>NC_087376.1:28947880-29262550 GCF_031761385.1 Necator americanus
TGGTTAATTATGAATCGGATATGTATATATAAAACATAGATAAAAAATATGTATATATTAATAATGTATTAAAAGTAATGTATGTAATTAGTGTAACATAATTAATTATGTACAGATTATTAATATTAAATGACGAGATATTAAATTTGCTCGATTACGGAAAAAAAATATTTTCAATTTTCCTAAGAGCAATTTCTTGATTTCGTTATTATTTTGGTTAGTATTAGTTTTTGCTTATATTGATTGACTAATTTCTATTTATTAAATTTTCGCTATTCATTCTTAATTTATCTTTTATTTCTCAATACTCAGATATACGAAACTAAAAAGGTTGGCGAAATTCTAGTTTGCTTCGCTGCTTCTTCTTTCTGTTTTATAGCAAATCTATGGGTGTTTTCAAATAAATTAAAAAAATAAAATAAATATTGAAAACATCCAACAACAGTTGGACTGATAAAACGTTCATTTAGCATCCCTTCTAACCCTCACAATTTCCTTCTACCATGTCTATTTTTGAAAAATGTTTGGTGCTTAAATTTAGAACAAAAATTCTCCTTTATTCGGTGCTGAAGCTTCTACGACTTTGACTACCCTCAGTTTTCAAGATCAAACATACACTTTGCGCTTTTCCTCAAAATCCCTCATTGCGTTATGAGTAAAAAGCATTTTAAATGTATACACTGATGCATAGAGGGATATGTGCTTGCTGTCATCGTAAAAAGGCAGTTTTTTCCACCACACACATCACTCAACATGTCATAAACGATTTGTAGAGATGAACAAATCTGTTGCAATCCTGGAATTAGATAGCAGCAGGATTCTTGACACTTTACGTCAAATTTTATCGTTATAATATTCATTAGGATCGGTTAGGAGCAGGATGTCAATTGAGGTCTATTGAACTGAAAAATAGACTAATTATTGCGTGTTATTGTTCAGTCGGTTCCTTATTTCACAATGGATCACTCAATTTTTTATTTTCACTTTCTTTCCACGGATCTCTAAATATTTTAATCAGCTGTATTTGCTGCATTTGTGATTTTCAATTCACATTGACACTTCAAATTGTTAAAAAATTAGGCAATATTGACATATTTCAGTCCCTTAATATACCATCACGTGGATTAGAAGAAGGATTAACGTTAATTAACGCTGCTATCCATACTTTCACTCCGTTTAATATGGCTGACGGTCCAACTCGATGGCGTTATGCTGTCGCCTATACGATTGAAGCAATTGAGGCAATTGTTAGTTTTGATTGGGAATCAATAAGAGTACAAATAAATAAAATTAATCGTTAAAGTGATGTAAATTGAATATTTTTTTTCTAGATCTTCTACACAATTTGGATGAAAGACAAATCGATTCATTTTCCGTACAAAATCGAAGCTGCAGCGTTAAGTGGTATATTATTTCTAGTAGGTAAGTATCTGTGGAATATGTAGAAGTTGCCCGAAAATTTTATTATAAAAAAAAACTATCTTTATAGGTATTTGTATGATGATTACATATTATTCCTGTTTTCATCCGAATCGTCGACGACACATCCGTATACCAACCGAGGATGATGAAAATTTGCAATCATCTTGATGAATTTTTCATGAATTCAATTTTTTACTTGTATTTTTTTGTGCCTATCGCGTGTTCAAATAACTGTACAAATCATGTCATACAATCAGTGAAAGTTTTATTTTTACGAGTTTGAATTGCTTAAACGAAGTATTTTTTCGATTTTTTGTTTTTTTAGGTGTTTTTTTTTCTGCAGAATGTCCCTATGCTTTACTTCTTTTATGTGTCATCAATCCTCTCGTTGTATGAACGGCAATCAATTCTTATGATTTATTCATAAAATTATGCGGAATTATTAACTAGGTATTTTCTGTTCCAATCACCTTTCAAAGATTGTACAAAAGAGACATGCTTATTTGGGAAAATTATGCTTTTTTATTGTAAAATTTTTTTGTAAAGAATGAAATATGTATTAATCTTGCTCGAAATGCTCCTAACAACTAAATTAAGCACAATTTTTATGCATTTTAAATCTTACAAAGACTATCCTACTATTAATTACTCTTTTTTGGACTTTTCAACTTCTACAGAAAAAAAGGAATTTTTTTGTATTCAACATAGTATCCAAGGTTTGATCCATCATGGATCTCTACCCGTGAAAGGTAGGAAGAAAAATCTCGCGTGTCCTTCAAGATGAGCCATCCTGGCCTTTCAAGAACTCATTTAGTCCCGAAACTCCTCATACCCTCATTTCCCTTCAAATGGCCACTTTTCAATTATTCCCATTCTTTCGCATACAACTACAAAAATCTGTAATCATTATTAAGATTTCATTAGGAAACGATAGCACAAAAAGTAAAAAGGAAAAAAAAATGAAAACAAACGTCCGCTGGTGAAACTGATGAGAAACAACGTATTCAAAGGGCTGCACGTGAAAGAAAACAAAAACAGAATATGTCATCATATTATAATGACATAAATCATTAAATGAGAAGATAGAGGGATTCACCTCAAATTGCAGTGAGGATTTCACCTCAATTAGTGACACATAGCAATGAGTGATGTAGTTGTTTGTAAACAACTTTTAGTTTATGTTTTTATATCTGTTATTATTGGAAGAAAATACTGACAATAGCACTATATACAGTCAAAACAGGGATGATTTATCGATCAAATTAATGGCAATTAGACGTCGTATCGATTGTTCATATAGTTTCCATACGAGTTCTCATTGTATGGTGAACGAGTGGAGCTGAAAACAAAATCGATCGAATCAATAAATTGGAAAATATAATTAGCTCAAAAATATATGGTTGAAAGTCATAAAATTTCACTTCGCGATATTTTTCTAAAGCATGAAATATCACATTATTTATATATAAGCTCGATTTTTAATGGTTTACGGGTAAATACCTACGGATAAAAATTGCTTATAGGAATAGAAACCTGTTATTGCAGAAACTTACAAAAATGCCATCAAAAATTTCAATACTGCCTATTATAGCTTATATATTCATTGAATCGCAAAAAAAAAACATCCCCTGCAACCGAACGAATTCATAAAGGACAAGAACTAAGCCGCAGCATGTGCGATGCTCCGCCCCCATGCTACACGGACACGGTACAGCGGACATACACCCAATTCTCTTTTTCATTCCACTACCAGGCCAAGGTTATTTTTCTTTTCTACCTCAAAGAAACTCAACTTTGCTAAATCGGACCAAGGTGGGGGGAGGGGGGACTGGAGGCGAACAATTTTTTTGGATCAAGCAAAATCCTGGACACGGAATGAGACGAATCCGCAAGGTTCGAAAGTTCATTTCAGTATTCAAAGAAAGTCATAAATTATTTATGCGGTACTACAGTGATTTCTATGATATTTCGATAAAGATAATTAGGATACTAGCCTTGATGCAGGAGGCGCACTAGCAGTATTCCACAACGGGGCCGTTTGATCGTCACCGGATCCGTTCCCGGTTGCTGTTGTGGTATTTGTGGATGGTTCAGTGCGTTCCCTAGAGATGAAATGTTAGTTTGAAATTAAACAACAGAAAAATAATAGCGTTCTCCTTACCGTGTTCGTGGATTAAAAACATGTGTTCCGTAGATATCCACCGGTATCATGGAATCATTTGTACGTGGGAAGAACGGATCGTCCTCATCCACCTCTACATAATCAGAGGGGCTAAAATAGAATCAATGAGGTGGGGATTATTTCTGTCAATTCGGAAAACAACAGAAAATACGTGCATGACCCACCTCACCGTATTCACACACCTATTCATGCAGACCTTTTTTATTTTTCTCCACATGCAACATTCAGTGTACAACAATTATGGTAAAGGATAGGAAGCAAGTGGTGAGAAATTCATGCTGTTAGCATAAAAGCAGTTAACCGTAGCTCATATCACAAGACGTTTAAGGGTGAGGGGAGGAGTTGTCCCAGTGTTTTTTGACGTACCGAAACGAGACTCGCTTCGTGTCGTCGTGAATCGCGCAGTGCCAGGCGGCCAACGAATCCTGGGTGGTCGGCACACGAAAGTACATCGCCGCATCTGATCTTGTATCATAGGGCATTGGACGATATCGTACATGGTTAGTGTAGCTGACAAATATGTTGACATCATCAGGTTACAGAGCACATGGGCCGTTTGAAGCGACACTCAAATCGCATGAGCTCGATCAAAATTCGTTTAAAGGCATCACCGCACGATTCTGAGGTGGTACGGGTTTCAGGTGGAGTATTCGTATACGAGATCGTAGATTATGGAGGGAGGGGTGATTCCATCCATTTCTTCCCAATTGCCGTAAAAAACGGCCCGAACGATACGGTTTCAGGCGTTCTGACGCACTATTTTCTACAAGGATTTCGACTGGAGCGCGCCAGCCTCGTGCGGCGCCGCATCTTCCGGACCGTTTTTTACGGCAATTAGGAAGAAATGGACGGAATCACTCCTCTCTCCATAATCTACGATTCCGTATACGAATACTCCACCTGGAATCCACCATGGATACGTGGAGTGGAGCCTTTAAAAAAATAGCACAAATCATTTTGAGCAGATTTGGATATGGTTAGTATGTAAAGATGTTAGTATAATGTTAACAATAAAATACGATAAATTCTTCTTCTCGAATTTTCCATGTCTCGTAGAGAGGGACCTCCTGAACCCTTATGAGAATGTGAATTTTTCCCGAAGAAAAAAAAAGGATGAGTACAAGTTTGCCATTAATTCTCCCTACATTGTAGTCGCACATTAGATTTTCTCACAGTAACACGAATTTCTCCCCTTCAATGGGAATCAGACAAACGAGACAGTGGGATCCCCTTCCAAAATATTTGAATTCGAAAGAAAATTCCAGAAATTTACCAGAAAATAGCGCATCACTCAGCTTTTTTTTTCTCATGTTTGGATCCTCTATCATAATACAAATGGGTTAATTTCCAGAATTGAAAAAAAAGCGCAACAAAATTGGAAGCTACAAATATTTATGAATAGAAACCCAGGAGTATTTTTTTTAAAGTTTTTAAACCTAGTTAGAAAAAAAAACATAGTATCGTCAATTAGAAGATGATCATGTTCATCAGAATTCTTTGAAACAAGGAGTGCCAAAATTAACAAATTTGTACTAAAGAATAAAGTTGGATTCTAAAAGGTCAAATAATCAGTAGCAATCTTTGGGAAAAACCCATACAAAATTAAAGATACACATCTTCCATTCCTCTAAAGGATAAAAGAGATCTCTGCGCTCTGAGGCAATAAGTAATGATGATGTTAGAAACTACTTTAGTGGACAGGAAGTTGCAAATTTCCTCTTTTTTCTCGTTTCACGTTAGCGACTACTGTATCTCTGGAGGACACAAGCACGACAGGAAATAAATCCTAGTGCTGCAATTTTGCAAAGCTGCGATAAACGACATTACAGAAAAAAAAACACTTCTGCAAGCTTTATTTACGTCAGTCGACCATAGCATTTGAGCAGTTAAAAAAAAACAAGTATTGAGTTAGTTCCCTTGAAAATCTTCAAAATATGAAAAAAAAAACCAAATTTTTACTTCCTATAATGGAATTTTAACTGCTAAGTTCTTCAAGTACAACAGTTACACCACAAACTCTTTCGGCAAGGAGAAAAATGAGACTTTTTTACTGCGAAGAATCTTTAAGTAACCTTATAACGACTCCTTAATGACATAAGAGTCGCAAAAATGAATGATAGCGACATGACATGGAAAATGTGACTTTTTTTTTCTTGCAGAATCGAATAACCTCATTCGTCGCTCTTTGACGATTCGCTCATTCATTCGCTAACTCATTCATCTACCTCACATATACATAGAAAACGTGGGTGCATTTATAATATTTTAAAATTTGATTTTAAAAAGGGTTTCCATTCATATATCCATAACGCTTGTTAGTAGATCAGTACAAAAACCCCAGATCCGTAAAAATTCTCAGGGCACCAATGATAATATTATTCAAACGAATAGCACAGCAAACGGGAAAAAATGCGGATATTTCACCTTCAAATTCAAATTATAAAGAGGAAATCCGCAGATAACAGAAAATTAGATTGAATTTTAGGAAATTATTCTTTCCAATCGTATCAAAACGATTTCCACACATGAAATTCTGGAAAGGGGATCCGAAACACATTAATTAAGCCTGGGATTTTCAATTTACTTGATTGAACAGAACGAGCGAGAAAGTAGTGAACACTGTTAGTATTCGTACAAGGAAAAAAAACTAACCCGATAAACAAAAGATATTTTATGGGCACGGAAAGAAATATTACGGGCAAAACGTATGCCATTACGTTTTCAAACATTTTTTTTCCATATCCAAATCCTACGGAAATCAATAGGTGTTATTCTTGGGGTTGATTGATTGTCATGCGTGACATATGGGACAAATGACTGAACGTAGTGAATCCGCTGTACAACAAAAAGCATCGTATAGTGTGTATGTGTGTGTAAATGTGTTGCACATGCGATTTGGTGAGTGAAACATAAAAAAAAACGTGGGACAAGTTGAAAAATAAAAAAAAGGATGTAAGTGGTTGACGTTGACGATCACAAACAGTCTCATTTACAAGCATATAGCTCTGCAGGTAATTAAAAATACTTACAGTCTTGTAAAGAGATTCCATGAACGTGAAACGATGACAAGAAGTGTGAACAGGAATAATCCTAATGAGAGTAGGCAGAATGTGAGCACAGACGATCCGATTCTGAAAAATTTCTTCTATATTCTTAAAAGAAAAAATCATTACTAATTTTTCAAGCATTTTTGAAGCAGCAAAGCTGTTTTTTCGAATATAAAACACTTTTCAACTGGTTTTGAATGACGTTTCTAAGTCTATAAATAACACTTTAAAGTGGATATCATCCTGGAAGCGGATGAATGGTAAGACCGGAGAATTCGAGTATAATTAGAAATATTTTTTCTCCTACAAACTTACATAGCTTGATTGCAAATTCCAGAATTCATTGATCGAACACTTTCACGATATGCATAGCATGCTAATGTGGACTCGAGCGCTCCGATCCCTTTCAGAGCACGAACTGTGTCATCAGCTACAAGGGCAGAAGAATTGGAAACCTAAAAAAAAAATTAAACAAATAAATCGTGACCATTCATCACTTCATGGATATTTATTTTCTGCAAGTTCTCCGCGCTTAAAAAAAAACAAAGAAAGTGCACAAACACGGAAGAAAAGGAAGTCCCTTTAAAAAATAGTACGATCGTAAACTCTTCTACTAATAACAACTACAAATACCAACATACATAGCTCATTCATAATTTTCTAAACAAAGTTTCCTGCTCCCCTCCAAGTAACATCCTAAAAAGTTCACTATCAACCTACAGTCTATGATTTCCGCCAAAAAAGAATAGTTTTCGTGCCATCGTTTACCGTTAAATTTATTTATTTATTATTAATATTATCATTTAATGTCAAAATCATTACTTATTTTAATTATTTCAGTTTGTCATTAATAATTATTCTTTTAAAAAGTTAACCATGTTCCCAAGAGGCTAAAAAGAGAATTCATGGATTTCTTTGAACGTACTAAATCGCCTTTTCATTCATGATAGATGCTTATAAAACAAAACTATTCTCCAAGTGCACCATCTTTTTTTTCTAAGCAAACAGTGTTCTTCATCCAGAAAAGGCCTCTAAAAATAAACATTGCGCATAGAACTAGAAAAAAAACGTTTCAGCAGGAATGCACTATGCAAAAAAAACGAACGATTTGAAAGCTAAGCACTGGAATATTCGATTTTCTAGAAGAGATGGACTTTAAGTGGCGAAGACAAAGGACATCGTAGCTTGTGATTACATCACTTTTCTACTCACCGTAGGATCGTGTTTGAAAGTAGCATCCAGGAGTGAGTCAAGTTGAGTTCTATTAGTTTGGAATGTTGTGAGTGTGTTACTGATATTTGTTGCTCCCATAATTGGTGGCACATTGTCATGTGTTGGCCTTGCATCACATGTTTGATAGAATTCCATAGCGTTCAACATTGGATGACTGATCCTTGAACGTATAAATTGTCCACCGGATGAGCAGAAATCCACAAGCGCCTGAATGGATCGTGATGACAATATGTACGATGGATGTTCGTACGCTTTTTCTTCGGACATATTCAAATGATCGCGTGTTTAACGCGACCTTTCATGGGAAATAGCATTCACGCAATGGCCATTTGCCGTGTAAAAAGGGCAGAATGTGCATGCTTACTAATCACTTACTACTGTAAGAGGCAGAACGAGGCAGAACAGAGTCCATACGACCAGAAAGATGACGATACCGAGGCCGGAGAACACCACTGCACCTTTCTTCGATTGTCGACAAAACGATATAACTCCGGCAAATAGTACACACATCATTATCGAAAGTAGCGTAACCAATAACATCCATCTGAAACAGAAAGACATTTTTTTTTCTATTAAATTAAAATTAAGAGAAAAAGATATGGGTATTAGTGTCCTTCGAAAATTATCCAAAGAATTCCCAGAAATTCCCTTAGAAAGACTATAGAATATCCTGGAGTGTAGCCACGCAACAATCCCCAATCATAGTCCCTACAACGGAACACCGTCATCCATTTCCATCCACGTAACAACACGGATTGTCCTCATTTTCTGGTGTAATCGAAATTTTCTGAGAGGATACTGTGGATATCCGAAACCAAAATAACAATTACAGTACTGGTTTTTTGCAAATTACTTCTCAACACGATTCCACAATTCTGTTCTTGTATCCAACGGAGAATAAATTCCACGAAAAAAAATGAAAAATTCACCAAAGTTCTAAATTTGTTTCTCGAAAACAACAGCAATTCCTCGTCTGATGACAATGAAGAATCCCTGTGAAGCTGGAAATCATAACAGGAAACTTTTTATTTTGATTTTTTTGACCCGTATAGCGCACATTCTGGAAAATATGGAACAAAAATATCACAGTATTGAAATTGTTCCATGCTTTCGCGTATTTTAACTCGAACTCGATTGTGAAAACGCTGTTGAAAATCAGATCAAAGCGTAATGAAAGGAGAAACGCATCCATTGATGTACTCAGAAATTTCTACTATGGAAAAACTACCAGTTAATAAGCCACGTACAGTATACGATAGAAAAAAATAATTTGCCGATCTATATGTCCTTCCTAAGCGTTTATCAGTCAGTTAGGTTCATTAGAAAAACGTCACCCAACCGGTCAAAACAACTTTCAGGGGGATTTTTCCCCCGAAAACAAAATAGCACAGTAGAAAATTCTAACTATGAAAAACAATGCATGCAGTGAACTATGAGGAAATCCCTCGGAAAACATTAGTAATTTTCCAGCGCCGTTCGTCCACAAGTTTTTCTAAGGAACGAAACCTGATCCAACAATGGCTGTTCAGGTTACGTCAATCACAGAATGTTGGCGCTTTTATCGTTTTTCAAAGTTTCAACACGTTTTGCTTGCAGCTAATGAGAACTACTTCAAGCAAAATCGATACCACCATTGAAAAGAAGAAAAAAAGTCCTAGAAATCTTGTCTGGAACATATATTCCCAGTTAATTTCACTTGAACCGTTCAATTATATTACAGTATGCGAACAGCTTCTTCCTGTCTACATAGATACAGAATATAGCGACTTTAGAGAAGTGAATAAATCTCGTCCTATCCGTAATCCGTGAAATTATTGGAGCACAAGTAAATCCATACAGTTGCTTTTTTTCTCGGAAAAAAAAATCGAGTTTAAAACGTTTCATTCGAAAGGTAGGGAATTTCCCAACAAAACTATCGTTGTTTCGCTATTCCCATTTAATGGATAAGTTCCGTCCTCCAGCTGGGATTCATCACCATTCCATTAGGCAGTTTAGTTAATCTATGTGAAGAGATTTAGAACTTTTTGTAAAACCACTTTTACTATGAGGTAGCTTTGCTCAAATCGTACAAATCATTATCTTCATATATGGTTTTTTTTTTTTGTTAGAATGTTTACAATATGTCTCATCGCATTCATTCTCATATAATTCCCTTCCTTTCGCCCCATAAAATCCTCACAATTAGGCTGAGCCGAATCGAACGCAGATCCAGACAATTACACGAGCACGCGCGATCCACGAAGCAACTCAAAGCGCTCATTAAGATGCCATTTGCTGTCCTCATCCGATTCGGCCGTGCCCTTCCGTCCACCCTTCAGATCTTGTACGCGCGCCGTTTCGGGAGGTGAGCTGAGCGATTACGTACGCCCCCACCACGACGAACGGAGACATATCGAGCCGTCGTACCGGACGGAGACGTAATGTGAGATGGTTGTCGCGACTCGTCCAGATGGTCTACACCGCTGCCGCTGTTGAACCTGAACCCGACTGACCAGCAAACAAACCGCTGTGTGAAATTTCTCACGCGACAATCAATACGTACTCACTACATGGGTGTATTTGCGCGGATTAATCATCCCACATTGTATGGATAGATATAGGAAGGTTAGTGACGAACGCGACAACTAAGGCCATTGCGAGCTCGTCGAATGAGTGAGTCAGCGCACATCCAACTAATAATCTGCCAGGATTAGTAAGATCTTGCCACTTTCCTACAGTAGATCTCGGATAATCCAAGTGTGTTCGTCGCATTTTTTAGGTGATTATCGCAGCTGCACGCGTCCTGACGTGCGAAATCCCTTTCAAGAACGCCTTCACAACGAAAAAAAAGCAAGGAAAAACCGTTCATCGCACACGAGAAAGCTTTAAAGTCGGTTCTATCCTTTCAAAACATTATCATCGTGGATTTCACTATGTAAAAATCCTCGTACGAATGGGGGAGCCAACGCAAATTGTCATTTGGGCGCAATCGTAATTAGCGCCTTTTCGGACGGTTCGAAACAACTCAATTATCAGGGAAAACTAATTATGTGGCTGTGTGCAGTTTATAGTAGTATAATGGCCGCATAATGATCGACTTCCGAAATCCACAACAAATTTATCCTCCCTACTCATTCGCACTCGGATAAACAATACCCTATTCAATGTTTAATGAAAATATTGTTGTTTAGTGCACGAGGAAAAAACATGATTATTGATCGAGTACAGAGGTCGGGACGAGGATAAGCTATCGGGTAGCTGAGAGGGGATCATAATTACAGCCCTCTCACTTAGATGGGACTGGTGTTGATGACATGGATGCGATATGTAAACAAACACTTGACTCTGTTGGTCTTTACTAAACCAGACAGCGAATTGTTATAGATGTTCAAATGCGCTCGGGAAAAATTCTGGATGAGAAAACGAAATTATTGACGAATCAGCGATATTCTCGTAAATCATAAGAATCTCGGCAAAGTAGACAGAAGATTACGAAGACGCCCGGATAGAAAGAAGAATGAAATAAGAGAGAAACATGATCAGAGGATTTCTATTAAAGTTACTACAACGAAAAAAAAAACAAAAAACAAAAAGAAATTATGCTCACCGCTCCAACTCGATCCGCTCCCCGTATACTTCAGCGGATTCCAAAAAGTTGACTTCGTTTAATGTTTTTTGCAACATTTTCAGCTTCTCCCTTACCGTATCCATACCATCCGTGATGTATGTGAGCACAGTATCCACCTGCGTCACCAGCTGGAAAAACGTATTTATTTGCGATGACATAAAACCATGCAGCCTTTCTGAGCCGTATTCCGCAATTTATGCTAATTACCTACATTACTGGTATGATTAATTGTCCAGACGTGAATCTATAAGCTTAAAACCTATAGGACATGAAGGGAAAGAAAATATCGAGAGTTTTCCAGGAATCCACTTTTAAAAAAGTGATACCCCCGAGCAGATTTTTTTTTTGCGCACTAATTTTCTAGGAAGATTACAAAGAGGAAAGGAGGAAACTCTACGAACTAAGAGGATTTTTCATGAAGGTCCTTCCGATTCCTTCTGATGTAAAGCGCCTGTTTCTGTAGTTTATTACTACAAAATACAAAAGAATGCAACACTTGCAACTAAATCATTAGAAGAATCAGAGACCCGTCAGGATTTTCAGGACATATTCGAGGATATTCATCAAAGGAACAAAATTTAAATTCAATTTCGTCGTTCCAATTCAAATAATGAGAAAGAATTCTGCAGATAACAGAAAATTTACACAAAATTAAAAGCCGTTAACATTCTCAGCAACGTTTTTTTTTGCTATCAGAACTTGAAGAACTAGAAATGCATATCATATTTGTGATAGAACAAAAAAAGTTCTCCGTTGTGTTTATCCAAGAAACAAGGTGAAAAGCCTTTCAGGACAGCAAATAACTGAATTATTGGGCAAACAAATGGAAAAAGTCCCTTCTTTAAGCGGTGCGGTCTTTTTGTTTACGTATGTTCCATGCCGAAGATATGTTAATATTCCATAAATCCCTACGATTACCTTCTGCGGTCAGATTCCACATCAGATCCATAAAATGCGAAAGAAGGAAGTACAATGGGCAATTGCGTGGATAAAAGGAGACAAGCGGAGATGAGAAGCATTAGGAGAAAATGAGATGCAATCGGGATCTAGTTCAGGTGCACTATACAAGGTTATTCAAGCTAACAGTATTTCCTAGAGAAAACAATTCGAAAAAAAAAATATTATTTTCCGGAAACATAATATGTACTTTTCAAAGGAGAAAATGAATATTCAATATGCCATAAAATTTCGCATCACTCAGAAAAAAAAAGAGGCAAAGGAAAAACTCACAGTTCCATTTATTCCTGGAGCTTTACTCTTTTGATGTACAATATCCTCCAAATTTTTTATATGTAATGACGCGTTTTGACATGTGTCATTCAGGCTGTTCGTCTGTAAATTAAATATTGTTAATGAATTTAAAAAAAATTTCAGGTTATAACGACATATTGTGAGGTAAAAATGGATATTCCTCTGCCCAAAACTCTCATTTCTAAATCGTCCGGGACATGACAAGAGTTCTCGACGTTTTGCCGTCACTCAGGGCACATAAATGAATAGTTTACACATGAGTTGCGAACGTTCATCGTGTTTTTCTTCCTACAACTGACATCAACACCGCCACTAACTTGTCATTCATTACATCGCAAACCCATCAGACAAAATCGCTTCACGGAAGTTTTTTTTTTCCCTCCTCGTTTCCCCTCAGAAACACAGAGTTTATTGAGGACGCAAAGAGCGGCCGAAGACATCTGGCACTATGTATACCACGAGGCTTAAAAAGCTTCTCACCTGAGCAACAGCGAGTTTGAATCCACGATTGATGTCAGCTAAACCATTTAGGGATTTAGTCACTCCACGATTGATATGTTCGTTGCCGAAAAGGCAGAGTCCGAGGAATATGCTGAAAATATAAGCAGTAATCCAGAATAAGTATTTTTTTAGAAACTTCCACTTTGCTCAAAACGAAATTTAAGAAACTATTAAAGAGATTACTCCTTAGATATATGGGAAAATATTCGACCACCAAAACTTTTCTTTTGTTTTCTTTTTTCCCAATAGACAAATAAATTATTCCTCAATACCAATCATAAATTGACATAGAAACATCGCAATAGATATGAAAAATGTTTTATTATACTCATTATATTCGATTATGTCCTTGCACAATTATCAAATGCACGACAGACCCCAAATTTTGCACTAGGACAAATAAACGGATCCAATAAATGAAAACCTATTCGGGATAACGATGATGGATATTTGAATCCTCTGGAAATTCCATATGAGGGCAAAGAAAAAAGTACAATGTTTGCATACGATCCCCTATCGAAAGGTGTTCTATGTGAAAACGTAAAAAATTCTATAATTGTGAGTGAGTACTCTCCTCCTCCTTCTCCTCCTGAATGCGACCCTATGGCCGATTGCGTTGGAACAGACAAAACGCAAACAAAAACATCAAAGAAAGCTGCCGACCGGTTTATGTCAACGTTGTGTCGTATAAAAACCTGTCAGCACGAGTCTGGTGAACAGCGGGGACGGATTATTCAAATTTTCAAAACCAAAAATATCCTCTTGAAGGAAATCGTGGATTTCTCGATGTATTATTTAAGAAATAGAGGGAGAATTACCAGAAAATTCCCTTTATTTTAGACACACAACATTTAAAAGAAGATGTTTTCCATGCTCTTCACCATATCCTACAGGTGCACAGGAAAAAAAAAGAAATTGAATTTAGTCTACAGTCATATCCCGAACAATTTTTTTTTTAAAGAATACGTTTACAGTGAAATATAAACAGTTCCAAGTCGCGAATGAGTCAACGTTTTCCTAAAAACATTCCATAACGAAACAGTACAGCAGCAAAAGGATACTTCGCTCTAAAAATTCCAAGCAAATCCTTCATACAAAATGATATTTCCAAAAGAAACGCAATTTATCTCCTTCGCAACGAAAAAAAAGGTATTCAAGGGCATTATCCTTAATGATCGCAGAGTATTTTTAGATAATTACACAAGAAAAGAAAAAGATGAGGAGTTAAAATGTCGAATAGCTTCCGAAAAATCTATGGATAGAATCAAGAGGAAATTTTTAAAAAAATTAAGGGTAAATTCTTTCTAAAATATTCTGCTATAAAGAGTGAATAATGCACTATTCAAAATACAATTTTTTTTAATAGCTAACAAAAGTCTACGAGGATTTTCTTCAGAAAATAAAAGGCGACAACTAATCACTATGAATGGTGCAGGATGATACTCATTTACGAGGATTTTGTAGGTTTCAAAGATCTTTTGAACTCCCTGGAATCGTGTATACACGTGCAACGTTCCAAGTTATAGCGCTCAGCTGTTTCCACTCAAGAATTTCGCCGCTGCATCGGTGATGTTTTGCGGCGAGAAGTGCAAAAAGTAAACAAAATGTCGTTTGTAACATACAGTTGCGAATCCTTTCGAGTATTTGTGGTCAACAAGTAGTAAAGAAAAAGAGAAAAAGAAATGAAAACAATCACTTACAAACAAAGTACGCTTAGAATAAACAGTATTGTTGATAATCGTCGAACTTTTCTTCGGGATTTTCCAGCCGTTTCTTCGCGTGAACAACATTGACATATCCATGTGATCACAATAGTGAGAAGCAACAGAAGTGTGATGATGCCACATGCGGCCGCCAAGAGCGCCAGACTCTATAAATGCCGGTGGTTTACAATAAAGATTTCATATATGAGAAGAATTCTTTGGCCTCGAAATAATCTCCGCCGTTTTCCCCCTTCCTCATCCATCTATTCGCCAATCCCCATGCCTGTGATCACTGGCCATTGTCCAGAAAATTGATGGTTCCCGTGTCCGACGATCGTTTCGTCAACAAGAAAAAAAAAGAGACCCGAGAATAAAACGATTCACGTTTACTGCATTACTTAACGTACACGGATTCAGATATTGGAGGTATGATGAGTCATTTGTAAATATAAACACACACACACACAATCGGACTCATCTCACCTCGTTATACGATTCATCGGTTCTCTGCATGAGTCGTATCGCATAGTCACGGCCAGCGACCTTTACATTCCGTTTTTAGCCCGCTCAAAAGAGCGTCCAGATGGCTCATCAATCACCGACGGATGGAAAGTATCCTGTACGGAAGCCCAAAAGTCACGATATGAAAAGTTTGCCTCTGCTTGTAGTAGAGGAAAGCGAAATTCGATAGAGTACTGCTTGTAATCTCCAGAGATCGCATCAGTTCTTCGGCTGGATTGCGGCCAACGTTTACTGGTTTACGATCGAATCGTGGATTGTTTATGAGCAATCTTATTAGTGACCCAAGTCGAGCGATGATTTATCGCCTTGCAGTTGCTCTAGTGCAATCCGTTCCTCATTCCTCTCCTCCTACTCATCTTTTCAAGGGAATATCGACGAATAAATCGCATTCGGACACGCAAGCTGTCAAGTTTGTAGTAAGGAGTTTTTCCTTCGCACTCAAGCAATTCTCTGCTCGGCTGTCATACGACTAGTGTACTAGACATCTTTGCTCATCAGAAAGGCAAAGCTGAGCCGTATGCTCGTCTCACTATTCAGCGGAGGTCTTTGTCGTTCGTGTGCTCAGCATATGCGATCAGGGTGGTCTTTGAGAATCGCCGCTACTTGGTCTTCTTCCCAAACCCCTCTCATTCACATTCATAGGCGCAGATGACCAGCAGATTTACTATCTCAAAATACCCGCAATTTAGTCGGGACTGCTGATAATAATTTACCATAGGACAAGAGGAGTTCTTTAATAAAATAATCATTTAGAAAGCCTACCTGCGCATATTCACTTCGCCAACTGAGCTCGAAGTTGTTAGGGATCCTTTTGAATTGAAAATTAAAATGCGGAATAAAGGTGAATATAGAAATGAGGATGTCAAGCATGCTCGATCGTTCTTCAATTTAACATTTCTAAAAAGAAAACAACTTAAAAAATTCGACCAAAAACTGGTTCGTGTAGATGAAGCCAATGGATTCCAAACTGGGCAGATGGTAAGAGAGGTTTGAAGAGAAAACACACTTGAAAAGGGTGAGTAAAGAAAGGATAAGAAAAACTAGGTGTCCGCAGCACCACCAGGAAAAGAAAGCCTGTAAAAACAACACGAGAAAAGGATGGTTGCTGGGAAAACAGGCACACAAAATCTAAGAGAGGAAAAGGCCGAGGACTACTTCCCATAGGAGCATGTAATTAATGGAACTGAGTGGTTTGAGGGATGCTACACAACAGTAGGAAAGTAGGTGATAGAAATACTAACGTGAATCTAAACGAGGAGGAGTTGTATGAGGCTAGCGGATACAATGAGTGATGCGGAAAAAGCAGTGAGTTAGAGGCTAGTTACAAGCGTTGGACTGAAAAAGATCGACTATGAAAGGTGTACACATTTCTAAATTCACCACCCACCCAGATACTGAAAGGCCATGCATGACGATAACAACAACAATCAATCAACATCATACGCGTCTATTATACGATATGACGAACGTCGACTTTCCTCAACCATTACCTCATCCAAACATCTCAAACTAATGAGGCTATAAGGTGCTTGTTGGCGGCAGGTACGGCCCGATAATAAACCTGATGAATGTGAAAATTTTGGATCATTCCCAAAACTAGCTGCTAAGCTGATTTCACTGAGGTTTAAGATGTGGATAAACGACGAGTGAGTGAGTACTAGCGAGGAGGCCGCGTTGAGTTAGGGGCGGGCCGGCGTTCCTAATCGATCGACAGTCCAGCCCGGCCCACCACGATTGTGATCCAATACATCGGGGGCGACTAGTTCTGATAAGAAGTATCCGGCAACACGTACAGGTCAGATTTGATCGAGAAATCCGCCGCGTTTACCTGAAAATTGGCCCGCATCCGCCGTAAGTACAAACGAACGTCCTTCGTCGATGACAGCTTTCACTGGAACTCGATCGACCTCAGAGATTGATGAGGTCGACTAGTCAGTAGGCGGGGGCGCAGCCAATTCAGGAGTGTTGAGATCTTCATCGTCGACCTCCACGGTTTTTCCCCTCTTCCGTGCTTATGTCCCGACCCTTAACCTACGAGTTTTTGTCACACGGGGTCGGGTTATTCGGTGCAATTGCTTGAGAACAAGTGTTTGTTGCAAGCGGAGACCAGTCCAGCCACTAGAGGCTAACCGAATCACCCTCGTCTGCTCCCTCCCACACGTTTCTTACATACGTACCTCACTTTACACAGAAATGGTAACGTAAGAACATGTTCTGCTTCACACATACATTAAATCATCCACATCTCATACTATATTCGTACACAAATCAAAATGTTATCAAAAATGTGAGAAATGCAAGGCGGAATGTAATATTGGGGTTAGAATCTTTGCTGTCCAAAATACGAAACCATTGTTCGCCCATCGAATACATATGTACATAATTTGCCTACGATTTAATATGTTTTTTCTTGTTCGTCTGTTTGCGATTCGGGCATAAATTGCAGTGCAGAGTTTCCATAAATGTGCATGTATGCACTTGATTTATCCTCACCTCATGTTGAATATTTTTAAAAGATGAAAAAAAGGTCAATATTTTGACATCACAGCCAAAATCTTTGCACATATGAGTGTTCAGCGAAGAAATCCTATCGTAATATCAGCCTCGAACGTCAACACAAAGGGGAGTAATTGAGGGAAAATGAAATTCACGACTCAATGCAATCGAAATCAGCTAAGAATACGAACAACAATTTCGTAGGATGAAAGTAAAAGTTAGTGGATATGGAAACTGGTCGAAATCATTCTCTTCTGCTATTTTTGACAAGCTGGTTGAGGTGACTGAAGTATGTGTGGCTGCGGCGGCAGATTACCAGTTGTCAGACCTCGTCTTCACGCGTCGTTGAATCCTCACGGAGTGTTCCGCAATTGCTGGTATTCGTCATCGAACGATAGATGGATGACCGCTTAGATCAGGGAGGGAGAAGAACGCACACAGGTACGACCAGTAACGTTTTGAAACTGGTTTCTACTCCCCCCCATTTATTGCAGAGCACAGCATAATATTATGACTGAGTCTATTTTACATAAACAAGCCATTTATTGCTAGGCAACCGTCAAAGAATCTGAAACCTGTTTAGGTTGCAACAATTGAGGGAAGAGAGAGGTGAGATTGCAAAAAAAAGATGTCAAGTGGACTTGTATAGTTCACATAGGAAAGAGTTTGCGCACGTGCTGAACGAAATGGACTGCGGGATGCGTTACGTGCGGTGAGTGAGGGCGAGATGAGGTTTGTAAAAAAAACGAGTCGAATCGTGATGTCTCGCTGATGTGGGAAACGAACGAACGACCGAACGCCGAACGAGCTGCGTATTGGCGATGGCGGCGACGGCGAGTCGACGGCAAAGCGGTCAACGCTCCGCCCATCCGACGGAACAATTTGCATATCCAAGGAAGACACGCAGCAGCTTTCGACGTGTCGCGCTGTTCACGTGCCGGCGAGAAAAAAAAGGACTCTTGCTAACGCGACAAGTGCACTAGTTAGAGTTGCACTTGTCGACATATATAGTCACCAGTTCTGGTTCTTTCAAATTTCAGGGAAAACAACAACATTTCTTCACGCAGTGTTATGCTAATGTTAGCTTAGCGAGACATGAGGCACGATCCTCATTCACATTTCATCTCAATCTTGAGTGCGTTTTTGAATGAAGGCAATGCACATCGCCGCCCGACAACGTACGGACGTCATAGCTCTCTTATCAAAGGTCGTAAACTCTGCATAGACCTCGGGAAACGATGCGTTACTCATTCGGTTTACTAGTGACCTCAAAATGTCCTCCCAAAAAAAGAAAACCTCACAACACTCACCATTGTAATCGTGCAAATGTTAATTTCTAGTGTTACGTTGAAAGAGAAAATTTTCGAGCCAGCCTCACCTCTCTGCTCCATTTCACACATAATAGATGTCGTGTGAGTAATTAAGGATCACTATTTAAATCCGGTGGTCACCTGTTGCTTTGAACACGTTGCTGGATGATTTCTGTTCCTCAGTCAGCAGCAATAATTGATGGATTGTTGAGCTGTTGATGGTTAGCCCACGCATTGCTCTCAATTTCTCACTGACCTCACTTAAATCCCCTATTTTTTTCTCTAGTTATCTATCCGAAAAAAAGAGATGCCGTACGTTTGGCGAACTGTGATTTCACCGCATTCAACTTTTTCTACACAAAATTTTCAAATTGTCATGTTTCACATTTTTTTCCTACAATGTGGAATTTATTTTATTTTGCAGATCACGTAACAAAAGAATTCCACTCATTTTCGGATGAGCAGTTCCACATAGAAACGTGTCATTCAATAGAGATAACATTTTTTTTTTTTTGAAAAAAAAAATCCTATACCAACCGCAAATAGTGCAGCTCTGCAGCCGGATTGCCTGTATATGTAATAGAGGGAAACGCTGCTGCTTAAAATAATAAATGGAAAAGTGCTAAGATTCCTCCATGAAAAATAAGGGCAAGGAAGTACTTCACGAGGGAAAAAAAGAAGCGCGAGTTTCTCAGAAAATTCGTACATTAACTGGACAATGCATTTTTTTTTGTGGTAAAAATTTGAATGCGATTATGACTTCTTGAATTATTTTATTTATTTCATGCGTAGCAATTCCATAAGTGTTCATGGATTACATTTTCGCCAGCCCAGCAATTAATCACTAATTATTGGAAATCTAGTATTTATGTTTTTTTTTCCGTAAGTGTTTCGAAATTCCCTAATTTGTCGCATCAAAGTCTCTCATTGAAGAAAAAAAGAAAGTAATTCCAGAAGTTTTTCTGTGACAAAATGTACATTCCAGAAAATCGTTTGGAGGATGAATTGAGGCTTATAATAATAACGTGATTGCACTGTAATATAACGGTGAATCAATACAGGAATTCAGGAATTTCTGTCCGACTGCCTCGACCTAGCCATGAGGTCACTATTGTTTTGATTGTAGTTTGTTCCCCTGTAACATTTCTTAGTTCCATAAAAGTAAGTCTGTGCTCTTCTTTCCATTTGTAGTTAATTTCGTATAGATTGCCATTTGCATTCATAAAAAGGAAAGAAACAATGCTGAGGTGAAACCCATCTAGCCGTGGATGCATGCTGAGCTTATGCAGCCATTTGCAAAGCTTATCCTGGATTTCCAGGTGGCTTACCCTCAATAAATAAGATATTCAACGATGTGCACTTTACATGCGAAAAGTGCATGGGAGAATAGCTGCAATTGGTTGGTGGAAGGTGGACGAAAAGTAGGCGTGAGAAGATTACGAGCAAGAAAAACTCCTAACGATACGATAAGCTGATTCCAGAAAGCAAAGATTCTACTCCAGATAGGAGACTGTTACTGCAGTTCTTCCTAGCCATTAATCTTTTCGAAAATCCATCAGCTGCCGTGGAAGCAGGGCTCGTCTTAGCTTTACGTGTCTGAAAAAGTACGACTTGTGAAAGCGTTCATCAAATGAAACGTATGCAAGAAAAACAGGAAATCCAGAAAAATTAAAATCTTTCAAATCCCAAAAAGGTAGTACATGTGATATACAAAGATCTTTGCGTTACAATGTTCCTCCTCGGAGGTTCTTCCTTTTTAGGAAAGGAAGAACCTCCGAGGAAAGAAAAACCAGTAACACTGCACTTTGACAACTATTCATACGAAAGTATCCATTCATAAGAAAATTAGGTGCATTTTTTTATCACGCGTAGTTTTCAAACTGCCACATTGCCAAAATTTGGTTATGCCTGAGAGACGAGAAAAGTCCATGGCAAGATTCGGGAATAAACATCATCGCATGCTCGCAAATCTGGAAATTGAAAATTGGGGCACAATGCACTTTGGAGATTCCGGATTACGTTTATTTTCCTAGAATCCAGTACTTTGGGGCATCTATCGATCCAAGAAATCGATGGATCCCTGTAGACTCTTTTACGGGGATTTAAAAAAGCAGAAGTGAGAGTTGAAAAGATTCTAGATCTTCTTCATGCTTAGACATAGGTCTGCTGTGGATTTTAAGCAAAATAGAAGATTTCTTATCCTACAAGACTTCTAAGAATTTTTTTTAGTTAGAGAGTTTGTAATTTTTCTTAACAAGATTTTTTTCCAGGGCAAGGATTGGATTAGAGGGGCTAGGGTATAAGAAGGAATGCAATTCTGCGGATTCATTCTTGTAAATAAGAGTCGTAGTGAGAAGTACGAATCTTTCAGGAAGTCGAGCAAGGAAACGCGTAAGAAAAGCTGTGTGGTTCAACAGAATTTAGCATCCCCAGAAAAATCCAATAATATCCGCAAGCTAGGAATCACATCGGAAGTGTCCATGTACTTTTGGCATTTCCTCAAGCCTAAGGTCTTAATAGGTAGATGATTGAAACCTTTCTATACGCGTAAAAGTTCGCTGAATTAACAGTAAAGGATTTTATTGCAGAATTCTTGGGTCTCGAAGCTTCTGGATATTCCTATACTCCGAAAAAAAAAAGAATTTTCAATCTTCATTTCTGCTTATGAGCGCTGGGATCTTCAACGGATCTTGTTATGCTCTGAAAAACACTCATTTCTACTAACTGTAGAGCTTCAATATTGTTAATAAACAGCAAAACCCCACCAATACTAATTATCCACGGTTGAGGTTGCAGCTGCAATCGTGAGAGAAGGACCTCGTTGTTTATTTTCCGCATAGTTGTTTGTTTGTTGTCACTAATAGCTGCTATTAAACGCTAATAGTGAACCGATTCGGATCGTATCCTTCACAATTCCCAAAGCAGGTTTAGTCGAGTAATCGAGTCACATTTGACATTCGATATGTGACATTGAGTGAGTGAATAAAATGAGGGAAAATTAGAAGAGTATACTAGTTTGAGGGAGCTAGTTTCTTTCAATATTTACCTTACGCTTTTCATATATGACAAAATTGACCATATTTTTCCATATTTATCCATATTATTCGATCTTTTCTGGAGATTTGTTAAGTTTGAAAATGAGTTGGAGTTGATAGTAAACAAATCGATATTGATGAACATTGATAAACATGGTGACAACAGAATAGATTAATTTTTTTTATTAAAAAAACTCCTTTCCGCATGGTTTGACTTCACTTACGTACTCACAATATGATCTGTCTGGATATCCTATTATAATCATTTGTACTGGTATGGTGAGAGTAGTTATGGAATAGACTGGTGATCTCCGATTTTTTCTTACAATTAGGGAATATTTTTTTAGAACGCCACCCATTTCTGTCTTTCCAAAGAAGCTCCTACGAATGTGAAAGGAAGATCACATAGATCTATTCCGTAATCTCAGGATGGCTTAACTATATCACTGTTTTCAGATGAACGTTGATATAACCATCAAAATTCCAGACATAATTCCGGAGAGAAAGTAGCAGTTCAAAAAGTTGGTGGAAAAGCCACAAACTTCCAAATATTTTTCCCAGAAGAGGTTTCCGAGCTTTAAAATGAAATTCACTCGTAGAGAGAAAAAAAGAGGAATTTAATGAGTTCAGTGAAAATTCTAAATTCGCAGGATTAAGATAAAAGTAATTCTTAGCAATAAATGAAAAAAAACGTTGTCCTTCTTAATACTTCCCTTTTCTTTTGGAATTTCCAAATAACAACGAACGATCATTTTTGAAAAGTGCTTGTCCAGGTTCGTAACAAAAATACTAACTTGCATTTAATCTGAGGAAAATACTCGTGTTAGAAATAAAGGCAAAAAATTCCAGAGATTTTCATGTGACTCTCTCCTCTCTTTTGCAAAAATTCTGCGATCGTCCAAGCTTTTGTCAGTTAACTATTGAGAAAAATCGTATCTCTAGAAATTGTAAGTTTGTAGAATTTTGGCGACATTTTCGTGGATAAGCGGTGGTCTTATTAGGTTGTTCCTTGATCAAATGAAACTTCTTTTCCCTCAAACTATTCACAGTGAAAAACATTGCGCTCATATAGATTTTTGCCAACTACAACTGGTCGTTTTGCCGAGCGAAACTATAGACTTTTTGCCTGAAGTGGAAGCGGGCGATATTGAGAAAACCTGTTCATCATCTTTTGCGCATTTGAACATACGTTAAAAAGGAATTCGGACATATAACTCAGTTCAACGACCTCACTGTTACTCTACCACAATGTTCTTCAACGTACACTTCAACATAAAACGTCATTTACTTTTTACAATACTTATAATAATGCTGAATAGGATACATAGCTATGCAGTACCGTCATCATCATCACAGCAGCCGAACATCACTGAAATCATTTTAACCGCTGAATTTGATGAACTACAACAAAATACATCAAATATTACTGTTGAAGACCAGCATACTGTCGGATTCGTTGAAGAGAATTTTCCAGTTCCTAGTGCTGGTTTCACAGAAATGGTCGAAGCCGCTAAGGTATGCTCGATTTTTTTTCTGCTTCTATGTACTTTCTAGCTGCCAATATCCTGCAGCGAGTTCTCGTTTTCATCTCTGGATAATCCCATTCTAACATCCAGAAAAAATAAAAAGCGGCACAGTTCCATACTTTTTTGCCGGTAGAAGAAGTTCGACGTTCGTATAAAGTCTAGAAATAACCATTTCTCACGGCTGCATATTTTTTCTCGCATGCTACAAAATTCCTGAACTACTCGGACTAATAACAGAAAATGAAATCACTCATTCTGGATCAGCTCCTTCTCACATGTCTATTTTAAAGAGCGGCGTAATGTTCGGATTCTAGAATTTATGAGAAAATAAGATGCAACGGTCATTTTTGCACACTTTCCCTGCACGAAACACAAAAAGTGGATAAAAATCGTTGTGCATGAAACACTTTTGGAGTTTCTACAGTAGATTTCCATACAAAAATATGTGCCTGTAAAAAAGTCCTCATACGGAATTATGTATTTGCGACTCTCTACTAACAAAAATATGCTAAAAAATCGGTAAAATGTTCACGAAATTGGCGGCTATCCAGAAACTTTAAGCGAAGTGAGGAGGAGTTCAATCTTTGCGGAAGAGAAAAAAAAACTAGCTGAAGAAATTTCCTGGCAGCTGCTAACTGGCTTTTGGCGTAATCCAAGAAAACAAATGCATTAAGATCGTTTACAACCTTGCACAAGAAATTTTTTTCGGTAGTTTTTCTACGAGAAGCTATTAGAGCGCTAATTCCGAGCGCTAAGAAAATCTAGGAGAACTAAGCGTTAGAAGAGCATTTTAAGTACTGATTATCAGCTGATAAACTCATAGTTTTTAATTTTATCTATTTTATTTTATTTGATTTGATTTTTTCTAACCATAATACGGGTACCCATGAATTAGTGCTGAAGTTGATTTACTTGTCAACTTTCGTGGTAATATCAGGAAGCGCTAACCGAAAATCGCCAATAATTGATGTCATGACGCTGAAGCTTTGAAAAAATATTATATAAAATAGGAGATAGAAAATAAGAAAAATATAAAATAGAAAATATTATAGAAGAGCTAGACTTACATAACTAAACCACGATACTGTATAGAAATGAGATGGATGCAGTAGTGTTTGTTCAGATGATAAGAGAACCCTGTGACTTCATAGACGATCTCAAACAAATGCCGTCGACATCAAAAACAAAGTACATACTTTGATCGACAAAGATATATAATACACTAATTAAATTCACAATAATAATAATTAAATTAATAATAATAATAAATAATTATCACAAATTCTGGATATTTGCCGTATAAATTAAATGTTTAAATCAAGCTGATTTTTTCTGGTAAATATTAAAAAAAATACAGATTTAAACAAAATACACTGCTCTTACTGCCCCATAAAGGCGATCGCAAACGTACCGCTTAATTTTGACCAGCTGATCAATATCACTATCTTTATTTTTGAACAATGGAAAAAGTGAAAGTAGAATGGATTGCTCGTTAGAAATTCTATTTTTCAGCAAATATCTCCTTTTTTCTGCTAAACCGAATTCGGAGACTTTAGTTGAGAAAAATATCAAATAAATAAATATTATGGGAAGTTTAACTGATAATTTGATTGACGAAGAAATGACATAAATTGGCATTCATACGGTTATTAAGTTAGTGGGATTTTTAATTACGTTGTGCTTTTTTGCTTGTGTTCATTTCCGTCATATTCAAAGTTTTTCGTGATTGTTACAGTAATCTTGGTGTTTTTGTTTTCAATTTTTTGCAGCTGAATGTGCTTGAAAATTAATTATTCAGCCCAACAAAATAAATTATTAATATTCAAATGATAAACGTGTTAGTAAGTAGAAACGGACAAATACTAAAAGTAGAGTGTTAAAAAGAAAATAAATTTGTGGAATTAGACTTTTGAATCCCAATCTTTCGATCAAAATTACCTCAACGACTAGGATATTATTTGAACACGGATCTAAACCTAGGAATTTGGACAATGAGAATATCAAAAAAATCAACAGAACCACTGTCAGATTCTCTGGAATTTCAAATTTTAGAACGATAAAAAATTATACCAACTTAAAGATACTTTGAGTAAATTTCTACCTGCCAGAATCACACTTTTTGCCAACTTCTTTTAATTTAAAAATAATAATTGGTAATCGAAAGAAAACTAGATGCTGCAGGAGTCTAAGTCTTGCAATGCAGTTTGTCCACAGTTTGACAAAAACCGTGTTTGTATTCGCCGATATTGACCTACCTTTCGGGGGATGTTCTACATGGAACTAGCTGTTAAGCTAAGGATTAGTTTGAATAATTAGTTCGAGATACGTTATCTCCTGTAGGAATATAAAGAAAAACCAATTATTCAATGTAACCCGTGTTTTTAAATTTTGACTCACCATGTAGGATCATCATGACAAATCTAACCCGGATTAGTTCACATTAACTTCAGTCTCCTCAGTAGATTCGAAGACCACCACTAGAGAGTTTGTAGGTGATTTATTCTGATTTTCTAGGCATTTTTTTTATTATTATCGGATTTTGGAAGTAAAGATCCGCGAACTGCATTGCATAACAACTGACGAATCTCAACTTTTTTCCGTTTCTGTTCTAAAATTGCATATTTGTTCAGGAATGAGTGTTGTTTCTGCTGTTAATGCAACAGGAAGAACTAAAAGAAGGAAGTTATTATTTCAGCATAACTATAAACACTCTTAAACACATCAAAAATCGTGTTTTTCCTCCTTGTCTATCCGCAGGCATTATTTCCCAGGAAAACATCGCTCTTGAAAAAATTTGTACAAAAACAAATCGAATAAATATTGTTGACTATGTTTTTTGCAGTTTCAAATCTTCTAATTATCACACAATATGGTAAATCTTTCTTCAATTTTTTTCCTTCTTTTGGAATAAAATATTGAACTTCATGCGCAACTAGATAAAACATTTTTGCATACACATTATTACGCTTTCAAAATAACTTAAACACACTTAGAAGATAAATGAATAAATTTTTAGATTCATATAAATTAACACAATCATGCTACTAATGTTATTAACTGTTGTAGCTTCAATAAATCACCTGTAGTGCTACAGTAACCAGCTAGTTTTGGAAACAAACTATTTCGAACAGGTTAAAAAGTGTAGAGAGGGAACTTTAATGTGCACAACAGAAACTCAGGACCTTAATTATGTGATCTGTGAATAATTCACGGCACGGAGACCAAGAAGACAATTTCATATGGGTTATGTAATAAACAACAATTTCCGGAGCATATCAGCACAACTTCCAGACCAAACCATTTACAACTTTCCGTAGCGTTTGATTTCCGAGCACGAGGTTACTGTGGTTCTCCACGAAAATGTCGCTGACATCGTAAAGTACAAAGATTCGAACCGAGATAAAGCCGAATCTGATGCTACGAGAAAACAAAAAATCTGATATGTTTTGGGTCAAATCACGAATAAAAAAATGAGACGAAAGAGTTTCTTTGAACACCGGAAGCTGACGAAGGGTAAATATTTCCGGTTCTTGTATATTTAACATTTAAAATCTGCTCGATTTCGCTTTTGCGCCATTTTCATGAAAGAATAAACAAAGTTATGCGAAATTATATTGGAAGAAATCCTGAGAATTAAAATACTTCTCAGTTTTTGTCCTATTCTAAGTGGAGATTACATCCTTGAACAGAACTTTCTGGGGAGCTACAGCACTTTTCTTCAAAATGTACAGCTGCTGAGATTTTTCGACAAAAATCAAATATTTTTATATGAATATGAGCCATTAGAAACTGCGACAGAGTAAATTTCTTTTGCAGTAAAACTTAATCTTGGAAAAAAGCGGCTAAAATTAGGTGAAATTACTTTTCTTAGAACTATACTTGTAAAGTAGTTAGAAATCCATGCGAAACTCACTTATTCGTAATCTAAGCAGACTAATTGTGAGCAGTAAATTATCAGGATAGTTACTACTTAATTAGAAACGGTAATAATTAACTGACGATACTGGGAAACCATCAAAAATCTTCTAAAACGATATCATCACTGCTCATGTTTTTCTCTGATTACTTATGTACATACGTAAAATAACATAAGTAACCTAGCAGTTACTGGTAACTTTGAAAAAAAAATTACAAAAAAAAGGCTCATTATTCGCTTCATTCAGAACACACAACTATTCCTATAATTTCAGCAATTCGTCCATAAATATCTCACAATTAGCGAATGGTTGAATATGAAGAAATTACTGCGAGTGATCAAAGAAATAGGAGGAACTCGTCGTGATACTCATCGTGCTATCACTATCTATCTCGGGCGTGTGTTATCCGCTGAGAAACGTCGTGAAATCGAGGATCGAAAGCAGGAACTTGCTGAGAAATTCTCAGGGGATTTTCGCTTTCGGCTATAACAGCACATTTTTCATGTTCATGTTTAATTTCTCCGTTTACAAAGTGCTGAAAATTTTGAATAGTGCCCTAAAATCGAGAGAACAATGGTCTCATACTTAAAATTTACAATATTAAGAATTAATACGATAAGTAAAATGCGTTATTTTATGCAAGTATAAATTGTTTACTGTTTTCTTACTCCTAGCTCTCTGTTACTGTTTCAACAAACTTCTATGACAACCTCTGATTTTACCTCAAAAATCCTGAACAATGATTTTAAACTACAGAAATCCTTCTCTATTAACCTTTTTAAATTTGTGCATACATTTTATTTTGTTTGATACTGCATAAATATTTAGATCATTCTGGTCAGAAGTGAAAATAAAAGAAAGCGAAAAATGACAGCAAAAACACAAAAGCACATCTCAGACGAGACATATCACATACAAACCCTTAAATAAGGAATCATTATGACAGAAAAAAAAACGTTGGGATAAATTATAAAGCTTTTTTCGTATCTTGCACGGGATTTTCAAGCCTTCTTAAAAGTATTAGTGGAATCATTAGTAGAATTCCTCCAACTGTATAGCATCGAGTCGGTCCAGTTAGCCAGAACACTGAAAGAGTCTCATATTCGTATATGTTCTAGAATTATATCACCTATATATTGATAGTATAATATTTGTAGAAATAAACGACAGAGTTTTCTAAATAACAAGGTTATTAATGCTTTAAGTGGGAACTGTTATTCTCAGCTAGGTTAGGACAAACAATATTCATCCAGGTTTTTTCTTAATGGCTAACATGTACGTATTATAGAAGTAAGAAGCATCTAAGGATTGAGAAAACAGAAGTATAGTATGAGCAAAGAGGTTACAAATGAAATGTGATTAAGGACCAGTTCTCGTGTTATAATATAATATGAATATTCTTGAAAAAAAAAGATCGGCGACTTACTCGTGGATGCTATCATCGGTGCAAGCGCCCTGGCTAGTGCTCCAATACTCCGGAAAACTCCGGCCAATGCACCTTTATCTGTGCTTGGATGAACGGCCGATACCAGAGAAGTTAGACAGCTCACCACTGTAGCTGATGCTGCAAATGGATAATTTTTTTTTAAATTCTATAAAAGAAGTTAAACGAATTTGCTCACCGATAGCGTAAAGGAAAAGACCTAAGTACAGTATGTACTGGTTAGTAGCTTGACCAATAATCAGATATGCAGGAATTATGCAAATAATACCAATTTCAGCCACACGTTTTTGCCTAAAAAATCATTCATCTTTCACTCATATACCGTATATTTTCTATTCAAATATATACGTATGCTAAGACTCACTTAATCATTGGCGTTCTTCGAACAATTCGTCCTTGAATCGGCAACATCAAAAGCCCAGTGAACAAATAAATCTTCCCTTGTTGCATGCTGAAAACACACACACACACCACATTTCTATAAGCAAACAAAAATGGGAACATCTCTTTTTTTCAGAGATAAAGAAAAAAAACAAACCTATCGAAATTGAACAGCAAATGTGTTAGGAATGGTAATGTGAATTCTAAACCGGCATACAAAAATAAATATATAAAATAAATGATTCCAATCTTCTGCATTTCACATTTTTCTAAAAAAAAACATCTATGTGCATAAAAAATTCTTAGATGACAAAATAATTCTTTCATGTAAACATACTTTCAATAGGTGCCTCGACAGCAGAGAATTTGAAGAGTTCCTGTGGTGAAACGAGCTGATTAGCTTTGCGAGCGATATCTTCGGATCGTCTCTGAAACGATTAAGGTATGAATCATCTGTTGGAATAATTGACAATTAACAGCAATAATTAAAAGCAACTTTTGTCATAATTTTAAAAAAATCGTTCTAAGCCGTTTTAGGTACGTCAGACATGCAGTTTAGCGGATTTTGCTGCTCCTAATTAGCGCACTTGAAATGGCAGCGTTCCTACTTTAAAATCTGTTTTGCTCAAGCTCCGCTTTTCCGCGTATATTATTAGTATTACCATTATTATTATCATTGTTATTACTATTTTTATTTCAATTATTATTATCACTACTACTATATCACCCTTACGACTTGATAAAAGCATCAGTGAGTTATTTTTAACATAGATACTACATTTTCTTCTCATCCTTGAAGAGAAATATTGCAGTTCCACATTTTTACAGGGTTTCAGCAACAAGGTTCCACTTAGGATCGTCTGAAATTAATGAGTAACTCCTACGAGTTTTTCAATGAACAAACATTTTTCTACCAATTTATTTCTTTTCGCCTCGTTCCTCACACATTTCTCTCGAAACGATTTTTTCCTGGAACAGGTGGTACTTGATGTGCGCAGTTTTTCTTAGTCTATTCTACGAACGGTGAAGGAACGCGTCTCAACTAAATTTATCCTCCACATTAACGTTATCCAGAGGAGTACGCAATATGGAGGTATTCTACGCTGTTGTTGTGAGGTTATAGCTGTAAGTGAAAACTAAAAAAATGGTGGTTTGCTATACCAACGGCACTAGAACAAGAATTCAGGGGTTCCGGAATCGTCGTACATAGTTTTGAAATAATCATTTTTAAAAAATCAGTAATTTTAACCTCTACCTCATATTCTGCTACTCTCATTAATAATAGTTAGGTTAAAAAACAACCACAACATTTCTCTTCGTAAACAAGAAAAACTGAACTAAAAAAAAACAGGAACTGAAAGATGTTGCTCCGAAAATATCATATCTTCCGATATCGATTTTCGATATCTCACAAGTGGTCGCAGTTAGAACGGTAAAGAAGAAATGAGGGGTTTTTCTCGCCCGCTGATCTTTAAGTTCGCATATTTGTTCATTTTTCTCACTTACTAGAAAAATAAAAATAAATAAATAAATAATCTTCGAAGAAATGAAAGTTTTTTCATTTTTCATTTTCTTTTCTTTCATATTATTATATTTTCTTTCATTATCGGCCAGGCGGTTTGTTGCTGGAGTACAAGTTAATTACTTCAAATACAATTAAAAATAAACATATGCATACCCTATCTTCATATCGCAATGTTTCCGGAAGAAGAAACGCAATCAATAAAAAATGTATAGAAGTGAGAACTATAGAAAATATAGCTGGAGTGGTGTGTAATGCATCCTGAAACGAAAAAAAAAACGTTTTGAGTCAAATCGTAGAATTATGAGGGCGAAAATGTTGGAAATACAGTAATCCACATAATATACAAACCTTTGGAGCAATTGTGGAGAAATAAGCGCCGAACATTGGTCCGATAAGGAAACCAACAGAATACGAGATACCGATGAGAGCCTGGAAATTCGTTCGGTACAAGCTATCTATTTGTTTTTTTTTTCGATTTTTTTCAGATATTTTTTACGATGATTAAGCGAGAATTGTTCCCCGTAACATTACACGTTCAAAAATGCATAATTTCTGCGATTATGTTTTCCGTTTTTTGTTCACACCTTCTGTGTTTTCTCATTTATATAGTTGTATTTATATATGATATATTATATCTATATTTTCTTATAAAAGATGATGAATTGAGAATAAGAGCACTTACCATTCCCTTCGGATTATCCTCAGGCTTGTAAATATCCGTAACGATTGCTGTTGCTACATTAACATTTGCCTTGCTTAGCCCACCAATAATTCGAGAGAGGACAAACACAGAAAATGTCTCGGCCCTAAGCCAAATCTGGAAAATGAGGAGTTCATATAACTCGCATTGATCAATATCTACATTTCCTCACTTACAATATAAGATATTAATGTCCCTATACAAGACAACAGCAGCATTGTTCGACGACCGTAAATGTCGGAAAGTGCTCCGAGGGTGGGTGAGGAAAGAAATTGCAATGCGCTGAACAGTGAACCAAGTAAACCTAAATTTGTATTCCAGAATATTCGGAGTCACAGATTAATAATAAAATAAAGAACAATTCAAGAAAGTAGCAAATTTCCACCTCCAAAAAATACGTTATTATATTGTGCATTGTGTGGTACACCAATGGCGGATTGAAACGATTTTAACAAGGATACAAAAATATCATATAGGCGATCCTGAAAAGAGACATTAAATGGTTAAGAAAATGGAAAAAAAAATTGACTGATGACTCACTCGATGGCCTTCTTTAGCATAGAAATTTAATATTGACGGAAATAATGGTAATATACAGGTGAATGCGAGCATATCAATGACAAGTGCCAGTACAAGAACTCGCATGGGATTGCGATTCTCGGATTGTGCCCCTGGGGCACTCATCTAAAATTAGGTTTTTTTTGCACTCGAAATAATTTGTACATACAAATAGCTAATTTTCCTTTAAAAAAATCAAATTCTGCTGGTGATGTAGTGGAGATTTGGAGAGAAATGGTAGGAGAAAATAATGGTAGTAAAAGAAATTGAGGAAAGGAAAAAACTGTCAGAAATAATGCGCTAAAGTCCAAAAAGAAATTTAAATCCCTTAATTTCCTGAAATGAGAGGAAACAGAGCCTCTAGAATGACGAGAATGACGCCTCTAGAATTCCATTAAATCTTGCTTTTATTGTGAATCGCCGGCAAGGTTCTGAACAAGAAAAATCCTAGAGGGAATACATTCACATTACCACAGAATTTAAACTAAAATAAGTAGAAATTCAAAAATTAACCACAACAAAATGAGTGAGAACTAAGAAGAAGTGAAGATACGATCAGATATTTATTTAAAGGAAAATCTTTGACATCTCCTTAGGAAACTACAATGAAATTTCTTTTTAAAAAAAATAACCGCTCTGCGCGATTCGCGCAAGGCCTAATTGCTGATTATCGAAAGTTTAACGAACACGACTAAAAGGTGCTAATCTTGTAATTTACCGATCTCCATAAGAGCAAGAACAGGTGTCGTAAAATCCTTACTCACGCTATCGCTTTTCGCAGTAATTACTATAGGAGAACAATATCGATCGAGGAATGCGGCTACTATTCCCATAGAAAATGTCGCAGGCGTGCCGCGCCAATTTAAAAGGAAAAATTTATAGTATTCCTAGAAGAATTGTGAACGATCGAATACGCAATGAACTATTCTGCAAGAACGTTGCTCGTCGGTGAAGTTTAAAGCCACATGACGCCAGTTAATGAAGAAAAACTAAAATAATTACCATGTTGCACCCATCAATTAACTTCTGGAAAAAAATCTTTTAAAGAAACGTATTAAAGAACTAAAAGCGCAAAAAAATAGAATCAAAACCACCATTAACATTACGTGGATGTGTGGTGAAATTCAAATAGAAATTTATATTCTTTAATTTTCTGAAATGAGTGGAAATAGAACATAGGATGTCACAGAGGCAATAGACTTTGAACATCGAAACAATTTACATATTTAGTTACAAGAAATATCATCCTAACATTTCAAGGATCTCATCAAATGTTTCGTTGCGGCGTTGCACACAATCCAAGACACATCCATACAACAAAAGAAATGTTAGAATCAAATGTAAAGAGATTAAAAATTTCTAAAATAATTGTTTCTTTGCATAGTTTACAATGCTAAATCGTTTTTCCACTACTTCATCGCAAAATTTGGAAAATTTTTTGTCTACAATTGATTTTATAGCCGGTATTCAACAAATAAACTTATTCAAAAAAATAGTACTGTAATCATTTAGAAAACTATGCAGCATTCTGTTACGATCTCCTCAAAAATATACACATCCAGTTGATTGCCTGAAAATGTAGAAATAATAAGTTTTAGTGTAGAATTTTGTGCGTAGACATTTATTTATTTTTTTATTTCTCTATTTTTTTTATTTTTTTAAATTTTTTTATTTAGTGCCGCATGTATGTACACTGCAAAGGAAATAAATTGTGAACTGACAGGTTCATCTCCGTATCATCCAGGTCTGCTATGACTGATGTTTTCAGAAAAAAAGGCGCGTACAAATTGAAATGAAAAATTATAGTAGCAATGTTAAATTGAAGAGTAGAATTCTGGAAATATGCACGGATTTAAGAAATCGCAGCTACCATCTTCTATTAACTTTGATAATTAACAAAATTGTTATATTTATTTAACTGATTGATTACAGGTAGCGATCATAGAACCCAGTAAAATTTTCTCTTTATTTTAAACCCCTCTCTTGAGTAACACTTCCCTCAGTCTATTTGAGGTGAATTAATTTCAATCAGTGAAACTACGAGTTTTGGCGAATGTAAATTTTAAAAAGAAGTTTCAAAAATTTTTACAGAATTTTGAATTTGTAGCATTTAAATATTTCTGACGGTTTCAGAATCCATACCCGAGCTAATTTTCTATTTTATGACTGTTTGTTTGTTTGTTTGCAGATTGCACATGTTTAGCATTTCTCGCTGTTTTCTTTCTCAAAAACGGGAAAATAATAGGATTCTTCAGAGGATCCCTTCATAATAAAAGCTTCATTACAGCTGCTGTGATAATACTGGGGGGTCGGGGGATCGAGATAAGTGAAGATTCGAAAAACTTTGTTTTGAATATGGTATATAATCAACTGTCCCGACTTTTCTTAACTAATTGTTTCCTGGATAAGAATTTTTAGGTCCCTGTTTTTCCTACTTACTAACATGTGTATTAGAAATACATCTCATATTAATATCCAAAAACTAGGTTAAAAAAGTAAAAGAAAGAGTAAGTAGTAAAAAGTTTAAAAAAATCTTGAGAATGACACAGAGAAAGAGACAATAGAGTAGGCGTTTAGAAAATTCAAAAATGCGTACTACAATGAAGAGGAGAAGAGAGAAAACAATGAAAGAGAACTGAAAATGACTTTCATTAGCAGTGTGTTGATAAGAATTCCCAGGTATATACGTCAATCATTATGTATAGAAGCTCATAAACAAGGCAATCATAAAATTTATTCGTTACAAGCGCAATTTGTTACATTCAAATTCTTCCTGGAGTAATAGTAGTGGATAGAGAAAGAAAAGAAATGAAAAGATAAACTGGATAATGATATGAGAAAAAGGAAGGACGAGCGTCAGACTAACTAAAAAAAACAAGTGAAAGAGTTGCTGATGAAGTAAACTAACGAAGAAATCAATGAACACCCGGACAAATGAGTGAAAGAATAAACAAATAACAGGATTGTCAGTGACGAAATGGATGAAAAAAAAACAATGAATGTCTGGACAAATTAAATGAATTCTTAACTAAGTGACTGACGAGCCAAGAATCTAATTAATTTAGGAATGAATGAAATATGTAAGTAAGCAAACGAGAATGGAAATCTTTTCACATATAACAAAATGTCAGAGATAAAAAATATTCGTTTTTATTTGCAACATCATTTGGCCCTAATAGATTTCCAAGACATTTGCAACACATTTGTACTTGCCTTGTCAACCGAACAGACATTCAAAAAAAATTAGAAAAATTCTCTCAGATAAACAAAAGAGAACATTGAAGAAAAAAAGAGAAAAACCTCGATTACTCAAGTAAATCACAAGAATTATATTTATTTAGAACGGAAAGTGTACATATTGACATAAATTATCAGGAATTACTCTTTGTTTTTCTTATAATGCATAATTTGATTTAATCTTACAGTATCGTCGTAGAATAGCTTAAGGAGAAGCTTCAAAATCACAAACGCTATTCTGTTACGATAACGTTGACACATTTGTTGGTTCCGGAAAGATTTCCTCTTAACAAATTTCGAGTTATCGATTTAGTGTTTATAGACGAGAAGTTCATTGACAGTACAGGAGAAACAGGATGAAAAACATATCGCTAAGGATGAATTTGAAATTTGTTGTAGCAAAATTTAAAAGGAAGAAGGAACTGTGAATTACGGAATAGATGTTATTGTATTTTTGTATAGTTAAGCAACATATATAATCTAGCTAGAAAACTGAGGATCGTCAGGTTTGCGGTTGTGGACGACGAGGAATGTGAGAAGACCGGCGCCGACCGGTTCTGTGTCCGCCTCAGGCACGGTCTGGAACGACATTAGCGTTCCAGTATTGTCCTTTTTCATTGACGAAAAAAATCTTCGTTAACTATGCAAAATTCCGAATAATGAGGACGTACTGAGGATTCGAAAAGTCAAAGATCGCTGCCTTATGTGATCTTTGGTATAGGCAAATACGTTTAATCATAGTGTGTGGTGTGCATGTGCGACAACAGGTGTGTCATCATGGATGCTGTAGCTATCCGTTACAGTTAAATGAGCTGACGTCAACGATATCGTATAACCGACGAGTACAATAACAAGTACAGAATAGTAGTAATGAAAGTACAGTAAAGTACTGTGAACTGTGCAAAGATTTGCATAATGTAAGCGGATCGTGTGGCGCTGATAGCGTTTCGTGGGTGTTCCAATCGATCGATCAATGCGATTGATCGTCGAGCGCACGATAAGTGACGAAAAAAAATGAGGGGGGAGGTCGATGTGAGTGGATGCTAAGAATTGTTTCGACCTTGTCGCGATAATGATCCATGACACGATTCCACGGCATATAAAGACCCAACGTCTGGATTTTTTTTCACCTAGAGTAACTTCTACGAGATTAACGGATGAATTTATTTACACATACAAAACAGAAACGGTAATAAAACCATGTTAGCCAATAGCTCAACATTAAATCAATACCATAATAAAGACTTTTCTATAATTCTGTTTCTGGATGATGAATGGATGAGTCGTCGCTGAAAATATAATGACGTTACATCTACAAAACCTCTAAAAGAGGGCCATATTTCAAAGAAAGCTGCAGGTCAAGGACACATGCCGGCGGGATTTCCGCAGCAAAATCAACATCTCAAGTATGTAAACAAAACATATGATTCTGTCAAGCGAACGCTATCTTTATAAATTCATACAGAAGTGCCGTATGTGCTTAAGGATATATAATTATGAACTATGGATTATGAATTTTTGATTAAGCTCCAGACACAGAGCGCTCCAACTAACCAGGAAGCGTACAGTGTGCAAATGATCAAAATTAACATGGATATATACGTACATTGATGGATGTAGGACAAAAATTAGCTTTATAAAAAAGTAGAACCTCAAAAGGAGGCTTAAAAAAGGGCAGCATCCAGAGAATAAGGCAGTGGAACATTTTCACAGAAACCAGGAAAGCATGGATTTGTGAGAAATCGTAGAAAAGTACGCAATTTCTTCAAGAAAAAAAAACTATATAGATTTTTCACAAAACAATATCGTGGTTAAAATTTCAATATGTCCAAGAGTGCCTGATATAATGGCAAGGATACTAAAACTTTGCACACGTAATAAATGTTTGACAAAGATATTAGAATCCTGAACTTTCTACCTGAATAAGAAATGTGATCAGAGAAGATTTACATGATGAAACAGTTCGATTGTGGCTATAACAAATCTAGCTTGAAATTCAAGGTTACTGTTTACATGATCAAGGAAAACTGGGTACAGGGTATCTTGGAAAATGAGCTGGAATTATAAGGATGATTCTCACAGCGCTCGAGCTCTTTCCAGCAATTTACGTAGTTCTCCTCGATCCTCCATCGCTCGTGTTTCATCATGACCGCCGACGAATTCGCCATCGATGAACAATTGAGGCACTGTGGAACGACCGGTGATTCGTTTCAGGGAGTTCTGGAATCAGTTTGGAATTAGAGCTTCTAAGTAGTTACTTAGGTCAGAAAAAAAATCGACTTATACCTGGATTCCTTTCATTTCCTTCTGCCTGTCCAATTCAATAACTTTCAGATCTTTAATAGGATAGTAACTAAGTAATCTCTTCAGTTTTTTACTGTAAGGGCAATACGTCTTGCTGTAAATTAGCACCTAAAATTCATTTGTTTAAAATTTTTAACAAAAAAAAGGGGCGTGTGGCCATAACAAAACGACATCCGCAGGGTTTAACAAACTATCCCTTCATCCATTTTTCTTATTATTTAATTATTTCATGAATGTTTCTATGAAAAATGCACTTTTCTACCGTAACCGGAGGATGTGTTCGATTTGAATTGTAGATGATGACCCCTCGAATGCGTGATTTCGAGTGCGGAGAACTCGTCCATGGTTGACGAGACACTCATGAGTTAGTTTTTCAACGGCGTCCTATTTCACTGCGTTTTCAATGCAATGAACGGCACTTTTTAAGCGGAAATGACATTAATTCCAATGACATGAAACGTGGAATTGTAATAAGCTTCGACGGACGAGAGAGAAACTCACGAAAAATATTTTCGCAACACTCACAGTAGACATGGAAATAAGATCTACATAAAAAAAAGCAAAAAAAAAAACTAATTTTGTGTCCCATAATATCAGGACGATAATATCATACCGTACTCGGTTGTAATTCAGTTCACCGCCATAGATTAGCCGAAAATATCCTTGACCTTTTCGAAAAGAGCAAAAGAATATATATATATATATATATATATATATATATATATATATATATATAACAGCTACATATTATAATTTTATATACTAAATTACATTAACGCGAACGAATATTTTTCTCAAGTATATAAACAGAGCATAGAGTAAATTGACTTCTTCTCACCATATGAGAACCTTTCCATGAATATTAAAGGCATCACCCCACGAATCTGAGGTGGGGCAGATTTCAGGTGGAGTATTCGTATATGGGATGGGAGACTACGGAGAGGGGGGTGATTCCGTCCATTTCTTCCTAATTGCCGTTAAAAACGGCCCGGAAGATACGGCTTCATTCGTTTTGGCGCACCATTTTGTACAGGAGGTTCGATTGGAGCGCGCCAGTCTTGTGCGGCGCCGCATCTTCCAGGCCGTTTTTTACGGCAATTAGCAAGAAATGGACGGAATCACCTCCCTCTCCGTAGTCTCCCATCCCGTATACGAATACTCCACCTGAAATCTGCACCACCTCAGATTCGTGGGGTGATGCCTTTAATGTCATGGATGAGAATTTCATTTGATTATCCGGAAAAAAATGAATCCTATTTCGGATGAAGTGACGCAGAAATGACAATATAAGCTTTTCACTAAATTGGCAGCATGGATAATTGAGTAATGCATGCCCGTAAAAATTGCGTATTGATTTTGTTATAAATTACCGCACGAATTATAAAGTTTCCTTCATTTTAGCAATTCATCACCTACAATTAAGTTTTTCTGAAGTTCACTAAATGGTGTACGATTTGTACAAAACCAATGGTCCCTTGTACTAGTGTGAACTCAAGGTTTCGCCATACTTTGTTTGGATATCCAGAAATGCATAGAGAGCTTCCCATGGAAATTTTTTTAAAATGTAAAACCAAGTTGTTGGCTAAAGAAAGAAATCCACTGAATACATCCATTATTCTAGGCCTGGATCTACTACACTTGCTTTTGGGAGGATAAATACGATGAAAATGGAAAAAGTCCTCTGAAACTAATCCAATACAATGATATATCATAGCTAACCGAATTCTGGTCTTATAAAAAGATCTTATACTAAAACGGGTAGACATTTATTTCCGCTAGGTAATGCACTTATCCATTCCATAGATTTATCCGCGGATAAACTCCTACTGGATATCATTTTACCTAACCGAAGGCCATTTATCCACGATAATGCGCTTTTCCATCTGGATAAATGGTATTGGATAAGGGTAAAGTTTATGCATTGTTGCGTTTCCATTTCATTCATACAGAAAAATGTATTTCCTATGCTTTCTTTGTAGAAATTTCTGGAAAACACAATAGTAGCAAGGTCAAGTTCACAATTCCATGAAGCTTTGCGGCGTTGAATGTTCTCGGAAGTTCAGCAAAAATTTGTACTGAGGTACTGAAAAAAAACCTTCGGTCAATTACCGATGAACATTCTCTGTTCACGAGCTCTTTCGAGAACATTTTGATAAGTTCAGTTGTGATAATGATGTCAATTGGGATATGACCTTTTCCTTCGGTTTTTCTCGAAAAGACGTAGCATTTCTTAATGCTATGTTAGAGCCACACCTTTGATATCACATAAATTTCCACAAAATACAATTAATTCGAAAGAGAATTGAAATTTTCATCCGAAAAAAAAGATACAAGAATTAGAAACTCGGAATCTCATTCTAAACTATGTACCCACAGGTCATGATACACTTAATCATATTAGTAAGAAAATACGAGAAAATAGAATATCTAATAATCTTTCGATCCAAAAATTTTCCTTGAGGAACGGGAATTTTTTTGGATTACAATGTTTCGTAAATCTATAAGTCTTTGATCACTTTTAATTTCGTGAATTATTAACAGTTTTAGAATTTTTCTCAGTAATAACCTGTTCCATTTCTCACGCTTTGTTTTCGTGAGGGTTTCTCAACAAGTTGTAAAATTAACGAATAAAATGTGATTATTCTTCAAAACTCTCCGAAAATACACTGTAACTCTATTTCGGGCACAGGACATAGAACATAAATGAAAAAAATAATATTTTTCTAAGTCACAAGTGTTATCACTTACTTTGTGACCATGAATATCAGTTGAGATACGGGCTGCGATCTCTTCTTCCTTTGTTTCGTTGGAGTCAGCCTGAAGTGGAAATCGTTTATATGTTTAAAAATATATAATAAGTAATGGCTCTTACATTAATAAAAACAAAGAGAGAGATGACGATAAGCAGTTTCATTCCTGAAACTTCCTGAAAAATTATGTGCTGTTTGTAAGCAATGGAATGATAAAGACATTCTGCGATAAGAAATGAAATGATAGTGACTCCATTGCCCGGCTGATATAAATTATTTAGTCTTATTTTAACATCTACAGTAATACCGGGAATTTATATATAATGCAATCAAATATATAGATGCAGTACTATGATGTAATATTAAATTATTTAGTTCTGTTTTAACAGCTACAATAATTCTGGAAATATATGAGTGAATTATGCAATCAAATGTATAGATACAGTGATATTATATTAGAGACAAGTTTTCAAAAATAGAAAGCAGCAGATTTCTTACGCTTGTTACGAAATCTTATGAAATGTGATACGCATGACTACCCACGGCGACGTTGCTTACGGACCAACCCCTCCCCATTATCATGTGTAAGAAGTCATCAATCATCTAGAGGATTCGTTTCTTACGTAAAATGTTGCGAATACAAATATTTTAACTGCAGTTAATAACACTGTAAGTTCTGGATTCTTCTTTTTTTCTGAAAAAAAAAACATCCAGAATTAACACACTTTTACTTTTCACAGTGACATCTTCTGTGGTAGTAGTTGTCCCGTAGTATTCAATATTAGATCACTATTTATGTTGTTTATTCGATAATATTCTGTAGTAGTAGATTTTCTGGACTCATACAAATTAACTGATGTACAATTTAAAGAAAAATGGGTTCTCTGCTTAACCTCTTCCAAAAAATTCCTTCATCATATCCTTTCTAATAGAATATATTGCAGTATTCAGGCCAATAATGTGCCAAAAATTCATCCTATTAATTTGTTTTGTAACAAAAAATTTTAAACTAACATCAAAAATCCATGGATTTATGTTAATTCATTTGCTATTATCTTAACAACTAATTTCACACAAACATTTCTTCTAAAATAGAATGGATTGATGTAAAAAAAGGAGGGGCAAGCCACCAGATAGGCACATGAACATCGATATGTTTGATAGTTTACCTAATTGCTACGTCTACGAAAGTGGTAGTAAATGTAAACTTACTGTATCATTTTTCCGATATAAGTAGGAAAAAATTGCTGCAAAATTTTCATATAGAGCATAAATCAAAAATAAATTGGATTGATTAGTAATTAGAATGATTAGAATAAATTAGATCAATCATTAGATTATATTAGATCAATTATTAGATTATATTCGATGGTTTACTGAAGTAGAAACGAAATGAAATGAACATCTATTACATTCTCAAATGAAACCGCATTTTAAACAAACCGAGTCGAGAAGGGAACATTTAATGATGAAAGATGTTGCTGCTGTTAGTGCGACATTACAATTGGGACAAAAATACATCCATTATAACTAAACTGATAAGTGCTGCCTATACCGCTTGGTGCCTGCTGAGCGCAACGGGAACGAGGACAAAATGAGCTACAGTAATTTGCAGCCAGCCAAGGCGAATGTCTAATGGAAACATGAAAAAAAAAATTAAAATGACCTTGTTTTTTTTCCCTTTTCCACAGGTGATAATATTGTCTCTGAATCAGAATGTCACAGCCACACAACTTCAAACTTACAGGCAAAATTCGAGCAAAATAAGCTACTAGAATTTTTACGTGGAATATCCTGGATGTTACAATAAGAACCAGAACATTGCCGTCATGTTCTCTTCCGGAGTGCACAAATTGAGGATATTTGCGGATAAGTAACAGGCAGAAACCACCTGTAATATTCAGGTGCTACATATTGCATAAATGTCAACAAATAAAAACTCTCGAAACAATACTTGAGTACTCCACGTATATCCTGGAATGTGATTGAAGAGATACTTGCAACCTAACAACTCATTAAAAAGAGTGTATTAGGATTAGGAGTATCTTTTCCTTAAGCAACGATCAATCGGAGCAGAATTATGAGAGCACATAGTTACAAGAGTCTTGAAGAAATTTCAGGAACAATCCTTCTATAGCAGTCTGAAGATAATTTAACAAGGTATTAATTCTAAAAATACCTTCATTTAACTTTTGCTCAGTTGTAGCCATATTGCGGTTACTGTATGTGGTTACTTCTTAAAACATTTACATTTTCATGAGATAAATCTTTCGTTCCGCCAAACTTAATTATTACATCCGTTTTGTAATGTACCCAGAACTTTCTGGAACCACTGCAAATACTGCAGCGATAGAAATGTATCTGTACAAGAATAAATGCAGTTACTGTGCCAAATAGCAGAATCATACGGATTGGGAATGAATGTATTCTTCTGGAACCGCTCCACTTGAAAACATCTGCAAGGACTTCCGTCCAATTTATTGCTGCCGACGAGCTCACGGACCGTTTCGAATCGGAACACATTTCTGAAGGAAATTACTGTAAAAAAAAAACCACTGATCTTATATTCATTTGTAGCGACTGTACTGCAATACAAATTCATGGTCTTTTTGCGCCGTTAAGTTCTTGAAAACAATTTAGAAGAGTCTGGAGAAATATTTCTCAAAAGAATTTGAACTGGCGTTGTATACAGTGAGATTTTCAGCCGTCTTTTTTTTTAGCGACAAAAAAAATCAGCCTACTGTCACACGTATCAAAAGTTTTATATAGATACCGGTTCCAGTAAACGAAAACTTCCAACAGCTATACAGCGGCAAACTTGTTCCACAAATAAATTTCAACGATTGCAAATAAATTGCGGTTACACTTCTTTCTTGCAGTTTTCAAATTAAATGTTGGACTGAAATAATGGAGAAAATTTCCAGTAAAACTAATTTAGCGAAATTTTTTCGTATCGCCTCTAACTTTTAGAGAAAAGGTGAAAAATCGAAAAATCTCAAGAGGTGAATTACTTTAAACTGAAACTGCTAATTATTAGCTGAAAAATTGTTCTCTACAAAAATCGTATTGGGAAAAATGTTCTCTAAAACTTCTCAAATTCATCCAGCCTTGAAAGGAATTGGACAAGCGACTGCGTTAACCGATGTTGAAGTATAAGTAGTGAAGACGGGACTACGTACATACATCCGGATATTAAAAAAACCGTGAAATTGTAGAATTATTTTTTGTAATTTATTTTTAATTCTATGAAATAAAACATCTGCAAAAACGTTCCATTCAGTTTAATTTCTGCGAGATAGAGTAAAATTTTATATTTTTTCGATTTTTTATTATTTTTAGAACAACCTACCGAAACGTTTTATTATTCTCATTATTATCCTCATCTACTCCGGAACTGTCATAAGTTTAGTGGAACAACAGAAAATACAATGCATATTGTATAAAATAGATAAGTCAAACAAATTAATGGTAACATATAAAACACAATGGAAGAATACCACGAAGAAATGAGGAAATAGTTACCTGGTTAGAGTATATCACTTTCGAGTAAGGTAAGACTCCAAAATATCAAAAAAAAATGATTAAATAGAAAGGAAGAAAAAGAACTTAAGTACTAAGTAGGGTCAGATTACACTAAAAGCATTAAGCACTACCAAAACAACGCAATTTTTCATTACTTTCAACAAAACACTATAAAATATTGTCAAATGTCGTCGTAGTAATGTTATCTGAGCGAGTGCGCTCTACAGTAATTCAAAGGAAAATCCAATGGGTTCTCAGCGATTTCTTTTTTCACTTTTCACTTTTCAGTTTTGAGGATTTGTTTCATGTTTTTTGTTTTTGCTCATTAGAAAGCAATGCTTTTTTTGCGAATTTTAAGGACTATCAAAAAGGAAAGGTGTGTTTTGCGCAGAAGAAAAATCGTTATTTTTGTACTGTGTCTACTGAATTAGAAATAGCATTTGAAAATGAATATATTCTCACATGCATTCTGCGTAAAACAATTTTTTTAAGATTTTTTTTTTGAGGAAAAATCACTTCCGTTCGAGGCTCTTTTCGTGTAAACATGTGGGAAATAAATGGAAAAAACTGCGCACAATAACGAGACAAAGCTTTTTTTCTTTGTCTTATCTTTTTTCGATGCTGAAAAGTGATTGATTTATTTCCAAAGAATTTGATGTGATGGTCACAGTTCCAGGATCCACATCTCATCATACAACGTTCAATCGAGACTTTTCAAACTGAAGACAAATAAGTTGGAGAACTAGCTCCTCGTCGAAATTCCTGATGGTTTCTCCTGGAGACAAAAAAAAAAGAATTAAAATAAATTAATATAAGACTACCATACACAGCGATGTCATCAAATGCAGATAATTTTCAGAAAACGAGAGCTTTCAGTTAATGCACTTAAAATGATGAATACTATATGATAACTTCAAATGTTACTATGTTGGACTCCAAGGTGACACACAAACATTTTCCTGTACACTGGAAAGTTGTCGCGATCTGATGGGGGCAGCCGTCGAGACGACGTCACCGAAACTCCACTAAGAACAACGGAAACAAGTAATCTCGAACGAACTTTGTGCCACGTTTTTTTCCCATGATTTATTCATCCAAAACAACGATATATAGAATCGTGAAGCAAAAGAACTTAAATTTTCAATCTCGGAACAAAAAATCAACTAAAAAATAATAATATGAAATCGGATGTATAGTGCAGAAGTGAACGATTGCGTCATTAAACTATCTCCGTTTCCAATTAAAGTTCCCGCCCGACCCGCTACAGTGCATATTCTAATAAAGACCGATCGCTAAAATCTATAAACAACCGCTTTGTCTTTTCACAAAGAGAAGTCGAACACCATCATTGTAAAAGTTCGGGGCGAATCGTAACAAGAGTGGAACCAAGCGTTGTTGGATGGCTGCATGTTATGCATAGGGGGAAACAATTTGTAGTGTCTAGCCGAGGGATCGTGAAGCAAAAAAAAAAACTTAAATTTTCAATCTCCGAACAAAAATCAACTAAAAAATAAACAAACAAAAACCTTCTGCTCTCACGTCCATCCTTTGAAGGCGAAATTGGCGACAATGTTGGGATCTCTATACGAAAAGGTATGGTTAGGGATGTAGATCACAAGAGTGAGCCCAATCACCCTTAATTCCTCCTAATTATCTTGAAAAACAGAGTGAGAAAAAGCTTAGACTGTCGAATTTTCCTACGAGACGTCTAGTAACGTGACATATCTGTGACCGCAAGAGGACGGACAATTAGTGGGCTGCTGATGCGTCGCGCATGCCTGCGCTGGCACATGTGGCACGTTGTCGGGTGCCTTGTAGGGAAATTCGATCAACAACGTCGTTTCCCACGTTTCAGATTCAGCGAATTGAACGTAGTTGCGTTTATGCTCGTGATCTCCACTCCTAACCCTATCCTTTCGTGGAGAGACTCAACAACGTCAATTTCGTCTATTAAAGTGAATTGAAATTTCATATGAAACATTTCCTAATAAATCAAACGGTGCTTATTAAACATTAGTTTTCATCTATAATAGGCCTACGGTTGGTCATTGGGGGAAAAAAAACAAAAAAGTGCAGCGAAACTGCACAGCACATCATGGAAACCAATTCTTCAACTGCAGAAGGTTCTTTTTTTTTAGCAAAAAAAAAAAGTAAAAAGGAAATACCACGCGTGGACCCTCCTTACCCAAAGGACTCAAGACGTTAAAAGCGAAAGAAAGTCGATTTCCTGTACATGAGCGAAATAGGCTTGATACGTTAGTATAAAAACTAGAAAGGCGCTTTATCACGAGATTTTAAACACGTTTTGCTTAAATCACATGTCTTGACACGATTTGGTAACCTAGTTTAATATAGATTGAGAACCAGCTACAATACATACATGGAGTAATTCCTCCGCATCTTATCATACTCATCCTGAATTCTATCCCGAAACTATCAAAATCCTACCCTTGCTTAAAAGGTTAAAAAAAGCTGTCGACCCAAAAAAATCCACATTTTATGGTCGATGAGACAGCGCATGATCTTCACCTGCTCCTAATTTCTCTACTGTATCGACTATTAATGGTAGTTGGAAAATGCGAACCAGTCCCAGAGGTGTCAAATATTTCCTGACGTCTCTGACGTACGGATATCATCAAGAGATTTTTGCAGGTTCTGATCACTCTCTGCTATCACCGAGTCATCGTCATCATCCTCACCTTCTCTGTGTCCCTCATATTCATTACCTTATTGTTAAACCTGTCATACCACAACACCATAAAATTGTTCATCTTCCATTTTAAAACATTATCATCAAAATTTTGCACACTTTATTCATATGTATTCTTTTTCTTTCACTTCCACATACAAACAATGACATTAACGAATAAATAAATGTAAAAAAAATAGTATTCCTAGAAAATTGTAATGATAAACCAACATTACTAAGTCTACACCGATCCATGTAACGTGTATTATAAGAAATGAAGAGCTTATCACAAGCCTAGTAACGGGACGGACCAAAAAAGGATACCTTTCCATTCATAGCTACCAGTTTACCGGTACCTTAGGAAGGTTCGTGGGATCACATAGCCCGAAATCTTCTCCATCCATCCTTTCTGCGGAATAATTCATCGGTTACAGATATCATGTAGCATCTATGACATACCCGCAAAATCACGTCTTTTCTACAAAAAGAAAAAAATGTCAAGCTAATCCAACGACACCCAAAAAACTATCGTTTACCTTCATTTACAAGTATTCTCGAGCAAAGCTATCAACGTAAATAAAAACGTACTCGTGAATGTTACAAGTCACTACTAGAATATGATTACAAGAATTCGAAAATCTACAACCATCAACATGAGGATTCACCGCACCTTTGGATGCTTATAAGGGACTCGTTCGACACAGAAACTCAACGCAAATAAAAAAAAGATTATGGACAATCACGTATTTCAAAAACACGCTAACATATAAAAAAAAGTTGAAAAAAAGGTGTGCACATCGTAAATATGACGTTAGAGCAAAATAATACTGAAGTACAATGCAGTTTAAAAAAAATGCATAAAACATGTGAGAAACAACTCACACTTATGGCGTGTGATTCGAAAAAAAAAAAACTGAATGACGGTGAAAAGTTTTTGAAAGTCGCAAGGGAAGACAAGAATTGGCGCACTGATGAGTAATATTCGAAGATGACAAAAACCGACTACCAGTACACGAATTGTATTGGTAATAATTAAATTATGAGCAAGCCAAACAGCACAACTCGAACGCGTACGGTAACGACAAGTAATGAAAATCAGTGAAAATCTACCGTAAGACAAGCAAAGAGCTCCAGAAAAAAAATGTTCCATTACGGGATAAGGGTGATCGTATGAATTTATGAGCCACACATAAGTAAGCGTAGCGCGTGATATCTTACGCACATTAACACTAGGAAATCAATAAGAAGAAATTTACGCACATTTATGAGGGGATTCATGCTTTGAAGATTTTGATGACGTCCATAATTGAAGCACGGCACAGCGGACATAGACCCGATGAACGGTACGTCTGCATCGCGCAATCGTAACACATACACGAATGGCCACATTTATACAGTGCACTGTTCACTCGAGCTGACATACACACCTTAAATAAAAGCAAATTAAAATAATCAACAGTATCTCAAACTCAATTTGCTCTTTTCTCAAACTATCACAGAACTTTTTCTTCCTCTTGAAATAACGAACATATAATCCTTACGACCGCAAAGGCCTGGTTACGGTCCATTAGTGAACACATGAAGCTACAACCACAGAAGATGATGGCAAAAAAGAGGTAAAGGTTTCTGCGGAACATTTATATTCATTAATAGAGGAAGTTTAACTGATTCCAGTTCTAGGAAACATCTCCAACTGCATTTTAGTGGAAAAAAAGATTTAAAAAGTGTGAAAATAGAAATCTCAGTGATATAATTTCGGCGATCACATTTCTCCGTTAAAGAATTGCATGTCCAAACCAGAAAATAGCACTGCCCATACACAAGCAATTCAATAAAAAGATCATTTAAAATGGATGTGCAATTAATTCGTACATCTTCAAACATTACTGAAGGCAACATTTTTTTCTAATCTCAAAATATCTTACGCAGCATCTCAGTAGTATTGACTACCTGTGCATGCAGATGACTCTACCTTAAAGTCAAATAAAAACCCTCACCGTGCATTCATCCGTGTCATCGCCTTGAGGACCTTCCTCTTGCTCACTTGATTGTCGCCCCACACTCAGCTGAGCGCTTTTTGCACGTGTAGCAGAGGAAGCGGATAAGCTTTGCAGATTCGGCAAAGATGAGCGAGACGAGGAGGGAAGGTCCTGAGTTGCGCCCGACGGTCGTCCAAGCAATGAATCCTAGAAATGGATTAGATATCTTGAAAAGAAGGAAATATGGTCAAGATCAGTGAAATCGCTAGTAGATATCAGCTCAGAAAGCATACCAGTGCACTGGTAGCGCTATGTAACGACGTAGATGTACTGCCAGAGCCTATGCTACTAACTGTTGCAGTTGGAGTGGGTGGAGGAGGACGCGATGGAGGAGCAGGAAGAGGTCCAAGCAGTGGAGTCTACAATTTGTCTCACAATGGCGTTCATTACGCTTAAACATTTCGGATATGAAAGAACGAACCGGTCTCGGTGCAATTGGTGGTGGACGTGGTAGAGATACTGCCGGAGCGTCTGTCAGAAGGTCATCCACAGTACGGCGCAATACAGCATCATCAACGCCTCTTCTTGGTGGAAGCAATGGACGACTGCGTGTGTTTGCTGCAATTCACGTTACCATTCCGTTATAAGCAAAAGGAAAAAAAAACGGACGAAGAAAATTGAACAAATTCCTTACCATTATTCTCATCATAGTCATCGTCTAGAATATTAGGAAGTGGGAGTCCTGCGGTTCCATTTGCTTCGTCGCGTACTAGAACCAGATGAAATCAGATATGAACAGAACTGTCAAAGAAATCCGAAGGGAAACAAGCAAACTCTCACGAAGGACACGCAAAATATTCGACGAGAATTCGTAAGGTTGGGATGATCGCGTTGATGGCAGAGCAGGAGGTTCTCTGGAACGAAGCAAACTTTTATTTAATAAAGGGACTAGCTCATACTCCAAACAACTCATATAGGTTACCTTCGGATCATTGTTGGTAGCGGTGGCAGAGCAACCCGTGTCGGCGCAGATGTCGATGAAGATGTGGACCTGGGCAGAGGCGAGTGAGATCGGGATACCGGCATTGTTCCTAGAAAAACGTTAAGAGTGAAAATATGGGAAACACATCGGATAACAAGATCACAGTACCACGCAATTTGATTGCTTGAGTTGATCCGTAGAGGTCGAAATACATGTAGAGAGGAAGCGAGTTGTCAACATGAAGAACTGTACGAGCAGGACCTTGATCCTTTTCAAACTTCACTTCACCTGCAAAAAGGTCCATCTCAACTCTTCTCCACTCCTCCCTTTCTCCACTTTTTCGCCTTCAAAGAAAACATGAATCGCATGAATTTGTTCCAAATGCGAACTCAACTTGAATTCACACATATTCATTCAGAAAGGCGTCCTATACCTCATGAAATCTTTCGTAATCTGCACTACCTCATACCATTTGTTCAATTGTTGTTTTATGTTCAAGAATCTTCTCTAGATTTTACTGTAACTCCCTCCTAACGCCACGAAAGTGTGGAACTAACTATACTTACTATATATTAGACAATACTGATACGATGAGAATGCTTAAGATTTTTTTTGCTCGCAATAACTGCAATAGGTGATCATAAAATACTAAAACCATAAAGGAAAAGTTACCCGCATCGGTAATCCAAAAACTGAGCACGGTATTCACACGAGGTTGAAGAGCGATATCCTTAATTCCGACCCAGTATTGTGGCATCTCAATTAAATCCGAAGAATCATCCGGAAGATCAGCGGAGCGAAGCGTTGATGGATCACAGCAAGTAACTCCGAATGCGAGGCCACCTTTGTACAATTGTTGAACGCTTAGCACCTGAAACACAGTCACTTTTAAGTCTACGTAGCGTTATTGTCTAATATAGACCTTCTAACGCTGCTAACCTCAATCACAACTTTTTCATTGTTACGGATTGGTCGCTCCGAGAACACATAACCCTGCGTATATTCACTACTACATCGACTTGCCATATTTCGCATAGTATTAAGGGAAACATGTCGACCCGTCATTTGATGAAAGCGAAGAGTTTCAAAGTTCGACGATGCTAAATTATCAAAATAAACATCTGCCTTAAAAAAACCCTCCATAGCAACAAATAACTTGATGCACTTCTATGGAAATAATGACAATTTTTCGGCGACACACTAGCTGTTGTACACCGTTTTTCTTTTCGTAACCTCGATTCCCAAAGCGTACGTGAAAAAGAATATGAAAACAAGACTATTATCTACGTCTGTGGACATAAATACTTTTCCTCAATACTGTCAATAATATTCGATGAAAATAATTCTATATAATTCAGCATATCATAAATATCCTTTTGGTTTGACAGAAGAGAGACAGAGTAGATAACATAAACCAACATCGTGGTGATCAAAGATATCTGACTCATAAACAGTCACAAGAAAACCGAGAATTTCGACAGGACACCTCCACTCTGAGAAGAGATTCTTTAACTAGGAGTTGTTTCACGTGGAATATTTATAGATGTTCCTCTACGTTACAAATAGAAGTCGCTAAGAAGTAGTAGAATAGAATGGAAACATAAGTGCAGAGAAGATATATATATATATATATATAGTTTATATATATAAATATATATGTATGTATATATATAAACTTTAACAAAACTCACAGCTACTAGTAGCACTTTGTATTTGTGGCGCTGGTGCCGCTGGTGTTTCTACAGGTGCAGCCGGCTCATGACTAGGATTACTGGCGCTCGTTATACGGGGAGCAGCCGATGACGAACGGGGCACGCGGAAGTCGGATGGATCTGAAACACTCCTGGAATTCATGTAAGGTCATCATTAAAACTTATTATACTTATTATCACCGGCGTTCTACACAGTAAGCTCGAAATTCCTGTCTGCCTTAGAAAAACGTCTGATAACTTTCATTAATGTAAACTGTGCACATCTAAATTTGAAATTTGTTGAGATTGTTCAAAAACCAGTAAATTTCAGATTCATTCATCAAAAGTTGGATATGATTATACAACTGTGGAACTTAATCACCAATGTGCTCAATTTTCACTCAAGTTTTGCTTCATATCATCCATGAGTCTTCCTCAGGACACTCTCACGATATCAAACTCATAATGCAAAAACCAAGTAAAATGGCTCAAAAATTGTTTTCGTCACATCTTTAATCTTCTGCATCAATGAATACAACACATGCTACTGTTAGGTTGCGTGCAGAAACAGATCCCCTTGTTATCTCTTACGTAATATTATCAAGTTTTAAGAAAGAGCTGTTCAAAGAAAAGAGGACGCGGTAAAAATCGACCCATCTTGGGGGTAAAAAGAGTACAAAGTCTTTGGCACTGATCAACCAGCAATCAAATTCAAATAGTTCTTCTTATTTCAGAAAAGTTTATGAACGTATGTGGCATGCACATTCACTTAAAAGAGCCAGCCCATATATCAAAACTGTGTTTTTATCCGTCTAGACAAGCCTGGTACCGATTTAACGACTCCGAAAGGATGATAGGTTAATTAGCCTAGGATGGTTTCGAACCACCGAGTGTACAGTCGCAGCGGAACCTCTTACCACCGTGTTACACTCTGACTGCAAACGGTGAGAAAAAAATCAGTGGAAAAATGTTCGAGTCAAATGTCACTTGTAGCTACAACTGACACTTGGTCATATATACGGATTGAACCGAATGCCACTTCAAGGATTCTTCACATTTGGAGTAAGCCATGCCAAATAGTTGCTTTCTCACGAACTCCATTAGAACAATTGCTTTGCTTATAACAAAGGTATATTTCATTTCCGCCACCCAATATGTAACGAACCCTAATCGATTCCGTCGAATTTCCCCGCAATTCCTCAAAGAAAGCTTTAAAATGATTAGCAAATTGATTGGACGGACGGGTTGACTGAAGAAACGTCCTATTTCACAATTTCACGCATTTTCATGAAATCAGAGAAGAACAAAAATCATCACTGATTTGGTCGTTCAAGTAAAACCATACATATGATTTATACTTCACTAACTCACCATATATTACTAGTTTTGCCTTCTCATTGTCGTGCAATACCTCATCATCACATGGCTGATTCGTAAGCACACGATAGCGCCAGTATTTACTCATTTACTGTAACACTAGTCGAGCGTATTAACGCAAGAAATACAGGAAATTTGGATATTGACGATATTATGGTTGATTGGATTTGAAAATAGTGAACCGAGACCGTAAGTAGTGAACAAGTGACAAGTGACAACTACATGACAACGTGAGGGTAGAGTCGGACGAAATGAGGACGAGGACGCAGAGGGAGTGAGATGAGTGATGATCGCTGCAGTTCTTCCACTATTGCACGATGTGTTATCATTGCAAAAATCATCAGATCACCATTGATTGATCCTTGAAAATGTTACTTGATGAGATGGAAGGCGAGAGCAGGGTAGTAAAGCAATACCGCACACTCGCGCAGTACGAACATTAGGCAGAATTGCGGTTCAACTCCAAAGTCTACAAAATAAACGAAGACCTAATATAGACCAGTTCAGTAATGGATATCCTAAGGTTTCCATAATGGTACTTTATATTCAAAGTGTCAATATAATATTACGTAATCCACAACCGCAAATGTTAATTCTATCCATTAACACATAATTTCACATTAAGCACAAAAAAAGTGACCCGAAAACGGCGAAAGAACGAAATCCGACATAAATGATGACAAGAAGATTTACCCATTATATCCTTTTTTAGCAACCTAAAACGTTCCCTCCTTTCGGAAGGAATGTGCGAATCAGCAAAAATTGTACAAACGTCTCGGTCGTATTTTTCACATGTACTGAATAGTGCTGATTCATTACATTCCCTTAACAGGATTCAACACATCACCATCGAAGAACTTTTTGCCTGCTCTAACAAAATGACGCATCAGTTTGCTTTTTTCGGAACCTCCTGGCAACAAATCCTGCTTTCCCAGTTTAAAAAAAAATTGTTAAACCATCTAATCACCATCAAGTGTTATTGAAGAAATTTCGACGAATTAGTGTTCAGGAAACGGAAGAACCGCGCACCACATTCAAATTCAGGGAACGCATCGTACAACGCAAATTGAATCGTTAAAAACGTTGCTTGAAACCTGCAAACAAAAAAAAAAGGATTCACTTGGGCTTAGTGCCGTCGATGCATTAAGTGAAGGCGAACATGCATCGCGTATGTGTGATAAATGTTGGCAATTGGTACCAAAGGGGAAGTTCCACGATTATAATCCAGAATAGTCAACTAGCAAAAGCATGCCGACATCATGACAGCAAGATTCTTAGAAATAATCCATACAGGTTTAACACTTATAGATTCTAATAATAAGCATAAGAATACAAAGTTATAGCAATGAAAATTGTAGAATCTTGTAAATTTTTGAAATACATCAACAACATATTTAGAAACAACAACTAGTAAAATAAGGGAGTTTGAAAAGTGAACGCATTCAGATTACTTGGAATTGAGAAAAATGATTTAATAGGATGAGGAGCGCAGAAAATCTATAGATCTCGCAGCGGAGAATCCGGGTCTTGTTTGCCGTGGGTGAGTGAAAAAAGTTGCAAAACCTCTTCATTCACAAAATAACTAAAATTATCCAGTGCTCAGAACTATAATTTCTCAAGGAAAGTTCGTAAAGACAACCAAAAAAGAAAAAACGCATAACACTTGCCCAAGCTTGCAAGCCAGACAGATTTAAAACCATACATTTGCGTTAGCAGTTCTTTTTTTTTTTTTGAATCGAGATGTGGATGTTATTAATAGTGAGGCCGAATAGGGAAAACAAAACAAGATGAGGTGGAACTACTTGCACTTCTATTGACCCTAGGCAGAAAAAAACAGTATTGCGCGCAACGAGGCCACTAAAGTCCCATTCATTCAGTCATCATACATTCAAAATCAAGGGGTTAAATTTTATGCAGATGTACAGAAATTGGTTTGACAAATCTATATTCGGAATGGGATCAACAACAATTGTGATATTTCATTGCACACCTGAGTCAGAGATAGAGTAGGCATCAAAAGATTTGTAATTTTTCTGTGGGAAAGGCATTGATGTTGGTGGGTATTGAGAAGAAACTACCATGTCTTAGCTTAAATGACGTGTTGCATCAGGGGTAGAAAAACGAAAAATATTGAAAGTGTTGGAGGTCTGGAGAGAATGTTTATAAATTTTAAATTGTCATTGTCACCATACCAGATGTGTCATGTAGGTAGGATCATTACGGACGAATACCAAAATGTATAGATCCAACTCTGTTGTTTAAAAAAAATCCACACACAGCCAAGCTTATTTTTGACAGCGCAGCAATCAATACTTATGAAGATAAGTTAACGCTAAATATTCCTACAAAGGCAATACATCATGCGGGAAAACGCTGCTGTTTCGTCGCAATTTTGCGGAACTAATAACGAATTCAGCAACACTATGACTCATCGTTCTCGTCCGTCTGAGAACACGTCTGCTTTACAACATGATACACTTTCACAACGGCATGCCGGAAACGTGTTGTGTCCAGGAAAAAAAACGTGTCTGGACGGACATTTCGACGTATCTTTGTCTGTAGCGCGATGAATCTCGCATAATTTCGCTCGTTCAATGCTTTAAACCGCGTAACTTGCAAACTATGCAGGTGCTACGGGTGCGATAAAAAAACAAGTGGTCGACAATGCTTCCAAGGGCGATGAGTGGGCGCTAGCAGCTGTAAGTCAATACAGAAGAGCGGCGCAAGAGAGGAAAACGTAGAAGCGAGCAGCTCGAGACACATGGACGAGTTCACGGCCTTGGCGTTTCGTCGTTACTCGCTTTACAGTGTCAAACGATCTTCGTTTCGCGAAAGAACGAATTTTTCATGAGCTTTAGCTACGAGTACTAGAAGTAGAACTTTCAAAAAAATGTAGAATTAAATATACAATGATTTCAAAATATTCAAAACATCAGCAAAAGAATAGAACGACAGAGAAGACTACCAGGGAATCGACAATTCGAACAACTCACGGCAATCACATCATTGGAATTCCTTTTTTTTAAATTTTAGCGAGTTATAATGTTCAGACCTTTGCGATATTAGTAGGCAACATTACATAGCATTCCCTTGCCAGAAAAAGAGCTTGGAAAATATCCAAATTGATTTGGTACACTGCATAGGTCGACTTCCAATGCAGTTTGATTGTTGTTTTTTTTTTTTGGAAGAGCGAGGAGTATAATTTCGAGAAAAAGAAAATGTTTCGAAAAGAATACTTTTTGTACGGTAAAAAGTTCGAAGGCCTCTGCTTTCCCTAGAGAAAAAATCTATCAGAAAGCAAAAAAGGAACTACGAAACGGAAGCATCTTACTACTAGTTGTATATATATATATATATATATATATATATATACATGTATATATATATATATATATATATATATATATATATATAGCCTCAGCTTAGCAGGTTCAAGTTTTTTCTTGTACCAGGAAACTAATGCAGTTCTGTTCTTTTTTAAGACTATAACATCATCAAGGACAACACGAAGGCTTCGAAAGATTTGTAAGGTTCAAACCGTTCGCCTTCTTATTTTACCAGAACATTAATTGTAAACATCGTCCGCAGAATAAGAGAAGGAAAGTGTGAAATCAAATCAAGTGGAGGACGCGAGTGAAGTTCTCTGTCAATTCAATTCAATGCACAACTTGACTCAATTTCAATGCATTTCGAAGATGATTCAACATTTTAAAAACATTGGCCTTCATATCGTCGAGATTTACCACAAGATATGTGCCTAGAAGAAGAGTTATGAAGAATTTTTGGATACGTTTGAGCATCTATCATTGGAGCAGTGGCACTACTATGTGGCTGCAGTAGGTGAGACCATATTCTTACCAATTATTATCCATAGATTGCAGGAGACTTCAGTTGTTATTTGCCGTTTGAAAAACTTAAATGAAATATTTCTTTACAAGGTATGTTGTATAAGTATGCATATAATAGGGTTAACTACTCCAACTGCTTTTTTAAGGTGGTATCAACGAAGGGATTAAATTTTAAATATATATATATATATATATATATATATATATATATATATATATATGGGGCGGGTGTGGTGTAGCGGTTAGAGGTTCCGCTTCCTGCACGATCGATCGGAGGTTCGAATCCGCCCTAGTGCTCACCAAGCCTTTCATCCCTCCGGGGTCGATAAATTGGTACCAGACTTGTCTGGGAGGATAAAAGCACTGACTTGACACATCGGCTAGCCACCGCAAGTCATTGTATAGGCTAGATACACGTTCGTAAACCTCAAACGATTCTGAATTGAAGTGAACGTGGGGGCGCATCCCAAGCGGATTGATTAACGCCAGACACTTTATCCTTTATCCACTTTATATATATATATATTTATATTATATTATATATATAAGGCATCGTCATACGGAATACTCAACACTGTCAATCTCATTCTTTGGGATTCATCTCAAGAATAACTCACATTTTCCTCTACAACTTAATATTACCCCTTCTTCTGTATACCTCTACATGTACAGACTTTATTAAGCAAATTAAAATCCTCAATAAATCGAAATCTTTACTTTCATACCTTAAAAGTGAGCATATCTGCTTTCAAGCTACTTCTGGATGCCAAATGGACCTCCAAATAACATTCGTGGATAATAGCGCCTCACATTTGCGACATATGAAAGGCTTTTACTGCATACTAGTACTTACAATTTTCTGGAATTACTACGACTCAGTCGTTTTTAGCGGAAATTTTCGACCGAGATTAGTTACTGATACTTTTATTCTTAGTAGACTAAGCGCTGTGTGATGAACCACAGCATGAAACTTTCGCGAAAGTATGAGCTATCCTGTCAACAGCTGACTAACCCGTGATTCTGATGATACACGTGGAGGACAATTTTATTTGAGAAATGACAGCAAAAACAAAATGATAGCAATGTAGCAACCGTGGACTAAAGAATTCATATCAAACAACTTGCACGCTTTATAAATTCATACGCTTTAATTTAGGTCAATAAGTACCGCTCTTCAATCAACGTTTGCACTTTTTTTCGAGAAAAAAAATAGTACTAAGCAACATTAAGTAGTTTAAAACGTAGGCTACTGAAGTCAAAAAGTCAGATGTCCAAGCAAAGGCGGATGCGTGAGTAGCGTCTTCAATCATAACTCTACAAAAAATTTAATCCTTTGGGATTCTGAGCTCATCGCCTTCAACTGCAGTATGCTTGAACAGCTATTAAGCAATCTATTGAAATAATTACTTAGAATGGCACTTCAATAAATTACATTCCTTTTACACAGTAATCAATATCGACAAAATTTCTTAGCCTACTGAACATATTTTGGCCACTCTAACTTCAGAAAAACCGCTTTCAGCAAATCTATTCTAGAATTTTTCTTGCTATTACAACATCCAAAATCATCGAGGACAGTAAAATTCTCAAACACGTAAGAAAGATACCCCTATTTAAAACTATATCAATTGTTAACATAATAATGGAGAGTGTTAAAACTCGACTAATGTTAACGGTGTACACAACTGCCCGCACAACTAGACTGCAACTTCAGCGCCATTGTTTCTCCAGTTAATCCCTATCTCAAATAACAGAAAGTGGAAAAATTCCAGCAGCTGCAGCCGACCGGTATACCTTCCTCCTTCGAGGACAATTCTTTGTTTAAACCTGTTATACTGCAATTTTCACTTGTCCCACTCTGCTGCTCAGGACATCACTCGCACGAACACGATTATCAAATATTTGAATGACATAATAAAAAGTACTTTAGAAGGAACCTGTGGTATTGGAAAGCTTAAGCGTGACGAAAATACATTAGGAATTGTTAGAACTCACCGACAAACTCGACTGCTACGCTGTTTCCGTAAATATCCACAATGATCCATATAGGAAGTGATACATTAATACCAACCAAAAACACACCCTAAACCTCAGATATGAATAAATGATTATGCAATGCAAACGTGGGAACAGCTACAAACCTTATGGACTCCATTCACACCATAGTATAAATCACCGGTATGTGTGATGGAGAAATGGAGAATATTACCTTCTACAGAATATCGTTCAGGGAGAGCTTTTGCCCAAAACCCTTCTTTTGAAGTCAGATCAGGGCAAGCGAATCTATAATCAGAACTAATTACTGGAATCAGGTCAACACAAGTCCAGCCGACTGATAATTTATGTTATTCTGGAAATGACATATAAATTTAAATGTATGTTCCCAAACGACAAAAAAAACAGTAGTTTAATAGTCTGTCATCAGTTCAACTTCTTTTCTTCAAAAAAGCAGTTTCTACACAAATCTCTAAACGAATTTCTAGCAAATTGCACACTTACTTGGGTACTTGAATATTTCTGTATGTCTCCGGATCCACATTTGTGACACCAAACCTCAGAACGCCTGACCAACTTGTTGACACTTCAGTCAAACGCAAGCAGACGTTCTCGTTAACGGAGACAGGTCTAAAAATATAAGCCGAAATGCCAGAAAAATAAGGATTGAAATTACACTTACTACCTGTTTGAAAAAGCAAGTCCCTTGCAAAAGCTTTCCTTTCGTCTCGCCACTCGACCACCTAAAACATGTGCGGTTTCGGGGACAAAACCGCCAGCGAACACAGACGACACACATAAATTGCATACCTTTCTGTAAAATTACGTTCTGCCCATGAACTGAGTGGAAACCCAACTGAGGCAGTCTCGTGTCTACAGTTCCTAAAGGCATTTCAGTCAGAATATGTGCTGAGAAGGGAAAAGAAGAAGTACAGTCTGACTAAGCAAGACAAACCTTGATTCACTGTAATTCCATCTAAATCTGGAAACGAATCCACCATGTCTGAAAATGGGAGGTATACAGAGAAAATTATTGAGAAATTCTTTTGTCGACCCTTTCAGTTTACTACTGATCGATTTGAACGAAGTTAACTGTTGAGGCAAGCAATCGATCGCGTCATGACGTCAGCGAAAGGAAACGCTCTGAGAAGAGATTTGCTTCCAGGTAAAAATTCAGGGGGAATACTCAGTTTTCGAATGATTCCTGCAGATCCTGTGTTGGAAATTTGTGACTTATAGTAAATTTACAATGCTACAAAATTGGAAGTAATCATGTAAGAATAGGTTTCAAATTCGGCTCAGCTCTATCTTTTAAGAAATATATTAGACTCTAGCGTTTAGATTCTTTTAGTATTCATGAGTAAACTGAGCTAAGTAAAACACCTGCTAGGATACACCAAATAAAAAAATTATGAAAGACTATGTAACAGACTGGGACGGACAGTACATCTGTATATTTTGATTAAAATATAGCTTTTTTTGTAAGCAACTATCAAGGGTTTCCGAGAACACCCATTGGTGACCCAATACACAACACAATAATGATGAGAACCTTACAGATAATGAAATAAATCAGGATAATAGAATTGATGGTTGATCAAATACTTCACAAATCAGTCCTTTGTTTCAAAAATCATGAAAACAAAAGACGGGGAACAGGATTCGACTCATTGAAGAAAGTATGCGTGGGCCAAAATAACCTTTGCAATGAGTCGCACTGGGTCCGAAAGCAAACACATCCATTTTATGATTAAGAAACAGCTGTGTACACAACCTGCAAGCTAAGAACGTGCAACACTTCATATAACTTCACCTACCGACATATTATAGACGTGCTGACCAGAAAAAAAATCGTAAACTGAAAAGTTATAGACAACTCGTATTCGAAAGCAACTGAAGGTCATGTGCCCGGCAAGAAATACAGAAATCATGAGGCGAAAGAAAAATACCAGAAGTTTTTTTTTCTTCAAGAGAAGATCTCAGCATTAAAATCTGGAAAGTGTTGGCTCCTCTAAACCTTTCACGGCAGCGCAGCTCAACAGTGAGACGTACACTTTTCAACGGCTACTTCTCATGATTTTTTGAATTTTTAAAAAGTTTTTTCTTATACTTATTTAGTTTGTTATCTTCGAATACAATATAAAGGGATAATAAAGATAATATAAAGGGATAAAGATAAAGGAAAGCTCGACTGGTTTGCCACATGCGTCAGATACAGAGTTAATATCAAAAAACATGAAGCGTAAAGGAAAGGACATATATAGAACTTAATCCCGAACAAATTTCATTTTGTTAACGTAAACTTCCCGACCAAGTAGAGAGAGAGAGTACGGGTGCGCAAAGTCTGGCAGTTGTGCGAAATTCATCTTTATTGCAAAAGTGTGACAGGGCTTCAAGTGATGACCAAACTGTGCTTAGATGGTTATCAAAAGAATCTGCATACCAGCCAACAAATCCTTGAAAAACAAGTACTTAAACAGTGAAGACGACCGTTTGCCCAAAAATATTCTATGACTCTGACGAGAATCGCTGGAGAAAAAAGTGCTAAAAGTTGTTGTTCTGGGTGGAAATGGAAAGTAATATCGAAAAGCTGAGTGTGGTAGATCAGTTGGCAACATGAAATACAGGAGTCATCATACTAGTGGCAAATACGTGATTTTCTAGCCTAGTTATTGCAGACATTTAGCTAATCTCCAGAGTCCAAAAAGCGGTCGGACTGTACATACACTTGAGAGGTTAATTTTTATGCCTGCACACTCCCCGACATATTAGCTCGCTATGACTTTTGCTGACGAAGATAATTGGCACTCGAACTTGGAGAGGTTCTCCCAATCCGCAGAGCTACAATCTGCAGAAGAGGGGAGACAGCCTGAAGAGAGTCGTCACGCGCTAGGGCTTACATAAATTTTTTGCAAGTATGCAGCTCACCTCTCAGTCGTCGAATATTCGCTCTGTATCGTTCGAGAATCTCATCAACAGAATCGCAACTCGAGTATGAACTGGAAGATCCAGATCGTGGTTCGTCATCGCTATAGATCTCAGATAGGGTTCGCTGTCGTCTTCGTCGTGAACGTAAGTTGTACATAATGAAAGCTGGAGACGACTTATGAATGGGATGGAATGTGAGGAAATCAGAAAACTAGACAGCGTGACTTTCGAACAATCGTTGTTACCGTCTGGCTGCTCAAGAGCCGTGGTGCTGCTTGGACTCGGACGACTGCTGATGTTTAGCTGAGCACTGATTGGCCCTCAAACGAAGTTTGACAGTTGCGGAGGACAATAGCACGAAGACACGTTCCGATCACAAGACTAGGATCATATGAGGACGGATTGTTGTGGTACAGTGAGACACCGTGTGAGAGCCGGTGTTTGAGCAAAACAACTGAGTGCGGTGATGCTCGTTTCGAGTCGACGGTGAACATATGTGGCGCCGGCGGTGGACGTAACGCTTGTCACTTGACCCTTCATCTCTCGTTCCCCTCTCTCATTTCTCTCACATCAGTTAAAATAACAATTTTTGTGTTGAAAAATAGTTACACTTGGCATATGAAGATGAACTGCCGGCATGAGCTGACACCCAGCGAGGAAACAGCTTGCAAACAATAAAAATGTCACCTCCTCAAAACAACGAAAGACCTACGCTGTCGACGCTTTTGGTGCTCTTTAGATTTTTAATGTCAAATAACAGCAAAAAAAGAAACAGTATCAAAAAAAAAAACCAGGACAAACCTGGAAGTAAGATCTCAAAGTGCAAAAAATACAGCGTATGGAAAAGCTTCCAAAGTTATTGATTGTGGAACCTCGTCTCTTTCCCGCACTTTTAGGTAAACAACCAAATGCCGCATAGATGATTCATCTTATTCAACCACCTAACACAAGTCCTACAATTTTGAGGTTGAGTTTATATGGGCAGACACCATCACAAGGGAGATGTAACAACAGGAAACGCATAGACAACAGCTGCTAAGATGCCCAGGCGCAAAGCTAAGAACTAGAATGGAAATTCTCTGAAAACGTCTTATCAGTCAGTACACATGATAGTACCCGCCTGTTCATCTCCATTTGTTTTCGTTACACAAATAATGTTGATCTGAAATTTCGAAACTTCCTCCTGGTCTAGACCTGTATCACCACGTCAACAAAATATTTTTGTGGATAAGAGTTCGTTCCTGCATCTCCTACCTTAGACTGGATCTCGCTACATAACCAAAGAAATGCCTCGATGCAAAGCAACGTAGGGTCTGATTGCCCGTACAGGAAATTGATGACTGATTCAATCTAGTTCCCATATATCTCCCCAACAAAATCCTCTGGGAATGAACATTTCTGGACAACTCAAAAAAATCAGGCATCACTTTTGTAGAAGTTTTCGACACAAAAACGAATTCGCAAGCTAAGTGAGAATGCCCTTTCTCTATATTCAAATAAGCCTGACTCGAAATGCTGCACATAAGCAAAGAGGTTTGCTGTTCGAATACCTAAGAAAACGAACATGTTGGAGATCACTAAGAATTTGAGGATTATCCTCCGCAAAACCAGAATCTAAAATCCATTAATCTAAACAGAATTTTCACTGGAGAAAGGTAAGGAGAAAAGCGTGTCTTAGACATGTTGCAGCATGCCGAACGAGTTTTCTGAAGGGTGTACATAAAGTAGCTGCAAATCTTGGAGTTTCTAGAAACCTTTGAACGAAGAGAACGATGTTTCGAAATTGATCATCAACATAACGAGTTCCACTTACCAGGAATAGGGAGCGTCATAGCAAAGGTGCAAATACAGTTCGCTCTTTCGTGCCGGGAACTCGGCATGATCATTACACATTTAGTTCCTATGCACGGTCTAAGTTGCAAAAATCTTGTGCCATATGAAACCCACAATACGATTTGAAAGAACAATACTCTAATTGCAAATGAACTCTTGAAGTAAACCTTTGTATGACCATGAGTGCTGCCGTGTAGTTCCTAAACTTAACATCTCACAGCTACTCATGTAAGGAGAACCTACGGCAGAACAACTGTATTCCGCAGAGGAGAGCAAACGATTTTTGGGAATGCAAGTGATAGAGATTTGATAACAGAAAAAAGATACAACCTCAATTACGAGAAACGCAAATCCACAAACGCAGACTAGTTAGCTGTCGGTAATGTGAATGACTCAGAAAAGTGCCCGACACGAAACTTAGCATACCTTTTTCACTATGACAATTCAAAGTGGCGTGTACGCGATATTTCGTGGTCTCGTCTCTTATTGATCGCTTCGAAATTCACTCGTTTCCTCACTCACTCTCTGTCTTACTGACTAGGTCGACGACTAGTGAACAATCTCCACATGTTTCCGCTGTTTGCGGATTACTGTTGCAGGCAGAAAAAAAAATCCCGCCGGCACCAACTGTTGTGAGTGAATAACAAAAAACAACAGCGAAATGTACTATGAGGACGACAATTGCCCGTAGCGACGATGTCACCGAGGGTGAGCTGTGCAGGCGGAGTGAGAGGACCGATTTGGCGGGTGACGTTTCCCGCGCTCGAAAAGAAATCGATCCTGATCCACTTCTTGACCCTCCCTAACTTTTCTTAGTTAGAACATCCAGATTTGGATACTAGGTTCCGTACGAACATGGGAGAATAATTTTGATAGAAATAAAATGCTACCTGATATTATTAGCGCGCTGCGTGAGGGCAAGAACAACAAGAATATTCCAGTAACTCGAATAACCCTCCTCAGGCGAAGGTCTGGCTCACGGGGTACAACTGAAGTGATAAGCATTGCTTCGCCATCCGTCCAAAAGTGAATGGAGTCGGAGCACCAGCTCCGGCTATCACATTATGACTCGAAAGATCGACGAGTCATACCTCCGAATGTGAAATTCCTTGTTCCAAACGAATTGTTAGAATCAAAATCAAATCCCCTCCTAATTATTTTCGAAATAGAGTTGACAAACAAACAAAATAAGACAAAATAAACGAGCTTGGAAATAATACTAAGCGAAATCGAATACCTATATCACTAAGCGTTCAGAAGTGTAGAAGGGGGCAGGAGAAAACTGTCTACCCAAAACATACCAAATTACGCAAAATACCATTCTAGAAAGTCTATGAATGATAGTAGATAAAATTTAACACCAGTAACCAGAATTTTAAAGATTGTTTATCGCTCTAAGAACCCACAGGAACGTTCTAGCAGAAATAGTGAGCTGTTACAAAGAATATCGCAGGCTCACGTTCAAGCAGCAGTTATTCTTGCAGTACAGATCAGTCATAAGTCGAGAATTTGGTCATCGAGCAAGTGAAAGTAGTGTGACTCTAAGTTTGAAGATTTCAAGAAAAAAATACTTCTCTGATTCTGCTGAAGTAAAGAAAATGCAAGCGAAGTACAATATACGCGTTGAGACTTGAAACAAACACCGTTTAATTGATAATTCATATATTTACAAGTATAGCCGAAGGTGAAAAGGCTATTTTCTAGTCCTAAGTTCAAAGTTATGTTCAGTTCTTCTTTCTCAGCTTCACCACCAAACAAACCGCAAAGGAGAAATTACTAATGAAAAATGTCTTTGGATTGAAGTCCATAAAGCAAATAATAATTGTTATCTTAAAATAACGTCTTGCACAATAGCCATATATTAGCTAAAGACTAAAAGGTTGAGGTCTTCACGGCTTGTAGAACATTTCTAGTAGTAACAAACCTGAATAATAAAGAAGAAATAGCAAGTTTGCAATCAGTAAAAAAAATCAAATCAAATCAATGAATTGTTGCAACGGAACAAAAAAAAACTCAAAATCTAGTCATGAAGTGAAAATACCTTAAAATGTCAATGTAGGATACAGGAAGAGAATTTCGGACCCCAATGAGAAGCATCACTTTTCCCCGAGCTTATCTCAAATGAATATAAACATCGATAACAATTAGTTGTTACTTTTTAATTGTTATTATATGATATGTGAGAAAAATTATGTATTCCTTTACTTCTCTATGCAACTTATAAAGACGTTTCTGAGTCATTACAACTGCGTTATCATCGTTTCGGTTTATCGCAACGAACACCCGAACACAATCGAAAATGAAATTCAACTCACTGGATGGAGTGCCATGTCCATTGCCCATTGCGTGCGTCCACAATCGTATTCGTGCCTAGTCTAGAACGAAAAAATCGATAAAACGATGCTAATATTACATCTTCCGCGTTTGCAGATTGCCACCATGATTTTAAAAATGCACGAAACGAAGCTTATAAGTCCACGAAATGTATGTATTCCTCTGATAGAAAGTGTAGAAACGAATGAGAGGATGTAATGGGGATCAACAGAACAGGACCAGATTTCAGATCGATAGGGAGAGCCAATCGATCGGCTAGGTCCAAATCGGTCAGCTGGTCGGCTAGCAAAACGCAAACAGACGAAGACGGATGGAGGATTCTACAATGAACAGTGGACTCGCCCGTAAAACTCTGAACAATGTGGGGAATGCGTTTTGTTGCGAAAAAAGAGTCTAATCTCCACCAACAATTGTGGAAATGTCGAACACAACAACGTTTCGCTACCCCCTATGAACAAACGAAGAAAATGAGGAGTCGTCGCGGATACACCACTGCCGGCAACATTCAGAAAAAAAAAGGATAGAAGAAAAACGCCCTCAGAGTGTGTAACATAACGGCCTAACGGTGGCCTTGGTCAACTCCTCTGAATGATTAATAGTTTGAAAAATATAAGTCTATCAGCGAAAGAAAAGTGGTATAAGAAAGTAATACTACATGCTGGAATCATGCAGATATCATGTGACAACTATCCGAATTCGTTTTGCTCTGCAGGTTAAAATCACACCGTGCCACACATAGCAGCTGTTCAGATTGCAAAGTGAGCCCAAGGGGCTGCGGCGTTAAGTGTAACGAAGATGAACGTGAACATCAGGGACTTCGTCGAAAGACCTCAGCGAATTTCGAAATATATGTGCCAGGCTAGGTGAAGCCAGTTCGGATAATTTTAAGTACCAACCATACATTAAATTTCTTATAACTGTATTTGCTACAGTGAACGATTTAGAACAGAATAGGAACAAAGTTGGAGAAAATACATCTTTCTTCACAACATATTTTGCATCTGAACAAAAACGATGAAACGAAATCAATTCTGCTCGAGATTTGAGAGAAGTAAGCAATGACTAAAAATAATTACAATGATTCCACCATTCGAATAAACTTCTCATTTCTTTAAATATTCGAAATACCACCATTCAAATGAACAGAACCTTCTGTTCACTAGAAGTAGGTTATCCATGATAAGAAGAAGTCGTAAGATAGAGCAAACTGATAGCGAGAATGATTGGTAATTGAGAGTACATGTATCATGCTACCCTTAACCTCCTTCACAAGTAAACAACCTCATTATTTACTTCCTACTATCAACAAACACATGTTAGCTGCAAGCTGAAATCCACACTTTTATTTAGTAAAATTGAAGGGAAATGAGTGAAGCTCGAGAACGGGAACGCCGCGGCGACTCGTTCAACATCGGTCGACATCGACGATAGTGTGTTTGCAGACCGGGCACACACCAGACGTTCGTAAAATAACTCGGGCGCATTCGTGACAAGCATAGACGTGACGACATGGAGAGAATACAGTGTCCAAATGTGTACTAGAGCATACCTGTAAGAATATACTAGTAAGTAGCAGAGTTATAGATGGATGAGGAGGTTTATTAATGAACATTTCCAATGAACTATTAATAAGGAATTATTCTAGGATTCAAGTACAACGTGGGCTAAAGCAAAAGGATTGGCTCACTCTCAAAAAGGAAACATCAATTCTCAAACAGCAGCTGGAATTGATTTTTTGCTTCATTTTTATTCCATACTTTTTTATGAACTATTATCGCAACACACTGTAAGAGCAGATGCAATATCGAATAATGCCTGATATTTGTATTGAATAGATTTTTTGTTTCTGCTGAATAAATATTGAATAAATATTGAATAAATGTAGACAAATATAGCTTCCTGTGCTTGCTCGCACGCTGTACTATACTGTATCGTACAATGAACCATTCCATTAGGAGATTTCAGAATTCACCGCGTGCATTTTTCCATGCTTATTTTTAAACTTCCATACAATCGTTCTATCCATAGTAATATCCGAAATGTACGAAAAATCCGTAATTTCCGACAAATCAGTCGTGTCGATACGACCAAGTCATTTTTTTAAACTATGGGAAATATACGACCCTAATACCACAAAATAATTGTATTTATTTCCGAAAACCCCAAATTTCTTGTTTGATATGAGCGCAATTTTTTTTTAATTTCAGGTTTAGATTTCAAAAAAATTTTAACGGATGCTTCACTTGTAGCTCCGACCATCAGCTGCTGCTGTTTTCGCAGTCTTTAATTTACCTCTCGTAGTTTTTCTTTGCAAGAGTTATCACAACAACTTCAAAGAGATGGGTAGTATTTGGAGATGCAGTCGATGGTTTTGCATATTAATTAGCCTCAAACCATTTTTAAGAATTTTAAAGATGACTATTCAGTTAGAACTCTTAAAACATATACTAGTAAATCTTGAATCTACAATCTGTTTGAACAGCAACATTAAATACATCTGTCATCAAAAGGAAAAAAAATTATACGATTTTCAGCAAGCAGAAAAATGTGGTCGAACACAGAACACAGAAGAACACAGTGGACAAAAGTCTGGATTAAGATGCATTAAGCAAGGTATATAGATTTAGAAATAATAAAACTCATTTATAACCCCTCCTATCTGATTCGTGAAAGTGGGTAAAATGCGTCCACGCTTGCTCCAGAATTATCGTATCCCTTCTCGAAACTATATATATATATATATATATATATATATATATATATATATATATATATATATATACATATATATATATATATTCATATATTCATATATTTATATATATTCTAAGAGTAAGAGTATATATATATATATATATATTCTAAGATTTTCTAAAAGTTACTACCGCGCTTTATCTCTTCGAAATTTGTTCAGTATTAAACATTTCAGGACCACTTATGTAGATTGGGAGAAAAATTTGTGTTCTCGTTCCACTTTCATTCAGCGTCCATTATTTTCAGTTCCTTAATGTCGTCAATGACTTCTTTCTTTAGTTAACTAATAGGAAGGAAGAAAAGGGAAGAGAAAGTTTTGGTCGATGAAACCCAAATAAAATCAAAAATGTCCTCTCCTCTGCGAAAAATTGTTATTTCGATCCAAACGGCAGTGTTCATTTCAAAACTCTGCAAATTGTCGGACAGCTTTTTTTCGCTAGCTTATATATCCAGTTTTCTATTTGGGATTGTTGAATGTTGAGTTGAAGAAAGGGAAAAACAGTGAGAACTAACAGGGTGAGTCATCTGGTAAATTTTTTCGCATTCCCGATGCAGATAGAAGTACAAAAGATTTTTTAAAGATAAAAAATGGAAACACTTCACAACATCGACGAAGAAATTTTCAATTTTCGAGAGCCACGAGTTCATTACGAGCAGATTTCAAGACCTAACACTTTACACGAACTCTACTTTTGAAATTCTGGATACGGATACGGATTGCTGTGTGAAATATTGTTCAAACATTAATGAAACATATTTTTGCAAAATTTTTGATTATCCTGATTTCTATTATAGAAATTTTCAAACAGAATCTTTCTACCAGATTGGATATGGAATGTGATGGAAGTATCCTATAATGGATGATCCATGTAATGGAATGGATATGTAGTTGTCATTGAACTTACTAGGATTCTTCTAAACGACCGTCTATTTATTTTATAGCATTCTTCAAGCACAAAAGCCAAGAGGTTTCCCCCGTTTAAACAGCGGTACACAGATTATTTCTGGTCTTTTGGCGTTTTTGTTGAACACCAACGTTTTAATTTTTTTTTTCTTCTCGTATGAGTAGTGTGATTACGTCACAGGCCAAAAAGTGCAGAAGAAAAAAAAAACTCATTCTTAATCCTGAACATCGAACCCTAGGTTATTGCAAGTGAACAGATAACTGAAATATGGCAATCACCTGTATTCTAAGACGTTCTCATAAAAAATTATCTGTTACAGTACGTGTAAGAAGCTCAAAGCCGAAAAACGTTCGGGATGACTGTTCGTTGCACGTTTGCTGTCTCACCCTAATGTAGTACGAATTTTTCTGTTATAACAATTCCCATAAATCATACCATTTTTAAACTACAAACAACTCACCCCACATTTGTCCGAACAACGAAAATCGGTTTCGAAAACAAATCGAGAGATGGTATTATCGTTTCGAATAACAAGTGAATGTCGAGTTGGGCGAATCCTTGGCTCTTGAATCGCTGACATTGTTGGTGGAGCTGACCGCGGTTCGCACGGAGCAGAAGTCGACGCGCAGTCAAGTGACGGATGATGTAGAATAGTAGGACGCTTTCGATTCGAGGACATTCGACGAAGAATCACTCGTGTTGTGTCACTACGTTCACTCCATGGTTTTACCACATCTGCGTTTTCGGACGAGTTTTCAAGCACAGGTTTGGAGACATCGTGGTTTTGCACATGCTCCGGACTTCGGATCATATCTGAAAAAAAAGTGCTGTCGTGAGAGTAAAGAAGAGTTCAGACACATCACAGTTGCGCTGCTCATAGGGGCAATAAAATTAACATGCGAAATAGTGATAAGCTCGTTTCAAAAAAAAAAAAAGAAGAACGTAATGTCCATAAAGTTGCAGCATTATCAGCGTTAGGATAGTCAACCAGGCAAGTAAGTGCCGAAGCAGATCGGAGGAAAGAGTCGGAGGAGAAGAGGCTTTCGATGCGTGCTTCACACCTGTGAAATGGCTGGAAAAGTGGAGTAGAGGCAGCGGACCGCCTTCCCTGTCATAAGAATAATTCCTACATCTGTCCACGTAATAAGTGTCAATCGACTGTAACTATCAGCAGCTAACGTGTTAAAGTACAGTTTGGTAGACGGAGTGATGTGCTGTGAACGAACGTGATGTAACAGTTTTTGATCAGGACGTGCCTGTGGCGGACTTATCAGAAAACACAATATGCGATCTGCAGCAATAACCTCCTGTACTCCCGAATGTTATCGGAACACACCAGCTTATATGGCTGTCGCGTGCAACTAACAAGTGTCTTCAATTCAACTCTACAGGAATCTACGGCTATTTTCAGGAAACAAACGATCAATTAGCATTATTGATGGATGCGTTCATTGCAGTCATATGTTGAGCGATAAAGACCTGTAAATTTTGATTGGGGAATTTTGTGGTCAAGTGAACATATATCTTTAAAATTGAACATTCATCCTTTTTACACCAATAGAGTTCTGTGTAACCTTAAATTAGGATTGTTGAATATCTACTGAAAGATTATTCAAATCTCAAGATTTACTCTTTGTAAAACACTTCTGTAAACCACTTGAAACGCTTCTGATCTCCAAAATAGCGACAATGTCTTAAAAATGGGAGTTCTATACTGAATTTAGAGGATTTCGCTCCTGTTGTTCTGGAAGCGCCATAAATGACTCAACTGCGTCCATTTTTGAGAACATCGATCTTTTCAGCGATTTTTTTCCCGTTGCATCATTTCACTGTAACTTGATACTGTGCATACATTGCAGAAAACAAATCGTTTCATAAAATTAACTACCAAATTTAGTTTCTGTGATTGTTCTCAGTGTTATGGTAATAGGAACAACAAATTCTGGACGAAATGAGTAGTTCTCACGATCTTATGGGCTTTGTACAGTACATCTATAGGGATTCTACAATAGTCGAACTACTGTGAGTAAGAATACAAATACCTTCATTGTAATTCATTCCTAATCCTAATAACGGCAGTTAAACTGTATTTTCAACTGTACTTTATGTCATCGTTCATTTTTCGCAATTTTTGCTCCCTTCGTACAAATTCGTTCGCCGTTTCCACTGTAAAGTAGGTTCATCGCAGGGTCACTTGATTATGTTAAGGATACTTCCCTCAATTTCCATCTGTGGTTTGGGGTGGACCCCATAGCTCTCAGAGCTCCGAGAAATTTCTATTTTTGCATTTTCAACTACTCCCTGGTTAGATGAGAGTTCCCAATAAACAGCTAGAAAAAATAGGTAATGTTTTTAACTATAAAAAAGGAAACAGTGTCTGCACGGTTCGAGATTTTGTAAAAGACAGTCTCATCAGTTTTTTTTTTGGATAGAGTTATTCACCGAGGCATATCATTGCAAAGTAATGAGACCTAAATGAGATTGATAATTCAAAATATGTGTCATGTGGTAAATGTATTTGCATTCTGTTCCCCGATGCGTATTGAAATGTGATTTTTTTAACATTAAAAATGGAAATATTTTACAATATTGAGACGAAAAGTTAATTTTGCCGATTAGTTGTGCACTTGCTTTTTTTAGGTATCTTAAGGCTTTTATTTCCAATGAACCGTTCAGTTGTAACTTAGGTGAGGCTACACGTATCCCTCATTTGATACATTTTACATGACACTTTCTTTGGTGTTTTTATTTCTCCAATAAACTCTAAAGTGGTTCATCCACTCGTATGATCCACTTAGTAGCAGCGTGAAAACCCTTGTCTATTTAAGTAGTAGAAGCATATAGGAAGTGGTTTTCCCATAGAGGAAACTGGACGATCCACGATCAAAAAACCATGTTTCTGACAGGAAGAAGAGATTTTTACAAAGAAAATGAAAAGAATGAAATCGCTCGAAAAGCTTTTAATTGTGGCAAAACCAGCGGCAGAAATAGACGATCGGTACTGTGGTAAAGTTAAAGTGTTGGAGATGAGACAAATTAAAGTGGAAACTTTTCTTCGCATTTATTCTCCTCTCTTCGATGAGAGGACAAGAACCTGAAACTGCCTATTTCTCACGGTTGCCTGCGTTCAAGTTACCATTGTAGTACTGTTTGGGATTCACGAGTTTACCCTCATAGTGAGATTTTTTCGTTCTTTAGTAGGGTCCCGCTTGGTTGAGAGGCCTCATTGGACATATTTTCTTTCATATCACATTTTGCTCTGTTTAACAGATATTTGTCTATTCGATTTTCTCGTTACATTATGGAATTAGTCCTCTGCACCTCATTAACACCACTCTTCCAGGATTTTCAAATCGCATATTTTGAATGTGTAGTGAATAGCCGCATTTTTAAGAAAATTACTGTTATTTACGAGAACATAGAAATAGTGAATATTACAGAATCTTGCAAGTGAAAGAAATTATTTCCAACCAATAAAATAATGGAGAAATTTGTACGCTCTTACAGTTATATTCATATGGCTTGTAGAAAACGTGCAGTAAAGTTTGAGGACAGATCTCACATTGAAATCAGAATACATTGAACAAGGGACCGATGGATGGATTGATGAACTTCCATGTAAACATAATAAAAAATTCCAGAAAACTATAACCTTCTTTTTGAAACTGTAGCAGCAAGGTCTTCAGTTGCTTTTTCTAGAATTTGTTTTCTTTTTGAGTTAATTATTTTCCAAAGAATTAGAGAAAAGGTAGAAGAAGAGTGGAAGAATCCTTATAGTTTTTGAAAAAAAAAAACTTCTTGATGAAGATCTCCTCCTCTCTTTCAGTTCTAACTGAGATGAGTTCACTGACACCAGAGTTCGGCAATGTGATTGTATAGAATCCGAAAAAATGCTAGGAAATGGCATACATATTTAAGTGATTTTGCAAGTTTTATTTTTGATGAAAAACACAAGAGTTTCCAGTGGATGGATTTTTAGGAGGTTTCAGCCTTCCATTCCGGCTTATTCTTGCTAAAGCACACAATGAACAATAAGTTGCAGATCAAAAGGACGTGGAAAAGATCCTTAGACTAAATATATTGCGATTTCAGGACAATATTCGTGGAAGTTCGAAAAACATTTAAACAGTGACTTTGTGTTTTGATTTGCATGCTTCGGTTTTCACCTCTGTTATTGTATTTTGCATCTGTCTATCACTTGTACTTTGTCCTAAATAGCAAAAGCTGCATGCAATAAACCAGAAAAATGACGTCATCATCAAAAAATGGTTTCTTAGCAATTTTGGACTTTGGCATCTTGTGATGGTGCAGTTTTGCAACTATTAACATACAGTACGACCGGAAGTCATTACATTCGTTGTCTTTGATTATTTTACATAAAATTAACGTATCATATTTTGATATTGTTTCAGATATTGAAGTGCCGACATTACACCCGACTAAGGAAATGTATAAATGTCAAGGAAGAAAGCAGTCGAGGCTTCATCGCTACAGAGTTCCAAGACCTTATCGCCGCATCGCCTCAAGTGACCGCTTCAATACCAACGACCTTCGTACAAACCAAAAGGCAGTAACGTTTCCTCCCTCCCCATACTCACAATATTCACTCAAATACCTACTCTTCAATAGTCCGAAAGTAGAACAGTCGACGTCAGTGATTATACCTATTGATTAATATAATAAGATTGTCAATCTATTAAAGATGAATCGAGCACATCTCAATATACCTCTTGGCATTTCCTAAGGGGCTTGGGCGAGCAAATTTATCCACAGATGGATACTGAAGTACATATTTGGCATGGCCAAACAAAACAAAACGGATTTATGGTTGTCTAATACTTGTCCGGAAAGATGTTGGAGATAATTCGGTTATCTCTCTTTTATTCTAAAACCAGCCACTTAGAAAACAGAATAGCAGGAGAATCGGAAGGGATTTCTTCCTAAAGCGCTTAGACGCATATATGTTGTATATGTTTTTTTTTCCGCTCAAACGTTTTTTTGTTGGCTTTTTTTCCTACCTTTAAAGCGGTACATTGTAAGAACAGGTTTTTTTCCCCAGATTTTGTTTTGTTGAGCTCCTTTTACAGTAAGTCACACTCGTACTTACCCGCAATCTGATCCAAAAAATGGACTATTTTGCAAACTTGAGTAAGGGAGGCCACGTAAACGAGGTTCTTCGCACTAAGCGAACTCGTTGATGTTGAAAAGAACTAAATTTGCGAAAAAAAAAACGACATGATGCAGGATAGTTTCAAAAGTAAAAACAGGACTTCAAAAATACAAACACCAAAAATAAAAGGCTCTAATTTCGTACAATTTCTTTGAAGGTTAAAGCAAAATTTGCTGTTTGAGAACTTCCAAAGGAAGTGTTGCCGAGGTAAAAATTTTTTGATAATGATACCACACTGAAGAAAACTATTTGGTTGCTTACAGGATGCTACAAGATTAATGACACGCTCATATTGCAAATTTAAATAGATATATCAGCGCCACCTTCTGGAAGAATTTTAGACGTTAACTTTTTTCAACGCTGGATTTGATCGCTCGCAGTGAAAAATCCAAAAACACTGAGCACACCTTATAAATCCAGAAACACAGATTGATCAATGGTACCTAGAGTTGTCAGTTTTTTCAAAAGAAACAACTCTTTATATTTTTAGAACGATGAAATGACACTACGAGTTTGTTTGTGTTATGTTTTTTTGTGTTGGTGCTACGGTATAATACTTGTGTGCAAGTAATTTTAAAACATGATGCACTGTGATTGGTTCCTTAGCGGAAAAATTTAGATAACCCTTTAAACTAAAACTCATCGAATAATGACTTGAAAATGTGATACCTTGTTTACTAACGAGAACTTCGGAGCTAATAAATAAGACTTTATTTTAGAGTGAAAAAATCCCTAGGAATTAATGAAACAAAGAAAAATGAATGCCGACAGTTATCGTTTTTGAACGAGACAGGAACATGTGGCCAGCTAAAAAAATTGCTGGCGTTGGCAGCATACTCGTCACGGTCGCATAAATAAATTCGGCCGGCACCCGTAGCTCTTTTACACTCTAAATAAGTAAGTAAATTAACGCGAGAAACTTTTAAAAAACTATAAGCTCAACTGAATAAATCAAACTATAGAATTGTGTCGACCTTCTCATTATACAATTTTAAAAAAAGGAACTGATTAGTTGAGGAGTTTCACCTAAGTAAAATAGTTTTATTCTTCTGATTCTGGGAATGAATGTGGTTGGAATGCCTCGGCTTCGGGATTTTCTCCATATCTCATCCCAATAAGAGGGAAAAGCTTTTCAGTTTCCCTCGAACTGAATTTTCCAATTGATACACGAATGTTTCTCAGCTATGCCGCTTCACGATTAGTAATCGTAATTTAGAAATACCAACTCCATGAATGTTATTGAATTCCTACCTTGGCGACAAAATAATTCCTAAGGTGCGAACTTAAAATGATTATTGTTAATTTGAAATATGTCTATATAAACTGCGATAGGATTTGTCATTCTTTAACAGCACTTACGTTTCCCATTCCAAGAAGACCCACACTTCCAGGTCAGACCACTTCGTACCTATTTAGCTAACGTGCAATAACTATCAAATTTGGAGTTTCAGATGTGGAACCTATTAATTTTTATCCTAGTGCTGGTAAGCGTAGCAGCACAATATAACAAACCGCCTCCTGTGGTTGTGGGACCACCGCTTCCACCACCTCCACCTCCACCTCCACCTCCACCACCACCTCCACCACACCCACCATATAATGAAAGACCAGGGTACGGTGTTGATACGCCATTGGCACCATATCCTGTGAGTTTAAGAAGAGAGAAAGCGTTACACTGCTCCATATAAGTACTGTGTTATAGCCACCACCACCTCCTCCTCCTCCTTATCCGCCTCCAAACCATCATCGTCCGCCTCCACCTCATCACCACCACCCATATCATTCATACGAGTCCAGTGAGGAGGACGCATATGGTGATTGATTTCTAGAGATTTTAACAATGCTCTACTACAGAGGAGAAAAGCAGACACATGGGCAATATTCACGATTGCTATCAGTTCTAAAAATGTTGAGTAGCTCAAGAAAATGTGTGCACTACTCAAAAATACCACAGAAAAAGAATTTGTTTTCGAATTTTTTAGGCATTTTTTCATCCTACTACATACTACTCGAAAAAACCACAGAAAAACATTTTTTGAAACATATTTCTCTTACCGGGGCGGCGTAGTGCGAGCGGTAAGAAGTTCCACTGCGGCTGTAATCGATCGGAGGTTTGAATCCGCCCTAGTGCAAACCAAGCCTTTCATCCCTAAGGGGACGATAAATTGGTACCAAGCTTGTCTGGGAGGATAAAAACACTGACGTGGCACATCGGCTAGCCCCCGCAAGTCACTGTAAATCTGCACGCTCGTTCATAAATCTCAGACGAAGTCTGAGTTGAGGTCGAACGCGAGGGCGTATTCCTGTAGGGATTGATCAACGCCGAGCACTTTATCCTTTATTATTCTCATTCTTCTCCAAACTTAGACTGAATGGGTGTTGGATTTTGCCGACTCATTCTACATTACAAAAGCTCTTTTTCCACGCTTAACACCTTCTTCCTACAATTAATTGTGCATACGGTAGAGTCGCGCTTCACCGTGATTTGATTAATATTTGTTCAAAATCACAAGGTGTACCTTTTGAGTAACTGTCGTTGAACAATAAGTGACCAATGTCAAGTTAGGTGACCTCATTGCTGAAGAGAAAATTATAGGTGCCAACTACCATATATATTTATAATACGTAAAAGGATAAAGGATAAAGTCAATGGCGTATCAATCCACCTGAGATGCGCCAACGCGTTTTTACAGGAATTCGTAATCGATGAGGTTTTAGATCGTGTGTTGGCCTATACAATGATTTCCGGGGGCCAGCCGATGTGCCATGTCACTGTTTTTATTCTCCCAGACAAGTCTGGTGCCAATTTATCGACCCGGAGGGATGAAAGGCTTGGTTTGCACTAGGGCGGTTTCGAACCCTCGACCGTGTGGCTACCGACTGCGCCAAACTGCGAGAATGCGAGAACCATGCTGTATTTCTCACCTTTTTAAATTTTGAATTTATTTTGGAAATTCTGCGAAGAGTTCATATTTGAGCAAATATAATCTTCTGTTCCCAAAACAGTTTTTAAAAACAAACCTTTTTTTAGGATCATGCAACAATTGCTATAGGGTCAAAACAACTTGTGACGATAAACCTAAAGGATATGATTGTAGAAAACCTCGAGTCACGTGGGTGAACAACCTTTATTAGGAGTTAGATTCCATGAAACAAAAGTGTATACGTATGCACAAATTCTTAACAGTTTTATTCTCTACGTAAACCTGGATTTATTGAAAAAAATAATTCTTTTAGCATTTAATTTCAGATTCATATCAAGTTACTTTTAGCAATCTTTTGTTTTCTAGCTATTTCAACTCAGAAAGAGGATGTCAGAGAGCTGTGCTGTCGTGCAGAGATGTGGAAGACAACTGGATGAAAATTGTTACCAAATATGGTGAAGTGCTCACGGAAGGATTTGCTGCTGACAAATTGCTAAAATGCGAAAGGGGAAAGTGAGTAAATACGTAAAAGTAATCTCCAGCCTAACATTACTTTCTTTTTTTCTTACAAAAAACAGGAAAGCAAAAAGGTGGTGAGCGATAGAGAATTTTTTTCTCGGAATACAATGAGAAAAAATCGATCAACTATTGTGATAGACTTATAGCTAGCTCGTTTTTTTTTTGCAAATATTTTATATTAATTATTTCTAGTTACTTGAATGCCATTACTCATTTGTTTTCTTAATATTCATCCTGAAACCTTGCCCATTTTCGCGAGAGGGCTCTAATCTTTTATCAACCGACTATAGATTCAGTGGAAATCTCCAGGACCTGATTGTGGGTGCCCAAGTGTTTTGAGAATTTTTTAGTATTTTACACATTACTTTACCGAACTACATAAGACATCAATGAGGAAATGATATATTGTTCATACTACTATTACATTAACATTTCGAAAAAAAAGGATTAAATTCTAAAGCGCTTTCACGGATTGAAACGCTACGATTTAAACACATGGTCCTCTTGTGGATTTTCTATTAAGTTATAGTGTTGTACAATAACTTCGATCAAGTAACACCAGTGATGTCCAGCAAAAAGCGCACGATTTGCCAAAGGGTGCAATCTGAGAAAGGTAATCAGTTGAGGTTCTATTGCTCTGAAGTAAAGGAACCAAGGAGGTTTTGTGAATTGTGAACAGTTGGTGGTGAGAAACCTCATTTGTCTGTCTGGTAGATCAGAATTTCTAATCCCGACTGCTTCGTATGCCTCTGAGTTTTCAATGGAAATGCGTCCAACTAAGCACTTTGTCCTTCCCTTGCGAAAAGATGCGGAACTCTGGCTTGAAGATCCTACGGACCCGGTTTCTTCACTAAAGACCACTTTCCACTGAAGACACTGGAAAGTATTACGGAAGAGCTGGTCGCCAGTTTCGGAGATATCGGATTTAAGGGGTTCACTTCCTCTGAATCTCACGAGAAGATATTCTAGTTGGATAATACTTCATCACCACCCGCTCAGGTATTAATACAGGTTCAGGTCCTCTGCAGTAGAAAATCGAATGTGTTGTATCGTGGTAACGTCTTCGGTACAGCCAGGCATAGTCCCTTTTCTTCTGAACATGACAAGTTCTTCGTAGCATTTTTTTCTGGCCTTTTTATATTTCTTTTCGCTTTTTCCTGTGTAATAATGGATAGATGGGACTACGTAGTGCCGGTAAATTCCTCTTTCAGTAGCTTCATCGTTTGTTTCGTTGTTTGGGAGTTTCTAAGGTTTGTCAATCATTCATGAATTCTGCTCTACTTCTTCATGAAGCTGTGCACCATTTCTTGGAATAATAGTTGTTGTAACATCCTAGAATGCAGCTTAGAAAAACTGGTAATGATAAGATATAATGTTGTATTACTACAAGAAAAAAATGAGGAAGAATCCAGTTACTCTGAAGTGAAGCATGCAAGAGACGGATGACTTGGTAACAGAAGAAACTGTTAAGTGGCACGATAGGAGCGAAACAAATATAAAAATAATAGATAACGAACTTTATAGGTAGACCTATCCTTTTCATGCGAAAACGAAATGAAAAGTATCAAAAGTAGGAAAAAAAAAGAGTTTCAAAGAGTTGAGAGGGGATTGAGTCAATTCTGCGTGAGCGTACCGTGTAACCCTCACCGTACGAGAGCGACTGTACGTTGATGCTCGACGCATTGCTGGTAGAGATATTCAGATACATCTGGTCAGATTCATTAGCTGTCTTCTTACCAGGTAAGATTTCCAGAAAATCTCAATTTCTGAGGTGAATACGATACCTCGAGAAATATGTGAGTAAGGGAAAGATAGGACTAACTGTTCTTGACTATATTATTTAGTTTCTTCACTAAAAATTATATTTAATTATCTTTGCAATTCAGATGGAGGGCTACTGACGTAAAGGATCGTGAACAGGAATTCAGGACTGTACAATGTCTTATAAGGAAGGATTATCGTTACGAGCATTATCATCATCATAATCATCATCCTAACTAAGATCTTTTTGCTGAGCTGTTCAATAAAGTGGATTATAATTAATCGAGATGAGCCAGGACGATTTCTGTTTTCTGTGCTGGATCACAGTCAGGCTGATACCCCGTAACTGTAGCGACCTTTAACAATAAATGAGAGTAAACAGTGGTAAATGAGGATTTGTTATGGGAGATCCTAGGTATGTAATGTAAGGAAAGAACGCTGCAAAGATAAGGTCCTCCCTTATTCAAATAATATTCTTTCAAGGGGGAAATGGATTGAAGAGGCGTGGAGCGTTGTAGGTCTTGTTAAACATGGCATCACTTACATTTATCCCTTCACTGAGAACTATCCGTGTGCTAGGAACGTACAAATGGAAGATACACTGGAAATAACTATGTGGAAAAGTGAATACTTTGAAAGAAACTCATGTTGCAAGTACTGTATTGTTTTATATCGATTAGTTACATACATTTCGGATTTCACACATACTAACCACAATCAGATTTCAGAAAAAATCCCGTTTTTGGAATTTAGGCTGCGCAGCAATTCTTTAGAGAAGTCAAAGAATTCCACAAAGCCTCTTCCACAAAGCTACCCGAACTTCTCGGATTCGTTTTGATCGTAGGCTCCATTAACTAGATGATGTTATTTCGCTCACTTCTAGGACCTTTTTTCATTAACCAAATCTCATTTTTACAGCTAGCTTTCGTATACACAGTGAACGTAAGATTTGACACGGTTGTGGTGTCATCTCTGGATCAGTTACTAACCTAACAGACTTCCCTTGAACGGAGTATGTTGCGCACAACTGATTCCTACATTTTTTTAAAAATAGGATCAATGTTCTCTACAATAACTTTTGTAAAAAAAATTATACTTCTACGTTTACAGCTGTTGGCAACAAAGTTAATTTTTTGGTCTAACAAAGGATTTTCAGGCTATTTTATCTGACAATCAGGAAAAGGGTTCCACTTAGAAACCTAGAGCTCGTATCCTTCACAACATGGCAGCAATATAAAATTAGAAGAGCACATATGTTGTCTATTCCCGAAGTATTCCATCTTTCTTCATTCTCTTCTCTTTCTCAATTCTCTTGTGCTTTGATTCTTTTGCGTTAGCTCCGGAGGAGGTTTCCAGGGAAATTTCACTTCTGAAATCAACTGAACCTGCTATAAAATATAGAATATATAGAAGAGGGGAACCTGAGAGAAAAAATTAGATGTAAAAATTACTATTACCACGTGTATCCTACAAAGAGCGCTGTTCTAGGACATTCACCATCTGTGTAACAAACTGTCTACAAGGGAAAGTTATTCTCCTGTAGTACTCAGAACTAAAGACGTTCCTAGATCGAGAGTCCAGAATCATCGTTAGACTTTTTGAATGTGTATCATTGCCTCTTAGGCATTTTCACGATAGAGAAGCGATATCGGTTGAATTCTCGAACTCTTCTCAGCCATTTCGACGACGTCGCGACTCCGCAAGGAGGTGACGTACAGGAACATCCGATTTTATGCATTATAAAGAAATTTACGCGTAGATGATAAAGATAACTTCAGAATTAGACTAAAAGTTTCTTCTCTCTGCTTAGAAGAGAGTATGGAGTTAGATACAGGGAAATTAATGTCATATTGCTATTGAGAGGGCGGGTGTAGTGTAGCGGTTAGAGGTTCCGCTTCCTACGCTATCGATCGGAGGTTCGAATCCGCCCTAGTGCTCACCAAGCCTTTCATCCCTCGATAAATTGGTACCAAACTTGTTTGGGAGGATAAAAACACTGACTTGAGACATCGGCTAGCCACCGGAAGTCATTGTATAGGCGAGTTACACGTTCGTAAACCTCAAACGGTTCCGAATTGATGTGAACGTGGGGCGCATCCCAAGCGGATTGATTAACGCCAGAAACTTTATCCTTTAACTTTATTGCTATTGGATATTTCCCGTTCTCAACTATTTAAATTTTCCAGACTAACCTTCAAATGAAATGTATTCAACTAGCTGAGCCTCAGAAACAAAATTTCAAATTGTGTCTTATTTCTAACATTTTCTTTATATTACACTTTACACTATTACTGACTATTACACTTCCATTACACGATGGTTTCACAAAGTTCCAGCATGGAACATTCTTTCAAGGACTGATTTCTGGAAAGGAATAGCTCTACAAAATTGCGTGGTGTGTAAGAATGTACGTGACTATGACCTTCTCAAATGTATTGTAAATTTATTATTCTTTTAGTAGATTGCTCCTTACAAACTATCCAAAAATTTATTGTATTGATTTATTATTAAGCGAAATCACAGACATCGACTCTAATAAAGTGGGGTTTCTAGAATGCGTGCCAATTTCCACGCGAAAAGAAATAAATAGGACGACAGCAAATGCTAACAAAATACATTATGACTGGTAAGCCACGTAGCAAAGAGAACTCTGCGAACCTCAGCAAATAATAATAATTATAAAAAAACAAAAAAAAAATGAGAAATTATGGCGTTAAACTCGACTACGTTATAACATTTTTCTAAAATATGAACCGGGACCTTGCAGACCTGAATATGCCACCGTATTACGGTAGATCACATCGGTTAGTAATAAATGAGAATAGCTGAGAGAGAAGGAAGGAGGGAAAATAGAATCGATTAATATACAATACACCGTTTACGGCAACAACACAACAACGCTCACGATTCCATAAAGCAACCCAATCGATGTTGCTGATCGATTTAAAAAAAACACGTGTCCCACGAAATCGTAAGCGTGTACAGGTAGTAAGAAAAAACATATTGCCGACTTATAGAACTAGACGGATAGACTGAGAAGTACGGAGAAGGGGCGGAGTCTAAACAGCTATAAGAAGTCGTTCGAATCACAGGATATGCACGAATTACACACTTTTTGAAATGATAACTGATGAGGCAACTATGCTTTGTAAAGCAATTATTTCCGTGCTGCTTTGTTTTGTAAAGATTTATGTCTTAGAGCTTCAATCAACGAAATGCTGCAAATTAAAAGATTTTCGCACCGTATAATAATAACGACGAATAATAGAAAATTGCCAAGTTTTACAGCGTTTAGTACTAGAACGGTAACTTTATTTTTGACGGATCCATGAAGAAGAGGACCGGTCTAGAGGGAAGCCCATAGTTCCCATATATTAAAGAGCAATGGCATACTTAATAAACCCCCAAATCAATCGCTGAACAACGTCTACTGATATTAAATAAGCTAGATGTTGTTTGTCAGTTAATTTTTAATTTTAGTATGATTACACTACGGTAAAGGACCATCTTCAGAAATAGTAATTACGATCATCAATCAATCTAGCCTGACATTGTTTAAGGTATGTGAAGTAAAAAACGAAAAGCTGCCCGTTTGACAAATGCACCGACAGTATTTTGAATATGACGACATTTCAATTAGTTGTTGTGAACTGCACAAGTTTACATGCTTCGGTTTTGTTTGGGTAAAAAAAAAAGGAGGAAAACGGTGCATTTGTACCCGTGTGTGAAATCGTTCACATCTGATCATCAAACGATGCAATATACATAAGAAAAAAATACAGTAACAAATTGTTCAAAAAAGTTGCTACAGCTCCGAAGACGCGATATTCACACCACACAGAAAGCGCGAGAAAGCACGCTTCGCATGGTCACCAGTAGGAGAAATACCGTAGAATAGAATTTTGAATTATAAGCACACAACAGTGCAAATACCTAAACGTACTACGCGAGGCTATGACAACGATCGAATCGCACAGGTTCAACAATACATCCTTAAATATTAATAGTTTAAAAAAAATTGTGAGAACCGAAATCATACCGGCGAGTGTGTGACGTCACGAGACAAACACAATATGACGTCATATGACATAAACACTCAAAGGCGCTGCAACATACTCCGAACACTGACTAAGCGTTGCATAAGAATGAAAATGAAAAGAAAAAGTCAAGGAAAGAAAGATAAAAAGAAAAGAAGAAAATGATTAGACATGGATAATGATTAACTAATAATGTTTCATTTACATATATGTATACGAATCTAACTACAGATGAAAACTGCCGACAAACGGGAGAAAAGAAGAGGAGGACAGGAGTTAGAGGGAGTTTACTTGGTTATGTACTTAATTACGAGTTAGCAGAAATGGGTGTAACACCCTAAATGACATAGATTACGTTATACATCTGGAGATGCACGAGATACGACGCTAACAACACATACGAACTATGTATTACGTACAAGTATAATACGAGTACCAACATGATGATGATGTTGACGTCACGCATGCAACTACGACTCGCTTACGTTGCATGTGCGTGCGAATGCATTGATGGAATTACGCGAGCAGCTGTCTTTCATCGACTCTGCAAAAAAGTGACCTTCCTTAAAGGCAGTACACCACGAAATTGACGATGTGGGGATGTCTTCGGAGTAAGATAATGTCAGGAGTGAAGATTACGAGTATATGCGTGTTCACGTTCAATTCTCATTAATCGTCGTGAAAGCGGCGTAGGAATTAGGCTCCTTGTACGAATTTTTCTACGAACCACCTCATGAGACCACCTTTGTACACGCGCCTTTCTCTCAGCTGTCCATCTATTGGTTTCACTTGGATAACCTGCTGCAGAAATTCTATTGACTATCGGTCGTTTGCTTGCAGATGCGGCACGTGTACATCGGTGGAGCGTCGTAAGGTGTTTCGTAGGAAAATTCGTACAGTAATGCTATCTCCCACGCCATTTTTCAGGACGATTAGGGAAAATCGAGCGCGAACACGCTCATACTAGTAATCTAAACCTCTGACCGTATCTACTCCCGGAGAGATCTCAACATCGTCAATGCTACACTGCCTTTGAGAACACTCTGCAGTCAACTAGAACTCCATCATTACAAAAGGCTGCCCTCCAGAGTTCACAGCCGCGCGGGCAGCCAAACGTTTTTTGCTCTGATAGTAGCACTTTATAGAGGATGTTCAAAAAAAAAACGTATGGACGTATACAGTTGGGTTAAAACGACATGAAGCACCAATAGTTGCGAAAGCGGCTGGGCTCGAAGCAGCGCGGTAGAGACGGCGGTTGGAATCGAGGTGGGACCATGGGGAACTGCAGAGATGGGAGGCGGTAGCGAGGATCCTTACACGATCCCGACCGCACCGCGCCGCTTCGAGCGCAGCCGCTTTCGCAATTGTCTGTGCTTCATGTCGCTTTGATCCAACAATACACAACCATTACGGAGACCTGGAAAATAAGAAAACCTGCTTCATAGTCAATTTTTAACTACAGGAAATTTCCACTAGTGAATCAAGGAGATCGTTACCGCCTCGTTTGAGGTGGCTTCTCCTACAATACTTCAGAACACCGGAGGGATCTTAAGAATATAGTCATTTTGTACGAAGGTAGTTAATCGATATAAGCGTAGATAGATAGAAGCATATCTTTTGCTTACTACTTACCCTTACCTACTGCTTTTGATGTGGAATTCTCCCCACATCCTGACTAGCTTTAAAAGACCTACCCGAGGAGTCGACATGTTTCACTGCATTCATGATTTTCTGGCGAACTTCACGAATTTTTAGGATGAGGCTCTGCTTACTCGGGAAAACTTTGTTATGCATTAGTTGAAAAGCAGTCGTTTCTTGGGCTAGAACAGTAACAGTTAAGGAGCAAGAATGAACTATTGTAATTATGTCAGCGAACAATATTTTGTTCAATTTACGCAACTTACATGATGGAAACAATCCAGCGGTTTCTAGCAACTGACATACAAGAAAGCGACGTTGTTCTAGTAGTCTTTTGCTAGCGCTTTTCTCGTCAAGAGGACTGCACGGAATAATATCCTCAGCGGTCATCTAAATAAGCTTTCTTGAAATCATTCAGTTGAAATAGATCTCCATTTAGAGAGACAACAATGCAGCGTTGTTTTGTTAGTGTTTTGAGGGATTCATCTTTGTTGTTTAGATCTAAAAATCATCAGAAAATGATTAACCAGGTCAGGCGACGTGTTGTTGAAAGTGGGGCCAAAAAATACACCAGCACAAGTGTTTGCAGCAAGTGGCGTGTTCCCTGGAGAATCGCGCACTTTCTCCATTAGATTCCGTATCAGTTTCGACGGTGTGGAAGGTAAACTTCCAGGTTTCCCGTTCTGAAAATGCGATCATCCTGTAGTGATTCAGCGCAGAAAGAGGGTATACCGTAATATTGCATCACCTTAAGTTGATCGATAGCGAATTCCGGTAGCTTTGCGAATTTATTTTGAAAATCAACTTGATCCAGCACTCTTAAAGAAACATAATGAGATTTCTCTCAGTGTTAGGATTATTACCTTTACCTGTCCATCGTTTCGTCAGAACGTTTGAAGAATTTTTTGAGAGCGTTGGGGCGACTGTCACTGCTTCTTGGACCAAGATCAGTCAACGAATCCGTGTCATCTTCTACTTCACTCATGTTCAAAGCCCGCTTCTGTCCTGGAATTGCCATTAAATCATTGACTGATTATTGATTTTGCTCTACCGTATGAAACAATATCATTAGAAACGTTCATACGCACCTTTGGCCACACCTCGCTGAGCAGGTGTAGGCATGAGAACGAACGGCTCCTGACTGGTTCTCTGTCCTCTCGCAGTGTTGCTCGACCTAAGGAGGTTTCCGAAAATCCTATTCAAGTGTAAGCGTCAAATTAGCTATGGACATACTTCAGATCTGTCATTTCACTCTTCTCACGAATGATGGGCAATGTTTGATCCGATGCGGCGTTGGATTTTGGCTGTGGGAATGCGAATGCTGAGTCTCCTGATCGTGGACTCACAAGTGCGGGAGCACTCTGAATATTTCCACTATCTTTTTATAACGAATAAGTACATTTGACGGCGGTGGGCAACCACTATCACTCACGATCTCTACTGCCAGCGACGGTAGTAATTCTATGAGTTACGAGACTCGCTATTATCAACTAGATGACGTAGCACAGTAGCTGCATAACTAGTTAACCATAACTGATCCAATTCTTTTTAGATATCTTTTTGGAGAAAGACATCCACTACTGTATAAAATCTATTTTCATATTATAACGTGATATTTAAGAATACCTTTATCCACATCGGGCTCATCGGCGACATTCGTTGCGGGGCTGTCATCGGTGATGAATAGTCGTTGAGAACAGGAGAACATAGTCCTTGCAGGAAGTTTGCGCTCGGAGACGGCTGCAAAATGCACATTTACTTTTGTGACTAATGGTAGAATGAGGAGGCAAAGCTTCTCGAAACGAGTCTACACTTGCCAAAGATCACTAGAACTTCACTTAAAGGCATCACTCCACGAATCTGAGGTGGTACGGATTTCAAGTGGAGTATTCTTATAAGGGATAGTAGATTATGGAGAGAAGGGTGATTCCGTCCATTTCTTCCTAATTGCCGGAAAAAACGGCCCGGAAGATGCGACTTCAGGCGTTCCGGCGCGTTACTTCCTACAAGGAGTTCGATTGGAGCGCGCTAGCCTTGTGCGGCGCCGCATGTTCCGAGCCGTTTTTTACGGCAATTAGGAAGAAATGGACCGAATCACGCTTCTCTCCATAATCTACTATCCCTTATAAGAATACTCCACCTGAAATCTGCACCACCTCAGACTTGTGGGATGATGTCTTTAAACCACTTTTGAGCTTTTAAATACATGAACATAAGATTAAAGTAACTAGTTACGTACCACACAAAAATTGTAGAGATTTGGTGAGACAGCAGCTGATGGCATCGGTGATATGGTTCCAATCGTAGGTGGTGTAAGGAATCGCGATGGTGGCCGTATCTGTGGGAGCTGGAACGTTTATCTAGGGAAACTGTTTGGAAGGAATTTGCAATAGTTTTCAATTAGTCAGCAGTCAACAGTACTTACGGAGCTACTAGATCAACTAGGAATTCATATTCATTTTAGTCAGAGTAATCTTAAAAGAAAGAACTACTGTTGTCTTCTACAAGGATTCTCAGTCTGAAATGACTTGTCAGAAATTCTACAAAGTTTGACAGTAATAACCGCTGCTGATCAGGTACCAATGAAATTCAGTTTTCCTCTCCCTTCGTTAAGATTAGAATTATATCCGTAGTACTGGGTTACAGGAATCCACATAATCAGTTAGAAACTAAGGAAACTGTTTTTAAAATAGGGAAGGTCACGTTACTCACCAATTTCCACATGCTACAAAAATTACTTGTTTATTATTATGTGGTTCTTTTATTTGCCTTCTGTTCAATTACAATGTTCATTTATTTGTTCAACAAAACTAAAATAATGATAGTCGTTTGAAGCTTGAAAATCATGAAATGTCGTGATAGTTAATATTTGGTATTCAATAAATTCCTGAGAGTGATAGAAATGCTTCCATTGTTTCTTTTGAATTCTGATACTGGAAAAGTATGCATAATATATGGTACCTGTCCACCGACAGCTTTCTGAAGGATGCTTAGGTCGAATGCTGAGCTCACCAACGGTGATGATGGAATGCTTATGCTGAACTCCCGAATATTTTTTTTCGTTACAAAGCAAATACAAAACAGAAATCAGTTGACGAACCTGGGTGGGACAAAAGTGGGAAGTCCAGCAACTGTAGGGCTCATAATTGGTGATTCAAGACCTATATCGATACCATCTCCACGCAAAGGTGTTGGCCGAGGAAGCGTCTCAAATAATAGTTTTATATCAATTGTACTAATAGATGACAGAATTAACTAGTTGCTTACTGGTGTAGTAGGGCTGAAAATATCGTTGTCGCTGCCTTCCATGCACGCAGCAGCCATCTCATCGGACGCTTTAAAATCGAACTCGAATGACTGAACAATAACATTAGCTATTTGATGCAACTTTAAAGGGTCTTTGTGGACAAATGTAGGGTTTGGGGTATAGATTACGACTCTGACCCCGCTCAGTTTTTCCTAATTGTCATGAAAAACGGCATTTGCTCCTGCAAGATACGCGAGAACGCGCAACCACGCCTGCGCACGTGCCGCATCCACGAGCGAGCCGAAGATCAATGAGGTCTGCTCAGCATCCCATTCAAATAAGTTCAATGAGTAGGCTGTCGAGGGAACCGGGCTGTGTACGAGAGTGGCGCATACCTCGTAAGAACCAAGGCGGTTTTTCAGCAGGGTTCGTGGGATTTGAGCGAGGCCACGATAATATTCGTAATCTACAACCAGAACTCGATGTTTGCCCACAGAAATCCCAACATCGTCACTTTCTTGAAGCTCTGCCCTTAAGTCGAGAATTCCGAAGAATATATTGATGTTAGATATCCAAGAATAATTATTTCTGTATGTGATGTATTTCAAGAATGCGCGCATCAACTATCTAGCAACTATCAGCTGCCTACTTTAGTACATCACGCCCTCGAAATCGGATTAAAATAATAAAGCAATCATTTCGCATACGCCTAACACCACCTTTTCTGACTTCGGCGTTTCCATGTGAGCCTCATCCGGTCTTGCCTTCTTATCCTTCGCACACCATTTCCAATCAGGATGAGCCTTGAAGTGAGCTTCTTTCACCTATAAGAATAGCTATATTCCCAAGTCACATTTTCAGATAAATATCACGATACCTGTGTCGCAAGTTTGTGATATTGCTGCTTCTCGTCAGCACCCAATGCATACCACCATTCGCCGAGAATTTTCGAGACAGTCCTATTATCGCGATTCGGATACTTACTATGGACCACTGGACGATGTCGCTTCGAGAAAATCATGAATGCGTTCATCGGTCGTCGAATGTGCTCACGGCTCTGAAACAGGAGTAGAAATCCCCATGCTAAATCAGTTCGACGGATCGCATACCTTTTCCGATTTTGACTTCTTGTGATTCTTCTCTTTTACACATTCAATAGACGGAGGCTGCTCGTTATGATCGTCGCCTGCACCTTCAAATTCTGAAATTTCAGCTATTCCTCTTTGGGAAGGTCTGCACGGAAAACCTCCCTTACAAAAACCTTTACTATTCAATTGTTTAGAAGTATACTTATTGTAATACATAATTGAGCAGTTCAGTATAAGTGCACAGAAATGTTAACGACTTGAACGGTTAAAAACAGGACATTCACAACCTGCCAACTTTTTCAACATAGCATTTACTACCAATATTAACTCTATTCTTTACTTATCGTATTTGTCACGAATATTACGGAGATGTATTAAATCAGCAACAATTTACCGTACCACTCTTGACGTAGACGCCCATAATATCACTGACAGGTGTTTCACGGCCGACTTGAAGTGGGGGCGTCAGCGAGCCGTCCATCGCTTTCGCAGATATCCACTGCAAAATGAATTCGAGTAGACTTATATGTGCAATCCAACGCTTTTTTTCACAAAATGAAACATTCTAATCTATGGTTTTAGAAACCGATATGCTTTATTATAAACCAGAATCCTGCACACTACATCAGGCACCGTGAGAGATTCTAAAAGTTATGCCTGAGAGGAGAAAACAACAAATCGACTCAATCCCGTTTTAAAAAAAAAAATTAACAAAGAGTGGTGGACAACCGCGAATTTAAGCGCAGTTGAGATGCTCCATATGCTAGTCGTTGCACCAACAACGGAGATCAAAGAATTTTCCCAACCATTTTTATCCTGAGTTTTTATTGTGCATTTGCAGTACTCAAAAAAATGTCTATATTTTCTGGATGATAACAAAGTTGAGAGTTACTAGAAATGCAATTCGAAGTGTCTGTTTGTCGTTCTAACAAATCTTCTATATACCTGATATTCAAAATGAGATATTATTCTGTTTTAAGCTTCCCCCACAACTGTATATAATTACTTACGGTAATAGTTAAAGCAAAATCTTCTTTGATTGTCTTTTTGAACCTTCCGTATGAGGTATGCAACACACAAAATGGTTCTCGTCAAAATAAATCATCTACACCTTAAGCACTAATACGTTTTAACATGTTTAAGAAAAAAATTCAAATTCAAAAGTTAATGAATTGAAGTGATTTCGAAATTGTTCGACGGTCAAGGAATAATTTAGAGTTTGACAATAAGGTTCAATTTTGCTTTAAGCGACATTTAGGTTGGAAAAATGTTAAGAGCCTTTCTCAATGTCTTAACCCGACTGGCATTATTTGTATTTTTATGTGTGTTTTATAACCACTGATTATCTTGCAAAATTTTATCTACAAATATCTACTTCATTTATGTGTTTCGGAGAATGAAATATGTACATAACACTTGGAGTTCTAAGGTTGGAACCTTGAAGATTTTATTACGGAATAAAAATTCGCACATGTAGCATGTGCACCTTTTTTTGGTCACCATCTTATCTTATATAGAAAGTTTCAACGAGAGGTCGAAGACTTTGGTTTTTTTTCTCCCTTTTTTATGTCGGGGAAGCACTGTGTTCTTTACCTTTTCTCCAAAAGAAGTGTTTTTCCATATACTAGTGATTTAAAGGAAATTTGAGGACAAATGAAAATTTCAAAAAAATGAAGAGAGATAAGCAGATTTTGCAGGAAAACATTTGGAAAAAAAGGCTATGTATTATAGATTTTCTATCAAATCTTGGACTAGAGTTCTCAACATGATTTGAAGGTGAAACAAATTTCCCGCTTCTAGATCTAAATTTATGAAGATAATAAAGGTGTAGTAGATAGAAAAGCTTACACTCTGCTCGACCTTTGCAGTACGTGACGTCTGCTTCGAAGATTGTGTCAATGCACCTGTAAACGTCACCATAAACTTTAATTCTGTGCTGAATGCTAACAACACTGTGCTGTTATATGGTTGTTTTTGCATATTACAATAATCATACTATTCAGAAACTTGAAATAAGAGATAAATGAGGTGAAGAAAACAATAATCGGATTCATCAGTGCATGCACCATGAACAAATACATCAACGCATCCATTGCTTTTAGCATTCAATGAATACATAGCTTTAGCAAAATAGCTTCTCTACAACGTTGCTTTGCAATTCTTAAGAATTTCTTCTAAAGATAAGGACTTCCGCATTCATCAGATTTCCTTTCTTGTACCTCTATTAAAAAGGTAATACTGAAAAACAGAACATTTTATTGCACTGTTCTTTGCTCTGGATATTGAATTTGAAAATTTTTTAGCGAGCACTTGAAAAAATTACCTTGGTATCAAGATATGCACTGGAATGTATTATTGCATGAGAACGATGGACACTACATAATTAGGTGGAGTACTTTTAAATCGTTTTGGGATAGCTGAATCATAAGCACTATTACTCTGCAAAGACGTGCTCCCATGAAAATAAGCAAAACATGCCCATGCAAAGTTTGAAATTTTCCTCGTCTTACAATCCTCTTGCACTCTACCGCGAACAAGAAGTGGTTACTTACTTTGAGTTCCTTTGAGCACCCTTATTTTGCAAATTCAAGCTTACCGAACCATTTTCATGTGGAGGAAAATATAATACCTCTAAGAAGAGTCCAAGTGCAAGTTCCAAGTACGGTCGGGATTCTAGTGAGCTGAGATGAGTGCAATCTATAGTGCGTGGCAAAAGGATAGACCCGCCCACGTAAAGCCCATAATTGCTAGATTTTCTATCAACAGAGTGATATTCCGTGAACTAGCAAAGTCAGCATCCCAGAAAACCGGAGGAGATTACTGTAATTTGTAACTTTTTTCGATTTTACACCAGGAGCTTTTTCTTCTTGAAGTAACCAATTTTCTAAGCGATAAAAAGTATATTTTCACTTCATATTTCATGTGTTACTCAATGGCCTTCCTGTTTTCTTGATTTTACGTTGCCTCTTCAACTATTTTTAATTTTTTATTGCCCTTCGACCAAATGGAGTGGCACCGAGGTCTCAGTGATTATTAAAAAGCCCAAATCAAAGTTTTCACAGAAAATGGATTCTAAGTGTGCTCAACAACTGAGCGCACACAATGAATGAATATGGGCAGAATAAGAAAAATTCTATAGTCCAAATCTCAAAATCTTAACAGAAAAGGAAAACGAGCCGTCACACGACAAGAATCAATTATTAATTCATAAAAACGCTAAAGAAAATTGTGTTGAAGTTTATAGGTATGTTACCTTGTGCAAAAGTTATGCAGGTGTTGATGGGATCTTCAAAAGAATAACCAAAGACAGTCACTCAATATTTTTGATAGCTGATGAAGTTCATTTTTGAGTCGATAAAAGCAAGTGTTGTTTTTCTATGCGATAAGAACTCTCCCTACAGAGATGACATGACAAAATCATCCCTAACATTCCTTTTTGAAAATAGGTAGGTAATTCATGCATATCATGTCAACAATAAATTAACCTTATTATTTCATCGGAATTGAATTTTTTTGTCGCTAAGAACAATGTTTTTAATTGTATTGACCGGTCCACGTTTTTTGGTAGTCTGCCACTCGAACCCTGTGATCAACAAAGAATTTTGGTAGTCTAGGAGCGGCTTCCATGTTTTACTGATTAGAGTTCGGTAAATTTGGTAAGGATCATTGAAATGCCATGATTGCAAAATTAAGCTGCCCTTTTATTCAAATCATCCTGCACCGATTAGAGGTTGCTCAAATGACGGCTCACTTATTTCTTATTTTACAATACACAAAATACTGGAGTTGTTGTTTCGCGGCAGCTATATAGGGAGAATTATATACATATAATTTTGTGGGCTTTTTTATGTAACCACATTACATCAGGGATTACATGAATGTTGGTGAATTGAATTTAGAAAAAAGCATTAGTACTAAATAGTCAATTATAGCGATATTACGAAAACGCTTCTAGACAGTCTTGGTTACAATTAGGCCATAGCAGCTTTCTAAAAAAGGATTTCTAGGAAAGAAATGCTGAAGTTATAGAAGATATTTCTTTAAAAATAGTAAGGAGCAAAGTAAATAAACAAGATTGGCAAATAGTTCATCCGGAATAGACTGAATCCAATATTTTTACCTCGTTGGGTACTGCTGCTGGAGGTTCTATGATGTTGTTGTTGTTGTTGTTGTTGTTGTTGTTGTTGTTGTTGTTGTTGTTGTTGTTGGGAGGTAGTCTCATTTGGACCACACACATCACCGTTTCCATTAATTTGATAATCTATAACATATGGATTTTCTGTCCTTCTTGAAATGTGAGAGCGGTGTTTTCTTGATTATTCATATTTCATTTGTTGCGTGTAAATAATTTTTTTTCTCTTTGTCAGCACATCGTTCTCGCCCTTTTGCCGTATAATGAAATTTTCCGTTCAGAATGGTTCCAGATAATGTAAGCACGTGATCTTGCAAAGTGCCAAGGTCTCTGCTGAAGAAATCTGCAAACGAAAGAAAGAAAAACGTTCGATTGAAGTGAACGAATTTAAATTGGAGAATAGGGATTGAGTATAATATCATTTACGGATACAGGATCCATATATCTATTATATGTGCAGAGATAATTTCAAGAGACTGTGGAATCAACCACAGATCTTGCAAACACACTGAAATAGTTCTCAACAAAAAGCTTTTTTCGCTCTTTTACTAAGCATTTTTTGAACTGCACTCGTCTGTTCTAATTCATTTGCGCCTATACTTCCTTCGCTACTCATAAATCGTTTATAATCCTTCATGGCCTTTTTCTGAATGCTCTTATAAACGTCCGATTCTTTCCAAACATAAGGAAAAGAGTAATTACTTTTTTGATGGAGCAATTTTAAGAAACGAAGTTTAAAGAAAGACGAAGTGCTAAGGGATAACAGTGCAAAACGGAACAAAGGATGTGTAGTAAGAAGTGCTATACTGTAACGAAAATTTCAAGGTTTTCTTTTCACTACGAGCCAGGAAATAAAGGGATCTTTTCATTATCGAGAAGTCATCTATTTTGTTAAACAATGCTTTGCTAACTGACTAGCACTAGACCCGTTGTGCGGCCTTCCGGCAGCCGTCGAACCTGCATTTCCATTCGGATCGTCGTCTCGATCCGCATCGTCGTCGGAAGCGTCACTCTTTCGGCAAACACTCACGTCTGAAAATGTCAAATTATTTGACACGGCCATTTGAACATCAAGTCCCTACGTGTGTGTAGACAACACATTAACTCTGCAGACAAACTTGAACGAACTGTCATCTTCATCGTCCTCTTCTTCCTCCTCCTCCTGTTTCACGTTGTTGTTATTAAGACTCGCCTGCTGCGCGCTAATCTGTTGCTGAAGAAGCTGGAAATAAAAAGGAATCCATTAGTTACACTAGGATAATATTTTGCTTCTAATCACAATAGGGTGTTTTTTTTCAAGCTGTCATAACTACTAATTAATGTACCTGTTGTTGTAATAAAGGCGCTGCGAAATTGTGCAGAAGAGCAGCGTTGAATGGAAAAGGGCCCGGCAACATGGCAAAATCGCCACGACGGCCACTTGCGGTTGGCATAAGTGGAAGAAGTTGATGCACTTGTGGAAACGAGTCAAACCGTAGTTGACTGAGGTTCAACAGAGCTTGCGCTTGCGATGCGCGATCCATCTGTAACAGCGCGTTTCGATACAGTCGTGGACGAAGAAGATCGATTCCTTCTTTGCTTGAAAGTAGTTTCCGTAATCAGACACAAATGTTATAAGAAAATTGGAACGTGTGGCATCAGAGGCAAGATCCTATGGACAGATTTCATGGCTTAAACTGATTTTGCCGTTCGCAACGTGCAGTGTTCTAGGATCACGCGAAAAATGGGCGGGACACCAGTGGGACAGAAGGTGAGACTGTACCGTAGCTTAGCAAGGTGCCTAAACGACTCAGCCTCGTAGAGTCTGCCATGAGTTACTTATTTCTGAAGAGTTTCTAACTACTGAGATCTGGAGAAACCAGTTAAAATGGAGTTGTGGTGGGAGTAGCATATTTGCGCCGCAAAAAAAATAAGTCAGTTCAGCGAAAATTCCCGTAACAGAGCTAGTTATATCGAAGGATTACGAGATATTTTAAATAAAAGTAAGTACATCACATAGAAATGTATCCTGAAACTTAGGAAAGTGAAAGCGCCGCCAAATAAGAAGAATTTTGAGGCTCGTGTAGAAAAGTGAACCAAAACGGAAAGGTTACGTTGTTACCAGTCCGTGCCTCTCCCTCTACCTAAGTACTTGGTCATTTTTAGAACAAGTACAATGATTTGATAGGAACTCGGGAATAGGCGCTAACTAGATGAACTTGTCAGAGAATTCCAGCATCAAGTTTTCAATCGCAACATAGTTCCCAGAGGATTGATTAAAAGTTGATTCAAGATGAAATTTCACTCGAAAAATGTGCCGAGGCTTCACCACAACTATTCCTTTCACTATTTCAATATCATTTTATGAAAGGAATGAGCGGATGCAGCAAAGAAACACTAGATTGTCGCTGAGCAAAGTTTAATTGTTCTTCTGAATATCTAATAGTTCTTCTCTGGTAATTGTTGGATACGCTCGATAAATGTTTCTTACGCTATATAAGCACTTCCTTTTTTTACTAAGTGCTGTCCTCTACGGAGTCTTCACTTCATCAACGGAGGTGAACAAAAACGTTACAGTTGGAATAACAGTGCCTGTCGTCAAGCGCGAAAGCAACACAAGATTTTTTTTGAAGGAAGATGAGTAGATTCGAAAAGTTCAAACAGAAGTTCACTTTGTATATTTAATATCCATACCAGGTTACCAGGTTACATTGTCCTCAACTTGAGAAAACCTTGAAAGCTGCGTAAAGATTCGAGACTGATGCATGAACTTCAGCAATATGTCCCCCTCCCCTGTCGAAGAGTGCCTGGACAATGATGTTTTTAGCAAGAATGAAGTCGAGGTCGACGAGGAGCAACGGAAGAGGACCAATGGCAATCACTTGAGGGCTCTGTGAGGTATAATACTTCACACCCAAAATTAAAATGACTACGGATAGAGTTTTTGCAGTTACAAACTAACGAATTGTCCTGTTGGAATGAAGAAAAATGTAGTGAAGGATAAGCTTTGCTACAACAAACAATATCATCATAAGATTATTATGAAGAGGTGGCGCAAAAAAAATGTAGTGGGAGCTGTGTCATTATCTAACCGGTGTTTCCAATATAAGGAATGAAAGAGGAGCTCTAGAATAATTTTAAGTTAAGTAACCTAGTAAAGTAAAGTAACAATTATTCCATGCACACAGCTATTATTTTATAAATCGGTAGGCAAAGAATAATTTTTCCACTAAGTAAATGAAATAAGGCACTGAGAACTTCATATGAAAACAGTTAAGCGGTACGGCGATATTCACATTTTTCTTCATTATAACTATCAAGCTTTTACGTTACGTTAAGTCAAAATTAAGGATTGAGTAAATTCGTGGTGCAAAATTCTGTACCATGTATAACATAACAACATGAACCGCATACGACTACATACTTTGCTATTTGCAAATGAATTTGCATAGAGTCAAAGTATGTTCAACTGTATGCTCAGAAACTCTTATCTCATAGAATCTTCCTATTCCTATCAGTTAAGAATGTCGTTCACAACTAAGCAGAACAGAAGCTTCTAGGCAGAAGAATTTTTCAGTGAATATAATTGAGATATGTGACTAGAAGCGCAAAATAAAAGTCACTTTAAATGTGAAAACACGACCATCGGTCGATTCAACTACATTGCAGATCGTTTAAGGGTAACACATTGAGTTCTTTCAGTTCTACTACCGCTTTAGTTCTCGGTTTCTTTAAATGAAGCCGCGCTTAGTGCAAAAATGATCATTTACTGCATTTTCTGCAACGGAATAAACGGAGTTCGCTTAAACACTTGCTTAATGTTGAAATCGTAGAAGCGTTAAGTGCAAACGATCGGTATTTATGAACATCCGTCTGAAGCAAGGAATATGACGAGTAGTATAATTACATCGATAGGAAAGACGTGATACTGAGCGTATGTTGAGCAAATTCAAGAACTGCTGGAGCCTCAGTGAGGAACATGAAAATGTGTCCTGGCACCAGATACTACATGCATTTGTTTGCTAAGCAATGTGAGTCGGCTCCGAGATGCTGGCTCCTCACCAGATCCTCGTACTATGCTACTTAGCCCGCGGATTTTCGGATCAGTCTGCTCTCGAAACCTGATCCATCGACGATAAATAGTACGGTTTTTGAACTGAGTTGAAATGACGAGGTCAGGTCGTGATTGACGATCAGCTCACCTCCGCTAATTGATCACCGATGGTCGTTGGCCTGCTGGTTGGTACCGTCGGCGCCGGAGTACCCAACTTCGAACCGAATAGGGGTTGCGATGAATCGGTGAAGCGAGACGTGCTAGAACTTGTCATTGGAGCATCGCGGGGTAGCGGTCCTGGAACAAAGGGAAGCTTTAAATTATTTGAGATAGAATGGTTTTCAAATTGGCCACCATTCAACCAAGAGTTCTCTCAGCTTTAATGTTTCAGTGCCTAACAAATGTAGAATGTGTATCGCTCCTAAGAAAAAATGTTCTGAAAAATGTTGAAAAATGTTCTGCTATGATTTGACCTATGGAGATGATACCGGGAAACACTAAAAGAACAGCAGTGCTATAGTTCCGAGCCGATCCACGTACTGGGATCATAAGCTTGTGGAACATATGTTATGTGCACTTGTCATGTCACCGCTGTTGCTCAAAAAATAAGGTGGGATAAATCCCAGCAATCAACCCGAATGGAGCACCACCGACGAAAACAAACTGATGACTGAAGATCTTTCCAAAGAAAATGGGGTCTTTCCAAACAAAATTTAAGAAAAATACTTATTTTTACAAAACGGTTAGTTTTTTGGTGAGAAGTTTCTTAACGAAAAGACCTTGAAATTTATGTATTCCGGTTGGGTAGTCTAAAAGAACTTTCGCCTGGGATATCCATTTTGAGCATTTGTGACGTTTGAAATTTCTTATAACAAAATCTTTTTCCACATTATTTGACTCTTCTAGAAGGTTGTAGTTACTTAACAACCAATAAAGCACAAAATTATTCCAACCACAAAAACTATGACAACGGTTTCGAATTACAAGGGCCATTCACCACAATTTGACTGTACCAGTACTTCCCTACTGTAACTGTTGTTAGTACAAGAACTCCTTGTGTGAAGGAAACGTTTATGCAGTTAAATGTTATATTTTCAAATAGTTCTATAAAGGGTACTGCTACCACATCCCACAGAAATAACGTACTGATGAGCTGAAATGTGAAATAAAATGCTCAGTCACCCCCATAAGCTTTTCTGTCCCTTTTTGTTAGTGGAAAAACTATCAACGCTAATGAAGAAGATTCTTAGCCGTTCCTCCACGATATCTGTGGAATAATAGAATGCTGATCGGAAAGGCAACTGCAAATTCTCGGTTAACTCGTCCCTCATTTTCACAGTTTCTAAGTATTCCTCCTAACAAAAGGGGTTGCCTGAGCCTCGTTTAAGTCCGAAATACTCGAAAAGCTGCTCCAAAGATGAAAGCTCTTTGTGTCAATGATTTTTGGATAGTGTTCGTAGGACTTCACATATCTTGTGGAGAAGATCGCTCCCTGTAACTCACCAATCGATGTTCTTAGGATAGCCGATGCTACCTCAGCACTATCCTCTCGTCGCTCCTCTCCTTCATGTGAAGACCAATCCATGCTTGTTCCACCTAAAGCAGTAAGATTGGCACGTGACAAGGAGCAAAACGAATAATGATCCTGAAATATTACGGTGGAACGATTGCATCCTTTCTTTATAAAATGGAGACGCGTCGTAAGAACGAAAGAAATTTTAACTTTGACGTTTGAATCCAGGAGATGCTGGATGCTTGCTGTTGGTCTTCCGTTCCAATTTCCAATTCTATCGAAGTAGGACCACGTTAAGAGAAATAAGAACATTTGAGAAAAAAAGATGGTCAAAAATACGGTAATTTCACGTGGTTACGGAAATAGAAATTGGCGCCTAGAGACTGATGTACGTTTGTCATTGCCTACAAAATTGAAATGTGTTGACTGATGCGGCATGAATCAAGCCACCTACAGCAAATCATTTAAAGTTTAATGACATCTAATGATCGGCGGACGGCAGACCGTACATACAGTACACGTTTGCCCGACAGCGCTGCTGATTAATCACGTGAACATTCAAATTAACACTGTACCACAATCACCAAAAAGAATGTTGCTACGACTTAACAATGACATGACTACGTAGCACGCTCAATTTTGTCCCAACAAAAAAAAAAGAACAAAGTTGTAAGACTAACTATGACTAGGTAGCGGTCAGGCCACTAAGACCATTATGAATCAGTCGAGCAACAAAATGGGCAGAAATCTTGCTTCAGTAATCATGTTAGAACAATGAACGAAGCGTGCAGCAGCAATGGGGCCCGGATACACGGCCGAAACAGGCACAGGCATTGTTGTTGAAGGTGGTGAAAAGAAGTAAAAGATTCGTCATCAATTAATGAAACGCGAGAAATGTCGGATGCCAACACTCATTTTTAAAACAACGTGCCAAACTACAATGTCTATTGCGAATGTCTCAGGAAGAAACATCACCTTTGATAGAATCAATGAGCGATCCAACATTTTATTAGGTGAACGTGATTATGGTTTGGCATCATAGAAAAGAAAAGAAAGAAAGACATTATCACTTGACATACAATAAATGACATAAGGATTAACCAGGCAGTAAATGTTGATGAGACAATGATGAAGTTTCTTTCGGCTTTTGTATACACCAACAAGCTAACCATCGGTGAAATGATACAATGAAGGACTGAAGCCCTATATGCAGATCATAGTTTTGATTAAATTCCTCCCAGTCAAGAGCAATTTTCGTAGTGCTCCTTAATTTATTAATTTTGTGGCGAGATCTTCAACTTGGCATAGTGATCAGGAGCAGATGAAGGAAAGCCGGCGAAATAAAGTCGAGCACAAAAAGACAAGAAATGTTGAAAAACGGTTTCCATCGAGAGCAAATAGAGTAGCGGAATCGACTTTCGACCTACTTTCTTTTTTTTCTGTTTTTTTTTAATCCGACCTAGTGACGTGATTTCCTATAGAGGATAAATCTACCTCAACTGTTGCTAAATGCTGGAATAACGTTTCAGGAGGAAACATTGAGTGATTCAACATTTTATTAGATGATCGCCATGATGGTTGTTGTCATTATAAATGTAGAAATGAAATACCATGTCTGTGAAATCATATTCGAAGAATCTATCAGAAGAACTGTATACAAGAGCAGGTATAGTAAAAATTGGGCAAAAAGGGGTGATACATTGGTTTATATTCCGGAAGGAGCGAATCGTTCAAATGTCAGATCTCTTGGTGAAGCAAAGAGCATTGATAATTTATCAATGAATTATGTAGTGCAATTACGATAGAAGAGAATTGCATAATGAACTATTTATTCTCAGCGGAAAAAAAACCCTTCATCAACGCAGTGTGTGAGTGAAAAAAAGCACCGCTCCATGTTTGATGTTTTCGATTTTGTGCTGAATAATTCAAACTTAGTCGTTTTTCTTTTCATCCTATTGCGTCGGCGTTCAAATTTCTTGCATGTGCTCTCGCAACATTGCATGTAATCTTTATCAGGATCTTCATAATCAGGACAAGTAATGGATTTCGATGAGCTCATCGGGGCTCATATCCCACTAATCGAAAAGAACCAAAAAAGGTATATTCATTGAAAAGAGTACTTACCAGTACTGCTGGTAGGTGATGTGTGTTCAACGTGACCTGGCTTGATTTTCAATGACAAATGCCGTGAACAATAACCGCGTCGTTGCGATTCCTGAAAATATTGCCTCATCCTAAAAGTCTGAACTGTTTCATTGTTGAGAACCGTAACTCATCGCTTTGTTCAACAGCACGTTTGAAAATGTAACATGAAGGAAAATGAGTCATACTATCGTCGTAATGTTGTTTTACGGCGATTTTGCGCCGCTAAAACAATGAAGCAGATTTCATTTCAATGAGTGTATTGGCAAAATATTTGCATTGGAAGGGATATCTGGGAACTTCGCGAATAGTTTTACGACGACGGTGATTGTACAACTAAACGGCTAATTTAACTAACTAACTAATTTCCTTCATAACATTACAACTAAATAAACTCTGAAATCACTAAATTAACCTTTTTTTACCTAAATGACGCAAAAATGAATACGGAGCAGCATGGAGAAAAAAAAGATAGACATGGTTTTCACAAGATATCGATTATAAGAGAAAAACGTTCCACCATTCCGCTTCATTGCTATAGATCCCGATAATACATCATCACGTTAACCAATATTCGAGGATTAACTGTTCAGAAATATTTCGTAAGTACATATATATATTCTTTGAAAAGTTAATGCTATTCAATCTACCACATAAAACGTGAGCGTCTCCTACAAGAATCTAAGGAAAAAAATGTAACCTAAACGAAAGGATATGATGCAAAAGAAAAACACTCTTGCTTTCAAAAATTAAAAAAAAAGAATAAAACATCCCAATTTTTCTAGGACAAATTTGGTTCCAACAACTGCTTTTCTCCGAACGATAATAAAAAAGTGAAGAAATGTAACTCCTGATCGAACATTTGTGGCGAAAAAACTGATTCGGATCATATGAGATCACTGACAACTAGTGAACATCACCAGTTATTTACAGAAACAATAGCGGAATAAGTATGCCATTTGCTAGGTGATTATTGCATACATTTATTCATTTGAAAAAAACTCAGCCTTGGAAACCAATGACTTAAAAAAAGTTCAAAAATATATGCAAGTAAATAAATCAGGAACCTATCGAAAATAAAAGAGAAGGATTGTTTCGATTTTTTACTGAGGACCACTCAGATGAGAGTGTGCAGCGTAAATACTAAATGTAGAGGTCATGACTGAAGCGTAGTCCGCGGTTCACCTCCATAGTAGAACGTAGAATTTAGAAACTGCCATATTCGAAGGATTTACCAATTAGTTCCTTCTATTTTCCCTTAATTAGGACTATACGTATAGAACCGCAATGAAACATATACAACTTCATCGGTAAGAGACCATATGATAAAGTTTACAAGATTTCTTTCTATTTCTTGTATGAAAGAGGAACGGAAGGCTCCTTCCCTCTTTTGCAGAAGAAATCACGCTAAGGAGCTAAACAATAAGAACGTTGGGTGAAAGGTACGTGTCTACGACGAAGGTGATCGATCTAACGAGTGTTCGTTGCGTGTGATGTATCCCGTCTGATGAGCACGTGATGATAGTCAGAACTGGATACGGTGTATACTTGCTTGTACTATGTAAGAATACTAAACAAACAAGTTTATATTCAATTAAAAATGTTAAAGAGAAGATGCTTCATGCGGTGCGCCAAGTCAGGTCGCTAGGTATCTATGTCGTGTCTGGCGACAGATCGTGCGACGACAATCAACTGTGAACATGTTGGCCCAAATATACACAATAACAATAACCGTATCAGAAAGAATTGTGATGCTTATTGTTGAAGCTACTAATATTGGATAGGAAAGGCAGTACAACAACAACAACAACGGCAGCATTAGCTTATTCAAAAAAAACCAGCTAAAAAGAACTGATTTTTTCCAATACGAAATCCACTGAAGATTTATATATGTCTTTACATTTCACATGAGCAACAAGATCATAGTACTATCAAGTGAACATTACTCAAATATAATAACATCGCCAAACTTATCAACACGCTCAATCAGCTGATATTTAGTTTCATGGAGGACGCAAGAAAGTGTCCCGGCCTTTTCGACTGTAGCGTTAAACACTGCATTGCCCGAAAACATTCATCAAATGCCCCATACCACACCGAGAAGAAGAATGTCAGGCCTCATCACGACGATATAGTCAGAAGAGATTGAACAAAATAAGTCGAAAAATTGGATTTCCCGAAACAAGAATACTACTCATCGTTTACTATGATTTTGTATCCTTGAAGCCTCGGATGGGTAAGATATTTGCTGGGTTTTTTCCTATGCATGTTAATTTATGTGAAAAGATCAGTTATTTTTTGAAGATCGAATCACGAGAATTCAGAATGACTGTTACAAATTCTAGAAGAAATGATAGTGTGTAATTAAGAAATAAATAAACTACAAGGGAGGATTTAAGAACAGGAATCCGTCGATTCACCTCCAATATGTTGAAACAACGGGCCGAAAAAGAACGCTGACATTACCTTATTACAACCGTCCTTTGAACAAAGTCGGCGCCATTGTTTGCCATTAAATTTCTTTCGAATGCCGCCCGGATTGGTGACAATTTCGCCCTTCTTGTACCGCTGCTAAACGATAGTAAATTAGGGACGCAACGTACACATATCTCTCACTATTGTCTTTTTAATAAAAAAAAATTACTTACGGGTGTGCGTGGTCTGTTAACATTTATTATATGATGTTAAAATGTGATCAAATGATCTATTCCGGATGTACACTATTTCCGCAACCCATTAATCTAAGGCATCAGAATGATTGTTTTGTTAATACGGTCTATGCATCTGGAGACAACAGTAGGGATTTAAAATGCTTCCCAAGAGTTCCTGAATAATACACGGAAAAATCCAAGCCAACAGTTGTTATAGTCGCCACGTGTGCGGACAACAAACATGTAGTTGACGTACTTTAATAGTTTTGAGGGAAATTATATCTCAATGTATCTAAAAGTGCTACTTGGATGACAAACTGCGAAAATAGGGTAAAGGGCACTGCATTGAATCTCTAAGTTTTGTGTTTACAATGATGGGACAAATCCATCTTCTTCGCAACATTTAAAACCCAAGTCAGTTTGTTACGACACACTGCTAAGAAAGCCTGCGAGCTCTATTTATTAACCTTAGCAAATATTTCGTTACTCGTTCGTTTTCACTACATGAAAAAAAGTGAAATGAGAAAAGTTCAAGGGGAAAATGTACATGATAATACATAATATATAGGAGCAGTGCGTCATCTATGTAGTTCTGTTATGATTCGAGCACTTTTGCCATCTTGGCCATAGTTTCCCTTTTTTGAGGAAAATAAGGAGCTACTTAAATCGTGTGAATACTGGGAAAAAGATAAGATCAGTAAGACAGTGTATAATTATAGTGATTCCAGATAACTTAATATACATAACGATATCATCTTGAAGACAACCGAGTATCCGACTGACAGAAAATGCTAAGCAGAACTTCCGAAAGAAAAATAGGGTACGTGTTGGGTGTACTCACAAAACGTGAGAATTGTTTCCCCACGAAGAACATAAAGGTTTACTTGGAAATGGTTCTTTAACAACAACAGAAAGAAATAGCTTCTGTAGAATCCGGAGGATGATGGTCCGGACGTTAAGCCATCTGGAATTTCAAAAGCAAACACCCAACTTACAAAACGAGGATAGCCTAGGCGAAGGATCCAACAAATTTCTAGCCAACAAAGGACTTCTCTTCCCATCAATGCATTGTTCATAGCACGACCTCAACAGTTAAGCTATCAGTCTTGGTCTGCATTGAAGAACATCATCTGCTTTCCGCACATCACTACCTGCCCCTCAAAAAAACGAAGTCCAGAGCTCACGACTGCAGAGTAATTCAGTTTAAATATTGTCTATTTAGTGATTCTCGCAAAACACCCAGGTTACATAAGAAATACTGTACTAGGAAAAAAAAAACTACACTGAATTGCAGTTCTTGTTGATGAGTGATTTCCACTCCAAAATATTTGAACCACCGTGAATAGACAAGGAATAAATTGTTACATTAATAAATCCTCTAGATCTTTTCCTTGATGGGGTTGAGTCCAAAATAGAGTATTTGCTGGACCTTTAGCAGCTGTCTACTTTCAGTTATTCTTGAAAATATTTCTTCATTACTAATTGCTTGGTACATGAGGGATGATGGCAGAATGTGAAGACAGAGACTCAGCAGAGTGAGGCAATACAATCCGGAATATCCAGTGCAACTCGCGAGAACGAGAATTGGAAAATGAATATGGCGTGGAACAAAATGGGGTGAAAGTTGATGGCAAGCAGTTGTACAATCTTCGTTTCGCTTATGACATCGTGCTTACAACAGCAACAGGTAGAGGGAACGAATTCCGAGTGAATTTGATAAAATACGTGAAAGGAGTCTTCACCTAGAAAAGATAATGTTCATGAAGAACAGGTTGGTTTCTGTTGCTTCATTCACGCTCAACGGAACAAATATACCTGAACGCTAGAGTTCTATGTGAATGTGAAATGAACACGATGAATGAGCTGATCTCGGAGCTGGTAAGGAGAAAACGAGTGGCTTGTGGAGCGAATAAGAACATCGAGGATAAAGCGAAGAAAACCTCGAATATCTGCCACCTATACACCTCCTTAACACCATCGTTCTTCCTGTCTCGACGCTCCAAAGACCTAACCTCCCAAAGGCTCCCCAAACAGGAAGAAAATGCGGACAGCGTTATTGAAAGTTCCATCGAAAAGATTTGGCTTCACACAAGTGACAAGGGAGAAATCTTTGTTCTCTCCTACAACGATCAAATCCTAGAGATGGTGATACATTTGCCAGAAAGGTAAAATAAGTTCGGCCGCGCATGTGATACGGTTTAACGACAACCGTTAGAGCTGAGCCACGAAAAGTTAGGTCCAACACGATATTAGAAACATTACAGGAAGACCTTCGACCCGATGTTTAAATTCTTCATGAAGACCTTTGGAGAAAGATTTGATGCATTTCGTCTTCCTCATGAAGTGAAAGGACAAACGCAAATCTGCAAACAATGGGAGTGAAGTGAAGTCCCTTTGTGTCACTTCCATAAAAGCGAACAACAGCTCCTTAAAAGTAGATTAGTCTCTACCTGTAAGAAGCAAATTTGTGGCTACTAAGATGGAAACATGTGACGAAAAAGCCAGTCACTCTTTGATCAACGCTGATGTTGGGTTCAAGGAGGGATGGAAGACATTCGTTAAATACATCGTTCTTTGAACATTGGGGTTTCCTCCAACTCCTATGCCTCACCCGGGTCAGCCTAACACGTGCTCGATACTTTCGATTTTCTTACAACGGTGCCCCGTTCACTGCCTTTTTTTTGTCGAAATATCGCTTCTTCAATGTATTCGGTCTATTTCGCTGTACGCTCCATTATTCTCTTCTTCCACATTAAACATCTGTCCTACCTAGTCAAATGTAACCTTACTGGAGTGTTCATGGGCGGAAAAATATGCGCCGTTGGTGCGCTTGTAGACGGATCGTCTTCGAACGACACCGCTTCATGAGGTGGTACAAATAGGCGCGGCGGAAAAGCAGGATGACGTTTCCGAAATCCAGCCAGATCGGTAGCAGTCGTGGTCTCGTGCTGAAATGACACCATTAAATGTGAAACACTATTAACAAAAGATGATACAAGGCGAACATTAAAATCAATTTGGCAAGAAGTGCTAACGCGATTTGATACTCGGATCGACTCTCCAGCGCTGGTATTAAGATCGCTGCTATTCGAGTTCACCTCACAGGATACATAACTTACAACTATTTTTTCATTACATGTCTCATGCTTCTTCTAGATTTTATCCAACACGGAAACTTAATTCTAAACATTAAAAGTCTAATCTTATTTACACTACCAGTAGAACAACACGTGGTTGTAAAAAAAATTGTCATTATGCAATATCATTAAATAATTGACATTATGTAATTTGTTTCCTGGTATTTGAAAATGCCAAGAGATAAAAGGCGAACTATGCCGGAACTTGTAATGTATGCAAGTCGCGCGCACTGATAGTTTTGCTGTTTAAGAGCAGTCGTGAGTAGATCTGTAGCCAGTAAGATCAGAACCCGTACTAGACCCCTGTGACTGTGAACTCGTCTCCTTCCCCTATTGAACTGTTCCAGCGCCTCTGCACACTGGCAATGTAGGAGGAGGTCCCAAGATCTTGAGAGATCGCTTCCAGCACTCTAGAGCAGCGAACATCATTCCCACCATGTGCAGCACTAGCACATCATTACCACTACGACGTATCTTGCCGCACAGAAATAGTGTCTGATGCATAGAGAATTAAAGGGATACCACGAAACTGATGATGTTGGAAACATTCCAGGAAAAGATAGCATTAAAGGTGTAGATCAGGAATTCCATTACGAACATGAACGAAAATGTCAAAAATGAAGGGTACCGAATCGTCTTGAATGACAGTGTGGAGAACAGCCTTCCCGTACGAATTTTCTTACGAGGCACCTTACAACGCTCCAACGCTGTGCACGTGCCGCGTATGCGGGCGAGCCGAAAACAATCAGTGAGGTTTCTCCAACAAACTATTCAAGTAAAGCCAATGATTAGGCTGTCGAGGGAACCGACGCGTAAAGGAAGCTAGCGTTACATGGTGGCTCCTGGGAAAATCGTAGAAGAATTCCGTTTTCCACCCCGTTTTTCAGGGCGATTGCGGAGAAGCAAGCATAATCACACTCGTGATGTACACCTTTAACGGTGCCTTTTTGCAGAGATCCCTACATCGTCAATTTTGCGGTATGCTGCCTTTCATCAGATTCTGTCAGAGCCACATAACTTCCGGCAACAGCCGGATAAACTGTGGACTGCGTTGACCGATAGCAAGTGTACGTGGTCACCTGCGTCGAACATTGTCCAACAACCGATCTAGCCTTATCTATTCCCTGCACCTAGGCCAGAAATGGAAAGAAACAAAATGCAAGAATTGAGTACACTCTTAGCGGCTACGATAATTTTAAAAAGAATTTACTACGGACTCAAATCCAGTAGAAGCAAAATAACCTGTTGTGAAGTGCCTTGATCATCATCTGAGTCGACACTGCCGACAACCGATGATTTCTTCGAACCAGACGGCTGTTCGTTAAGGCTGCAATGAAAGGAAGTGCCAGAAAGATCAATTTGAAAACATCCTCAGAGCGAACTACCTATTCTGATGAGCTTGCAGCTGTTGTTGCATGTGCTGCTGCCTAAGGGCAAGTAATGTGATGATACTCTCTGGTGACAGTGGGAGATTTGGCATAATCCCATTCGATGACGGTGCTGTCAACGGTGACGCCAACACAGATTGTGGAGTTGTTGTTGAGCTAGATCTGAAGACGATTTCTTTAAAAATATTGGAAGTCCATTTTTTCTGACTTATATACACACCCGGCATCGCTATGCCTTGATTCCAGTGCTGCCATGAGCTCTTCGTACCAAGGAGGGCGAAGTAGGCGTAGGTTTGCTCGCGATACGCTTGAGTCGCATTCCGATGACGTCACTCGTACCTGAAAAGGGAAGTTTTTTTTTTTTAATATTTTTTTCTAGACAAATTATTTGTTATAGGACGTGAGATCCCTCTAACAACTATGATATTGTGTACTTAATTTGTCAAGACTCCCCGCGAACCTCAACACAGTAATATGTTGAAACCTATTGGAAAACTCACGCATCTTTTTATAAGTGAAAATGAAGAAATCTTCTGATAGTGAATGTACCAGAAGCGAAAAAGCTAGTTGTTTTCGAAGAAGAAAACCTAATTTCTGGAAACTTTTTCTCAAAGATGAACCAAGCATTACGATCTTCAATGATCACCCTTTCTCTTCTCTGACAATATTTGTCCATCGCAAGTCATAAGTCATTGTTTAGGCCAACACGCTTTCCAAAACCTCAACGATTACGAATTGTGGTAAAACGGCGGCTTCCCAAGTGGATTGATGCGCCAGAGACTTTATCCTTTAACCTTTTAATCTGATAACTAACTGGATTCTTTAGAACTGCCACAATTCTGCAAAAGTTGCCACATCCAATGCACAAACGGATACAGTAGCAATTCCATGAATACTCAAAAAAGTGGGAGCACTAACATAGTAAATTGATTTGTGAGCTCACGGTAGCGAACACTATATTCCGCAAAACTCTATCTCGAGAAAACTTTTTCCATTGCAGCTTTTGTATTGTGTTTGTCCGCTGTCTTTCTAGTTTCTCATTGCATTTCTTTAGCGACTACATATCTCGTCCACAGATCCAGAAGATCTTTACTTCCTTCTAACATTCTAACCGAATAGATTTGCGGTGATTCACATGCTTTACTATGTTTAGCGCTCTGAGAAGTTTCACTTCTTAAAAAACCTTAAGAACTAAGATGAAATAGATTTTTAGTGCCTGGTTTTTGGATTTTTATGTGGAATGAAGTTATTTTGCGCATTTCCGCAAAGGACATAGGAAAACTACCGATTTTTCAAGTTGAAAGGGTTTTTGATTTTTCGCACACACTTTAAAATAAACGAGATTCCCGCATGTCATTTATGTTATTTCTAAACGATTATTGTTTCTCAAGTCATAAAATCATTTTCTGCATTTCAAGTACTTCAGCGAAAGGAATTGTGCACTCGAACCAAGATTTTTTCGAAAGGTAAGAGAGGAGAACGGCACGCCTAGTCCAGAAATGATATCCTACTATTAATATTACCGTGCAGCTTATTATTACATAACTGTTATTACATAACTGACATCAAGTATTATAAAATGAGCATTTCAGGTAGTAATAACTGTAAAATAATGATACAGCATCCTTGTTACAGTGCGTAGCTCAAAACTTGAAACTTCACTAAGATCAATAACGTTTTACAGGTTAAAGGCATCACTCCACGAATCTGAGGTGGTACGGATTTCAGGTGGAGTATTCTTATAAGGGATAGTAGGTGATGAAGAGGTGATTCCGAAGGTGATTCCGTCCATTTCTTCCTAATTGCCGTAAAAAACGGTCTCGGAAGATACGGCTTCAGGCGTTCTGGCGTACTATTTTCTACATAGAGCTCGACTGGAGCGCCCCAGCCTTGGGTGGCGCCGCATCTTCCGGGCCGTTTTTTTTGCGGCAATTAGGAAGAAATGGACGGAATCACCCTCCTCCCCGTAATCTACGACCCCGTATACGAATACTCCACCGGAAATCCGTACCACTCCGGATTCGTGAGGTGATGCTTTAAACACCGATTATTAGACACTACGCGCCTCTTGAAAATGATATATAACAGACAGACAGATTATATAACAGATTAATATAACAGACTCTATTTGGAGGTTCCCGAATGAGAGATCCAGGAATCATCCCATCACGTCCCATTCCTTCTTTTTTGGACATAAATTTTTCACTTCCGATTTTCTCGCGCTACCAAGACTAATGTTCTGAAGTCAAGAAGATAACAAGAGAACAACGCTATGTAAAAAGCACTTCAGAATTTTTTCACACTAATTTTCACCATCTTACCTCATTCACTCTTATCCACCTTGTCTCCAGAGAGGCGTCTGTTAATTCAAAGTATATGTCAAAATATGACACATGATATTCATGGACAAACTAACAACTCCCGTAATCAACCGGTAATAATTCCTTTCATCACTATAAATTGCTTCTATGTTATGACTCCTAAGAAATAAGCTACGAATTAACTGTTCACTACCGCATATTAGCTGGCTGTGGAAAAATCACCCATTTTACTTCGCTTACTTTGCTCTGAACTATCTATAGATCTGTAATTTACTCTCACCATCTACCACGATACTAGTTAGCCTATAAAAACTCACTGATGCGTCCTCTTCTTTGAGTACTCATTTGATATTCTTCACTACTTGTCATCAGAACTAAATTAACTAACTTAGATCGCTAATTCACTCCCTTGACTACTCTAAAGAGCTCTAACTCCAACTTAACCCCAGCTTTAGGAAAGGAGGGGAAGACTTCGAAGAAAGGTCTTGTTGGGGCAATCCTCTTATATACGTACACAGATGTTTACAGAGCTGTGTAAGGGAAAAACTCAGTAATGAGAGTCCTGGAGCCAAACGAAAAGAGTTTCATTTCAATTTCGAAGATTCAGTCAAAACGTTTAAAAAACGCTTTGAGCATATGAGATTTCTTACAGTTTCCAATAAATACTGTCAATACAAATACAATACTGTGCTACTGGATGTTATTGTTGCCTTGAAGCATCTCAACCAATTTTGCACACAGTGTAACAGTTATTATTGTAATAGTTATTGTTTAGCGTGTTACAAAATGACGCAAAAGTCATTTGTTAGAAAGTTTTTTTTTTTTGAAAGCTTAAAATATGAGGTAGTGAAGTGATTTCATCTGAAAGAATTTGATGACATTGAGAAAAACCAATCAAAATCTAAACATTTTGAGTAATTCACGTTCTCTTTCAGAACCACTAACCGATTTATCTCGCAATTTCATTAATTGTACATGTAAAGGCACGTTGGTATGTACTTAGTGCGTCAATTGAACTGAATAACTTTGTCTCACAACATAAGAACAACAAAAGCATATGGGATGGTGTACATTACAGCAGTAAAGATAAATGCCGTACATGTGGTAGAAAATTTTAATTCCCGGCGTAAATTACACAATTATACGACCAATGTAGAAACCTTTATAGTTTTCTTCAAATAATAGATATTTATCACCACTAACCAGATATTTTGTTGGTGTGTTTGAGATCGAGATAAGCTCTCCAGTGCGGTACACGTTCTGATCCGTTGGTAATCGTACGCAAACCATTGTTTTGCTCTTTATCTGGAACAGGTTATCTCATTTTCCGTCGGTATCTAAAAACCACGATTCCACAAAACTGACGATATTAGGATCTCTTCAAGAAAAGCTAGAGTTAGGAGACTACAACTATGAGCGCGGCTACACTTAATTCCCCTAAGTCGTTCCGAAAAAACGGAGTGGGGAGCGACCTTTTTATATGAATTTTCCTACAAGGCACCTTATACCGCCTCTTTTGTACAGTGCTACTTTCCTCTCAGCCAGTCCATTCCTCTCACTCGAATAGGCTGCTGAGAAAATACCAGTGATCGCCCTTAACTCGCTCTCCTCTTCCCCTGACGCAGTACATGTAGCGAGGTGGCTTTGTAGGAGATTTTGAACAGAAAGTTCGTTTCCCGCGCCGTTTTTCAGAACGACTAGGGGGAATTAAGCGTGAGCACGCTCATACTCATAGTCAACACCTTTAACCTTATCTTTCCCTGGACAGATTCGAATATCGTAAATTTCATTCATGCTGCTTTCGAGTTTCTGCTGCCTATTACTATTATCATGTATATGTAGTTGGATTCCATACAGTAGCAAACGCTTTGCGGCTTGTCATCGTTCTTGCCCGCAATATGTGGCACAGTTGAGGGAACGGGGTCAGATGAGGCTATTTTGAAAGCTCTTGTTTTCTTAATTATTGGAGGGCATTGAGCATGATCTTTGTCGTATTCGTAAATTACAACCCTACCACCATCTATTTGTGAATGGATCTTAGCATGTCAACCTCATTTTAATTTCTTGATACGCGGCCCTCATTTGAAATGAGTAGTTGTGTCTCAGATATATTGATGATAATACACTACGAGAGGCCTGCTGGTGACAAGGAAGAAGTCTCAAACTTCTCCAGTACCTGAGGATCTCAAAATCTTGGAACACGCAAGTTGTTCCAAAAACTATAGATCCTGTGGCGCCTCATTTAAACCAATCTATGCACTGGTATTACATGGCGGAAAAAATAGAGCTAAACTACCAAACCAACCATGGAAGGGCTTGGAGCTTGATCGGCGATAATGAGATTAGAGTTGGCCTCGCTCATCACATCATCAAATCTTAACTCTTGCCCATCGTCGAACTATAAGCATCTTTTTGCTATATTTTAAAATACAATTTAACCTCGCCGCTTTAAACTCTCACCTGCACAACCACATCCTTATTATCGTGAACATTCTTGATCGAACCCGGTTGGTAACCACCGCTGGAGACCCGTGCCAATACCCGCGTGCCAAGCCATTCAAGAAGGTTTACTGGAGGAGGTGTTTCCTCAGCAACTGATATAAATTTTATAATTAGATAACCGGTAGAAATAACGGTGGCGCATAGTCTAGTTATGAACATCAAAAAATGAACAATAAAATAATTGGAATTCTATCCATCCTATCAGATGTTGCGTGAAAAAGGTTAGTAGCGATATAGCATCGCTCACCCGTCATTCACCAACAAAGGAAAAAAGTCTGCTCCAGGATGTGAATGTAAGAAGTTTTCCAAAGAAAAATCATATGAGGGAATTAGGAAAATACTTTGAAAGGTAATTAATATGCACAAAAAAAGTAGGAGATAAAATGAGGAATAAACTAGGATGTCAAAATAAATTAAGAAACAAATACGAACTAATAATCAATTACAATGATTGAGTCACAGTAATATCCCTCTTCACAACACTTTGACATACATATACATTCTTCACTGCTTACAAATATGCCATTTGTATGCACTACAAAATAAAAGTGGTTCGAAAAGATTTGAAATTTATTCGGTTTTCAAATAAAGTAAAAGAACCGATCTGAGGTTTATAAGCAGTAGTATCTTGAATTTGTTTTTATTTTCAATTTGATACTCTTTCCATAGGTGTCGTGCAACTACAAAATCTTGCCATTTATTCAAAGCACTCAACTGGACTATGAAGAGAAGCGCTATCAATGCTGTTTGCAAAATCGATTTTTTGGATTCTAGTTCTCAGAATTATTCCGTACAAATATTTCTAAGAAGTGCCTACGTTTCAGACTAAAACTACTCTGTGAAAGGAGTAGTTCCAAAAAAATCAAGAAACATACTGGAACAGTTTGAACTTCTTCATTTATAAAATTAGCTAGCAGGAATCGTAATAGAGGATGTAAGCAACATTCTCAAATACGTCGTTTGGCGACGTGCTTGCAGTTTGCAACGCTGATAACATTTCCCATTTCTAGGTTTTCATAGGTAGACACGATGTAATCAAACTTCTTTCCGGTGATCTTAACTATTTTGGGTTTTATACTTAAAAGCAACAGATACAACAACATTGCTGTGTAGCGGACTCTTCTGTGGTCAATCATAGTTCAAAGATGAAACAATCGCAGGACAAAGACATATTGGAAAAATTCGCACTTAAATTCAAATACTGTGCAGAACGGTTCCAGATTTCATATTCTGATTTATTGATAGGCAAATTATCGTTTTTCGATATATAAACTATGTGTTCAAGTGCATCCCAACATATTTGAAAGTAAATTCAATGAACGGTACATGAAAAATGGGTCTGCGAATACAACAAATCTCCAAGTGATGAAAGTATTATCGAACAATATTAGGAAGTCATGATTTGACCGAACCATGGATGACTATCAAGTTCAACGTAGTAAATTGTAAATTGTGGTCTGTTTGAAAAAACTGAAGAATAACTTCTAGATTCCTATTAATTTTAAACGAAGAATTTCTTCTGTTGGAATCTGTGTGAAGAATGGAAAATTATTCCGGATGTGTGTTATCAACGAAAATCATTACATGCTTGGCAGCACAACGCTCTGTAAACGATCCTTGACTTCAGTAACGACCTGCTTCGATTTATCAACGGAAGGCTATATCAATACGATTGATGTGACTAACGATCGAAGAATAAAATCCACAGTGACTTTAGTTTTGGAGGAAATAATGACTGCTTCTTTGTCACACTCATAAATTAGACCAGATTACGAGAACACGGAGGCAGGAGATTCTTATAGGGGCGTTAACTTCTTATCTAATATGTCTTGAAAAGAAACAGGAAACAACATTGGCTTATGAACTCAAAAGGAATTCTAGCGAGCCAAAGCTGAGAAAGAAGCAATGAAATACGGAACTCACTGGGAGAATATGGCTGCGATACGCCCAGCGTTCGCAGCAGTTCACTTGGAAACAGCGACGATGTAGAGGGAAAACGAAACGCATTAACCCCTGCAGCAGTAAGCTCCTCTGAAAAAAAACAGACACTATGTATCCAATAAATGAACATAAATGTATCCTCGGTTTGAATAGAAATTTCCAGAACCTCCACTCATTCTGCCGACCCCTCACACCACCGAATTAACGAGCACCAAACGAGTGTGACGAGAATACCCTTGTGTGCCCAATTCTGGTTTCATTTTTATCGTGTAACTACTACGCTTACCAGCCCCATGCCTACGGAAGTGTCGGGTCCGCTCTCTCTTGCAATCAATGACAAACGACTACGGGAAAGTGAAAAATTGCAGGTCACCTACGGTAGAATTCATCCAAACTATCGCTTTGCTACTTTCTCTGCAGTAAGGTTTAAAAAAAAGTCTAGGCACACTCAGCACGAGTTTTCAATAAAGTTGATTTTTCTACTGAAATTAAGTTGAAACAGTTACAATAAGATTTGATTAGACAAGTGAGAAGGTAGCCGATCACAAATAAGACACAAAGAGTCATATGTCTTGAGAATTGTATGACTATTCTAAAAAAGTTTCTAAACCCGCCAACAAAAGTCTTCGGCAAGGTCTCCGGTACAATCTTCAAGATGCTCTGTACAGAGCAGGGGATGTTCTTCCCAAGATGAATTTTGATTATAAAAGTGACCGAAATACATAGAAAGCATGACCAGGAGAATAAGCGAATAGTTTAGCGAGAAATGTTTTGGTCAAAAGTGGCGCGTATGCAGTTCAATTCCAAGTACCGTGAACCAAAGTGGTAGAAATACTTTTACCAACCGCAACGCCTGCATTAAAAGTACTCCAAGATGAAATTGAATTTGAAAAATGAACATGAATTATGAAATAAGTAAGCTTCATGGACGCAAAGCCGTCGCAATAAAGAACTCAACCTCTTTTTGCACCTTTTTTTTTGCTCTCGTTAGTTGTTTATGATATATCGGTCAAAGACTTATTTTTGTGCTAACACCAGAAATCATAAAATCTTTAAGACTACCAAGAACATTTTGCCACACATTGCTTGCATTGGAAACAGCACTTAAAATGATTTTAAAGGCATCTATTCAAATATTGACGGAGACACACTGTACACGTTTGTCAAAAAGATGGTGTAGCATTTTTTTTTCTACGGCAGCTTCCCCAAAAACTATTTTTGAACGTGCTTCTAACAATAAGAATCTGCTTTTACTGACTGTTTTACAGTTTCCTTTCTTAATATCTGTGTACAAATCGCTGGTGACATCAAACTTCACAGCTGCTATCTATTTCGAAAGGTGTGATGAGTTGAACGTTAGATGGATTTATCAAAATTGTCAAGATTTTTCTTCCAGGGTTTGCAAAAAGAACACCTGATTTTAAAAACTACGTTTCAGTAACAGTCATCTGATTTGGAGTCTGACGCTTCCTTTTTATCTACCAAAATGGCATAGTTTATACAGGGAGACTACTGCTTCACGTGACATAGAAGAGGCTATTTCTAGCCGAAAACAGGCAATTTTCCTGCTCAAGAATAATTAGTAGAAAACAGTTCGAAACAGTTAACTTAAAAAAGGTCTAGAAGCACTTGCATAGATCAACACACTCTTTTCTTCCTTATCAGTACACTATAAAGATAAATGATAGAACATTTCGAGTCCAATGATTTCTATTGAATAATTCCAAACAAATACCAACATACTACTACTGTTCCACTGATATAAGCATAAAGCAAAATGAGGAGAAGATTACTTCTTTAAAACTGAATGGCAGAAATCATCCACACTGGCATTTATATTGCATACCTTGACTCGTCTTTTCTGTTCTCATAATTTCCTGACATATTATAGCAGTTTATCTAGTAGCCGTTTATGAACCATTTATTATCTGTTATTATCTGCATGGGAAGAATTAGATATCGAGAGTGTTACCAACTCTCTGACCAATACAAATTTTATCTCTACTGTTAAAATAATCAGTGAAACATAATCATCGCCTTCTCAAAGACACCCTACACACACGGATTGTGAAAAGAAGAAAAGAATGCGGATATTATGTTGGAACCCTTCGGAAAATCACTAAAAGGTTATGCTTGTCGCTTTGGTGTCCCTCAGACGAGAACATGAACATTCAAGCTCAAGCGATGGAAGAACGCAGTCAGTTTCTGTTCCAATGGTATACAACCTGCGTAAAGGGAAATCGTAACTTGACGTTTACAAACAAGTGTAGTTCGGTGAAATACTGAATTTTATATCTTGAGTTTTAAGTAAACGTGCATAGAAACCTTTCAGCATAATCATGCAATATAGAAAACTTGGGGTTTGAAAAATAGACAAAGTCATTTCCCCTAGAAATAAAGAGAGGTGAGGTTCGATCTATGGCAGATTGCACAATTTTATGACAATTTTGTTAAATGTGAATGCAGTAGGAGAGGAAATTAGTTCGAATACTTCGTAGTAAACGAGCGGAAATGATCTACCCAAATTATACAATATTAATTTTGTTTCTTACTAATAATAAATGATGCTTCTTTCCATCGCACTTCTGATCGACGTTTGCGTCCTGCTTTGAAATTCATACTTAATAGCTTAGAATGCTCTTTAGCTGCTCCCTAATAGTAGGTAGTTACAGTATCGGATGGGGACGACTTCTGTTGGACGGGAACTTCATCACCCCTCAGGCATTAAAACACGTTACGCAAATGTTCCAGTATTTGCAAAGAAGTAGGAGCATAGTGTTGCTCAGGTGCATTACCTTGTTAGGATCAATCATTGACACGCAGAGAATTCAGAAAGATGCAGTGTTTGATATTTCCAACGCAGACGTATAACTATGGTCGCTTACAGTGTATAATGAGTGTCTGAGGAACATCGATTGTACGTGAGGGAAACACCTATCGAAATATAACAAGATGATTCATTTGTTTTACAGATATTCTTTGAAACCGTCTTTACAAGAGCTCCGGAAGTGGGAATAATCGTGACGACGTATCCGCACGCATACAGAAGGGACTATTCAGTCAACATTAATTTTCACGATAGCAATCTTAATTAACACTCAAGTTCCTCCGCATTTTGTCTGGAGAGTAATTCCATGAGTACGGCTACGTAAAGAAGTACTAACTTTGACCCAAAGTTTGAAATGTCTACATGTTTTGAAAATTATTGTTATTTGTTGTCGTAAAATTTTTAAATTATGACCTAAATAGTTGTTTCTAATGGAAAGTCAAAAATAGACACCTTCACAAATTATGTGGCACATCAACCAGTGATTTAATCCCATCCGAAAAAAATGGAAAGGAAATTCAATGCAATAACAGAACATGAAAAATAATTGCATTTGTGTTTGATCCCATTCTGCTCATCACTCATCAAATTATAGTTTTGTACGCGCATCAGCGATTTTTAAACTGTAGTTTCCCTCGATTTTAGGATAGAATCGCTATGTTATAGTCATCGAAATTTCAAGACGTTCCGTGAACCTCAGTCCAAAGAAAGTACGAGAACAACCTCCCAGATGAATAAGGGAAATTCCAGTTTAGCAAATCAAGTTCTTAAATAAATAATTGATACAGTGGCTAGGCTACGTAACGTTGTCCAAATGGATGATGTAAAAATTCAGTAAACCTTTTGCGTTTACTGACTTTGGCGCTAAATTTGCCAACGATGAGTTTCCCCAAAAATCACTACTTTGCATTATTTTTGTGGTGTGGTGAATTGTAGCAAAAACGCTGAAAAATCTATAGAGAATTTCTATAAGCGAAAAATCAGTCAACTCAAACTCGACCTCTATGGTCAAAAGCGGAGCAATGCGCGCGAAAAAGGGGCGTGACAGGATTGTATGATTGGCTCACTGAGTCGTCTACGTTCTGAACTCAGTACTATATTGGCTCGCTGTCACGTGTCAGTTGACTCGCACCTGGAATAAACCGGCGCAAAGGCAAATACAGTTCTTAATGAGGCATAACAGAGCTCCATGCCAATCATAACGTATCTCCTTTCGGTCAACCTATATTTTTCTACATGAGATGACGTAAAAGTAACTACTTTATGAAAAATTTCAGATCGCAAGAAATCCTGCATGTGTATTTGGGAAATTTCCGACTAGTTTTGATTGTCACTGCATCTAAAAAAGAATTTAGGAAAAGAGATACGCAACCGTTTCTGCAATATCACGCAACAAACCCTTCGAAATCCTATTCAACAAGGCCATGAGCCGATATTTTTTCTAAAAAGGAGCTGTTCCGCCAATAGTAGCATAACATTCAAATGTGGCAGTTTACATGGAACACTGTGATGTAGTGAATTGCAAGGGGTCCAATAGTCGAATGTTTTTGCTCACTATTCTCATATCGTGTCAAAACGTCCATAGTATTATCAGAACTGTAAAAAGTTCTTTTCACACAACACCACTCAAATCACATCGATTTTTTGATCAACAGGCGGAAGAAGTAATCTTTATGGTGAATCTTAACTTGTACGAACACCCAAGTACTCGGTGTATATGAAAACTACGAAGGAAAACTACAGTAATCTTAATATTACATCTCAAGAGTTCCTGGCGTTCTATGATATAGGTCAGAAGAGCTCTCCCATCAAAGAATTAAGAAGAATTAAGGATCTCTACCTATAATGGAACGAAAATAATAGCTTTTACGGATATTAGTGATTCATATCGTTACTTAGTGCTTGTTAATTGTTTGATATTTGAGGCGTGAGAGGATATCGTATATAATGGGCTGTGTTCGACATGGTGTTGGGTGTTTGGAGAGCTCTAGTGCTCTCTTAGCACTTTTATTTGTCCAATCGCCAGGAAATGCTACTAGAATGCAGCGGTAAAATTTATATCTGATACAATAACGGGCCCTAAATGGAGGGACCCACTTTTCACCTATTCGTTATCGTAGTATTTGAGGTATTTGTATTCATTTCGTACGTATATGTAGGTAATTTTAAAGTACATATGGGTATAAAATATGTCATCATAAAAGTGCTAGAGAATATACGTTATGTGCAGATTTCATGATTCTACACAGTCATCATCTAAAATGTTTGAACCAAAAGAAATCATCTATGTTACTAGTATAAAACCACGCAAATCAAACAGTAAAAACTGAAGATTCTCAAGAAAATACAGAAAAATTGTCGAAACACAACCTATTGCTTTCTGGTCCTGGTTTGCATATTTTCATTGTCACAATCATACTAATGAGCGCAATAAATAGCAACCATCGCTGTTGTGATTACAAATATTGTGGTTTTAGAAAATCTTGATATTATCACTGTCGTAAAGGCCAAAGAGATTACTGTTGCGGTTGAAGCAATTGAAGGATACATTTTTGAGACAGTGTGTACAACGGCGGTACATCAACGGCACAGTCACCCCTACTGGCTTCCACTACCGTAATCCTACTGCATTTTCACCTGCATCTTGAGGCAGACCGTAGAGGAGATTATCAAACTTTGATTACGTAAAACGACTCAATCGCATACATCATAAAAATACCAAAGGTAATATTTTTTGGTCGGACCTTGTTTTCAAAGCTTTGCTGGGCTGAAAACGATGTACATTACATACACTTAGAGAAAAAAGTAAGCTAATAGAAAGGAAGACAGTTTTAACATAAAAAGCACCACTCACTACCTATAAAATATGACTTTATTTGCAAAAATCGAAGTTTGTTACACAAGGCTGCGCGAGCAAAAACTGTTCAAAATTGCGATTAGTTAACTGAGAATACTCACGACTTTGACCAGACGGGTCATCTACAGTAGTTCGCTGACTCGTAGGGAAGATTATACCCGTTGCCTAAAAAGAAAAGTAAAACAACGACTTCATGTTAGAATCAGTGTTGAACATTTCCATTGATAAAAAGATAAAAATTTTATGGAGATTGAAGTTTTCGAGATTTTCTGTAAGTCGTTCCTTCTTCACAACAACGTTTATGTTCATAACATTAAACGACCGCTGAATCAACGTCTTGTGATTTTCTAGTAAAGAAAGTAATTGAGTGAAGAAAATGAAGTGTTGTGGAATTTGCGAATTTGTTGTAGTGTTGTGTTGTAAAAAAAAACAAGGCAAAGCTCTAGAGATCAGCTTCTACGATAATTTTGTCCCACATTGGGAAAAGGGATAATTTCCTAAGATACACTCCACTCCTTTATTCCAATTAAAGGATAAAAGTGAGCACAACAAAGAACCGAGACCACAAAGGTCCATCTTTGCCTGTTGAAATATCATATTGGCAACATATTTCAGCAAACCTCTTTAAAGTAATCAGGCAAAACATATCAAGGGAAAACATAAATAGATAACTACCTGACTAGGCGACCCTTCTTGCTTTTCCATTTATAGATATTGATCACTTCGCAGAACTCCTAAAGCAGTTGCAGATCAGTAAAATGTACGCTCCTTTCTGAAGCTTAGAAGGCAAAGTAAAGTTGTCGAAATGAGCAAGGAAAGTTGCAACATTCAAAATCTTCCTGATACTTGGAGGCTATTTCTATTACTAACGATGCTGAATTCAAAGAAAAAAAGGTGTAGCTCCGAACAAACAGCACCCACCTGCAGTCGCGAATTCTGCTGCTGCATCAGAACTGGCGCAGCACTAGCAGAATGGCGTCATCGTCCCCCTAAACGGGACCTGAAATTCTTTGAAGGATTTCATACGTACCAAACAAAAAGAATTCTCGCGAATATTAAGAAAAAGTGCGTATTTCAGTCGATGAAAGATACCACCAATATATGTGTCAAGGAATCAACATTTCAATGACTATAGTACTGAAAACAACGAGCGTATTTGTATCTGGAAGTAAGCACGTCGCATTGTCAATGATAACGAATTTTTAGCGAAGCGAAAGCGCAATGAACAAACAACCGTAAATAGAAATTCTCATTAGAACTGATAATCAAAGAATATGCGTACTGTAGTGAAAGCGACCAGACAGTATCCCTTCTGCAGTCCTCAAGATGCTCGTGTGATACTAATACAACACAACATTTACTGCTATGCATTTTTCGCTTAACATCTAGAACAGATCTACCGGAAAGAATCCACCAAAACAACAGCGGTAATGTTCAACACAGTATCAGAAATAGGTAGGGAATTTCTAGTGATACTTTCACTAAGCAGAAAATGAAAAAATAGGGAAAACAACACGAAATAGCATAAATACACGAAACTAAAAGTTCCGAGTACTAAATCCACCTAAGGATGCTTCAACTAATGTGTTTCAGATAATCTACTAAAGTTACGTTTACACCTTCAAGTTGCTAAGCCAGAACAATAATAGGCGGTATCCGATGGATAAATGCGCCGTCCATGTTCCCTTTTTTGGAATACAGAAAACAACTCAAAATAACAAACAGCAGAAGTTCCAACTCCCTATTCCAGCAAGAGATGTCCTAGCTAACGTTTCTCAGAACCCTACTAAAATGAATTACAAGAAAATAGCGTACATCAACCACTGGGTGTGTCAAAACACCACTGTTTACAGTACACCAGTATAGGAAGAACACTGGCATTCAAGAAGTAGTACCATTCAAGTTGTCATCTTCAGCAGCCTCAATAGTGCAGCATTTTCAGAGGCTCTCGATTTGGAGCCTTCGACTTCGAATCCCTTGATTCCACCAGATGCCCATCCTTGGCATGACCTTGAGAAAAAGAAAGTAGGTAGCTGGGTAGATACAGTGCAATGCTTTTTACAACTTTTTTGTGGTTAATGAGAAGGCTCGGAGCGTGATACATCTATTATATATATATATATATATATATATATATATATATATATATAATGGGTATAATAATAGTTCTACGAAACTGCATTTTAGTTGAAGACGTTTGCTCGCAGTTTCAGACTTTTCGATCTATCCCATCATTTTTTTCCACTTTTCCATTAAGGATTTTCTTACACCCTTAGGGTTTAACGTCCCTACATCATGCATGTTCTGCTCCCGTAGTTACGAAAACTTACTCGAGTATTGTTAGTTACGACTTATGTTGTATAGAGCATTAAGCGTTTACTCATATTGTTGTAGCACAGAGTTTCCACAGTACGTTATGTGGTTACGTCATTGTCGGGTAAAGCACATACTTCCGGAAGAGGTTTAAAAAACAAAACAAAAATAAACCGTGGATGTCTGCATGTGTGCACGTCTTAAACTACAAAGTATTTGTTCTCTTATAAGAAATTCGTACAATTTCCAAAATAATCACGAGCAGTAAAAATATATGCTCTCTTCTCAACAATTAACACAAAATGTACGCTATATGCGCATTAATCGTTTTCTAGTCTCTGTAATTAGCACAAAATATACATTACGTTGACATTATGCGTGTTCTGCTCTCTACAATTAGGAGAAAATACGCTACTTAAATGTGATACTAGTAACGACACAGAATTACTATGGATTAACAAGTACGGTAGACATTTGAAATGTCACGGAAAAAGCGCAATCATATACTTGTGTCTGCGAGTTTTGCTGATGCATTATAACTGCTAGCGACAAACTTCTAATCGCACGCAACGATCTTGGTGGATGCGTTGCTTCTGCTCAGAAAACGGTAACGGCAGACACATGACCCGGGGACCTGCATGAGTGCATAAGGATGGTGTTAACGTCAAAGCAGCCGCATGAGCGCGATATCGTGCTGCGATAATCGAGCTACATCGTCAGGCGTTATAGAAGTACACGTACAGAAGAGAGTGGCGGAGCACACAGCGGAAGGAAAGCGAAATGAATCAGTTCGAGTGACTAATCAACGAAACCAAAGGCGTCTATGTGCAACCACAAACTATTGTCGAAGGCGGACCTTTTGACGAAAAATGTCGACGAGATTGAGAAGAGGAACGAGATGCGCGGAGAAGGCGAGCGATTTGTCGCGAGCGGCGAGGTTGTGCAGAGCACGCAACGCTGACGAACTTGTGTCGTCTACAGGAAAAAATTGGGTAACTAAGAAATAGTTTGACTGTTAAGAAATGAGTATGTCACGTGCAGATACCAGAATAGAAAAAAAAAGAGCACAATTAGACAGAATCATCTTCATTTGCTCTCCAATAAGCATCTATTAAAGTTTTTGTGAAGAACGTAAATGTACATATCTCACTAAGGTGATCTACGAACGTACTTTCACACGATACGACTCTCTTTAAAGACGCAGACGGTTGTGATTTGGTAGAATTCTAAACATGCTATCCAATTCGGCAGAAGTAAAGAAGAGAAGACAACAAATAAAGAAGCCCAAATATAGAAATGTTCATTTTGAATTGTAAAAGTCTGGAAGTCGAATTTCGAATGGTCTTCAGAAAACCCAATCAGTCAGAACGATGTTTGCACTTGTAGAAAGTTATCGTAGTAACACAAAGACATCTACACATATGAAGTAGACTAAAAATTTCACATTCGCGATCTAAGAAGCAAAAAAGAAATCGCTGAGATCTGCTTGCTTCTAGACCCCATCAGCAGTTGTATAGAATGATACATCAACGCAAAAAGCTGAGAAATCCCATGTTATTGTTGAATAAATTCTATGGGATCGCAAACATAATTTGAGCCGTCCTTTCAGTCGGCAATTTCTTTTTTTACTCTCAGGAACTTACAAAATTACCACAAAAATCTAGGTAATATTAATCGAGTCACTCCTTTAGTTACTTTTTTCTATGAAAAATCCCCTACGGACTAAAATGAAGGCAATGTGAGTCTTCAATTTTCTGCGTGATCCTCTCTTGCATAGTTACGACATACCTATCGCCGGGTTACGTAAGGCTTGACTCTAATCTTATCTGCAAAAGTCGTTGCAGTAACCGAGGGCTCGCTTTCAAAAAGGCATTCGGACTTAACGTAGCAGCATCATAATGAACGCTTGAGTTTAATATCTGGAAAGGGAAACAGTAGATCTATACGCTACATGAAGCTACACAAAAAGGAATGGTATCCTGTGACATGCGAATAGATTTAACCTGTACAATTCATTTCAAAACAAGAAAACATGATCAGTTCAACGTAGACTGTCCCAAGAACGCACTGTGTTGCGCGTGAAATACTCCAGCGCAGGCCTTAGTGCTCCCTGCTCCTGCTCCTCCCACTCCTCCAATCCCCACTCCTCCCCCTTTTGTTTCGTGCGCCAGTCACACAGTTTTTTTCCCTTTCTTAAAACTTTTTCAATGCGTTCACGTCGTGTGCCTAAAAGGGCAGACTTTTGTTGTAGATCGATAAAGATGTAACATAGAGCTCAAAATGTGTGCCTATGTGTCTGGATGTGATGCTAGTCTTATTTGAGCCGATGACGTCATCTTAAATCTCTCGGCAATGGTTGAGATTGCAGAGATGGGAAAAAAATCACCCATAAGTGTGGAAAAGTTCGAAAAAAAAGTTGAGGTATTTTGGTAGCAAAGCATTACACCTAGTTTATGGATTGAAAGCAATGACGGGCAAGTGTTGCAGCGTGAATTATTCAATCAGCTGTTCGTTAGTAGTATAACGATGAGAGAACAAAAGTGAAAAACCCAGTAAAATATTTAGTTTTGGTTACTCAAAAAGTAACGTCGAAAATGATTCTCATCATCATCGAAAATGATAGTCACAACCCGCTGAGGTTAACATAAATGGACAGTGATAAAGGAGGTTCATGCATAGACTAAAACCAAATAACTGAAATCAAACATTAAGGATCCAGGGGGTCACATAGTTTCAGAATTTCCCTTTAGAACAAAAATTCAAGCGCTACTTCTCCCATCCGTCTAGTATGTCGTTCAAAAACTGAGAATCACAGGCTATATTGATGGAGCTGTTATCGCTAACCTTATCGTATGTAGTCTACTCCACTGTCCCCGTTACACTGCGAAATCACAGTATGCACACACCTAACGTGGATGTTGGGTACCTACTGTAGCGCATACGGTGGTATGTCATCGAGCACGTACTGTCGCTGCAGCAAAACAACATTGATAGCCACATGCCTCCGAACGTTCTGAGTCCAATAACTGAGTAAAAACCACTACTCACTTCAGATTCACTGAGAGCAGATAAAATCTTAACGTAACGTTTAGAATACCTGGTCTACTTCATCTGCAGTAGATCGAAAGCTGTCGTAAAATCACAAGCATAATGACTCAGCGCTACCAAGACAACGCAGATGACTACGCGTAGCAACCGTACAACGACAGTAACCCATTCGGAAGTAACTAAGTAGTATTTCTCATTGCATGTGCATAAAAGTACTCACTTCTTCGCTTAATCTCTACCACTACCACTGGAAGAGGAACTAAGCAGCTAGTGAATTACATGGGAGTTTTATCCTCTGCCTGGAATGTTTTTGGTTAAACAATTCTTTTCTATTGAATTATCGAGGCTTCATCTACTCACTTCAGAGAGTGAAGGAAATGAAAAGAAAGTAATACGAAAACTAGCCCCTCGAAGTGTAAGGATCAACAAATGGTTTATGTAACCATATTTCACAAATACGGCGTATTTTCTTCCACTTATGAACTATTCAGGAATTAATAATTACTGAGATAACCATTTCTAGCCGATCGGATGTCTACATGTTTTTTTACTAACTTGTTTCGGTCAAATTCGCGATCAGGGAGTTCAAAGACAAACTCTTTTCTATAGCACTTCTTTTTTTCTTTGGAAAAAGTTAACCTTTCGTTTTCATAATACATCAGCAAACCTTAGCAATAAATGCACAGAGCCTCAACATGCAAATCTATCTACACAACATAAACAGATAACAGCACACAAAAGCAGCCCAATTACTATTATACATGAAAGTTAGTGAAGCAGATGCACGCAAGGATTTCACAATAGTAATACAATTGCACTCATTTGCACTCTGATGTTTCTATATACGTTCTCCACGATTCCTCTACGGCAACAGTATGTGCGATCTAGTTTCCTATCCAACATATCTTCCGGTTAAACGCAATAGCCTGTGTTTCTCTGATCAGAAGGAAAAGATTCGAGCAAATGTGCAATCACTGTGTCGTCGTCGACGTCGTCGTTCGTGTATGTGAGTGGTGTAATGAGAAAAAATGCATGGAGTTATCGAGAACACCGCACTGTGTGTTGGAGAGATGAAAGGGTGATGATGGACGTGGGAGAGAGGTCACACCATATTCAAGACGACATACACGCATTCAGCAGAATATACACAATATTTGTATTTATGTACATCACTTTGAGAAAGAGCAAGAAACTCTGCAAGAAAAACATGGAAATCCTAGCAGAAGCAGTACTTTAGCAGATAGGAAGCGGAGTTGGAACTGCTTGACAGCGACATGAGCGAGAACGGAGTTGAGCCGGTAAAAATCTCTGGAAATACGCCTGAAGAGGCGTGCATGCGTATGTGTGTGCTGCCGATGCTGTTCAAAGCACAACATTGCAGCGCACAAGAAAAAAAGAAACTGATTAGGCATGCTTTGGTAGAACGGATGTTACGGCGCTCAGAGATATTATAAAACGAAACCGAACGCAGTGAAGAGATGCTAGAAGTGAAATGTTCTAGTAAAATGTCGAATGCTGATAGATCGACAGTAATCAGGCACCGATGATAGGTGCAGCTTTTTTCAAACTGCACTAAAAAAAGGGAATAGGAGAGAACATGTCTTTTTGATTCGAGATCATCGCGATGAGATTATTGCTAACCAACATTTCGAAAAGGCAGTAGAACAATGGAATAATATCTGTTCCTCAGCCTCACGGAACAATGTTCTGCGTAGCTGAAAGAAAACCGAAATTTGCTCGTGAAGGTGAGAGTGTGGTCTTCTACGGCAAAATGGCGATCAATCTTTGACAAGCAACAACAGAAGATGATGACTGTCGCTGAAACAATTCAGTTTCAGCAAATTGACCAGCTCCATTTCAGTTGTTGTATTTATCTCTCAATTCTCTATATCATGAGCGCATACAGCGAACGAACGCAATAGAACAACGAAACCTTGCCAGGAAAAAGCACCAGCAGGATTCATTCGTAGGTGTGTTGATGCAGGACCAGAAAACATCCAAGATTGCTCCAATAAATAAAACAAGAACAAAGATTTTCATATTAGGTAGCGAAGGCTTTGAAGATATCACCCGCAACAATCTCAGATTCTCTTCAGAATTTCGGGTAATGATCTTCCTGAGTACTTCTCAGACCTAGATTGATGAAAGGTAAGGACCAAATTTGCTCAGAACTAGTAAGAATAGCTGTATGAGAAGTCGAGTAAAAGCAACATTAATACTCCACAGTATCCTCAATAAACTCAGATAATAGTTTGATTTCTTTCTGTAACAAAAATTATTAAATGAATTATATTCTACGTGTTCACTTTTCCTAAGAATAATTTACTTATATGTCCACTTATACGTCTCCTAGATCTCCTACTGGGTCTAAAAAGTTGTGAGAAATGCAATTTGACTGGCCTTGTACAAAAAAAAAGGCGATTGGGAAAGGCAACAAAAGAAATGCATGGAACTGAACTGGAATCTTAGAGAGCGATGCAATGGATTCAGTACAAAATGTGCACATTTATTCGGGTTCAGACACACCTTTCTCCTGTTTAGTGTCAAATAAACCTAAGGATATGTGCAAAATTCACGGTAAGCGAATCTTCATGTTAGTAATCTCGTGTCCTGGAGGAGAAATGTGGAACTATTTTTTTTTCCTCAACGGTTTTCTCAACGTAACAATCATATCACTTTCTCCGCTAACCCCATCACCCTCTATTCTAAAATTCTAAAAGTAGAGGGGGGAGCTTACTTGGAATCATTAATACATCCGCAACGCAAACGTGCCCACCGGCGCGAGCACCGCCCCTGTAGAGAGAGTCCATCCGGCGCCTCATGCAGGAAAAAAACACCTGCCATTCGTAATTGCACCTAACATGCATATTCAATCGCACAAACACATCAGCAGTATCATCACCCAAACGTGCTATTACCAAGATCCCACTCCCTCAATACCTGGGCCTGGACTTAGACACATTCAAGGTAGAACTCGACCGCCTGATGGCAACTGTGGTGGTGCTGATGTGCCGCCGCTGGCAATACACGAGTCACATGCAATCGCTCACACTGCTCACGTACAACAAAAACTTATTAGTATGCATGAACCATACATTGAATACGACATATTCAAGAGGTTACGAGAGCGCATCTTCGAAAATTTTCATTCAATGTGCAGCAAAACAGGTTTGATTCTGCTGAATGACTCTGTGATAGCAGGAACAGTGACAATCATTTACTGAACTTTTAACCGTAGTAACTCAACAATACTAAATGTAACGTAAGTAACGCTTACTTTTTCATGACCAACACGATACCAAACCGAAAGTGCTTTCCTTTCAGACTACTACCGAACCTGAAACAACTGTCCCAAAGAGCTATTGCAAGCGCCATGTCCACAAGAGCTAAGAACAATGGAGTAAAGTTCAATTTCTACAGTAATATGTTGCCTTTTAATTATCTGTTTTTTGCTGGACTTCCACTACGAAAAAAAGCAACAATGCTCATTTTAGTATACGCCTATGTTTCTTTGCACATGGAAAAGTTCTGCTTCGCAACCCTAAGCGAACTCTAGCGGCCATCATAATTTGGAAACAGTGATACAAGAGTGTGATGGTCAGCCAAAACCAACGTAATGGTCCATTTTGCATCTCTTTTACGTGTATTTCACTAGAAAGACGTTGCACTAGAAGTGACTCCTCCATTTAATCTTTTACATAGAACACAAAAGAGAAGAAAAAAAAACGAAAATGCTTTCCAGTCTTTATTTTGACATATGCATACAAATGAGAGATCGAGTTCCATGATAAGAATTCCAAAATAATAGCAGCACAACGTTGAAAAGAGGCGATTGATCAAGTATGGAAAATCGTGAGTGGTAAATAATACCTCTACAACTGTGTAAACAACAGTAACATTACGAAGAATGACAAAATTTCCCTCCCCATACGAGTTTCCCCCACCACAGAAATGATCGTTCTTTGCTGCTCGTCTCATCGACGATCATACGACAATCGCTAAGAAATCGCGCCTTAGTCAGCGCGAACAATGCGCAGATGACTTGGAGAAATGGGCATGGAGGCCAAGCAAGACCACCGAAATGCAACTGAAAATCAACGTCCAAGCAATTAGAAATACACTATCAACGAGATAAAAGCTTTTTTAAAAACCCTTGTAACCGGAAAGGAAAGGAATCTGGTCGAAAACAGGAAAGTAGTGACTCAAACGAATAAACGTACTGATCATGAACATAATTTTTATACATCGATTGTTTAACTCGCCTATGCGAAATAAAAAATACTGGTCGCACTAGCTTCAAAAATTGCAATGAAAATCGCTAAAAAAAAACCTGTCACGATGACTCTCTACTCAACGTAAAGAAAAATAGCAATTTTCGCAGAAAATCCACACTTCTTCAAATGCGTCTGCGATCAAAACTGTAAAAAACTGGAGATGACTCACAAAGAACTACATCTGCAAATGTTGACCATGAAGATCACTGATGGATTGAAGATGTAGAGGAAGAGATACGTTGTGCATTGCAAATCATTAGTTGATCTACAAGATACTTTCCAGAAAACCTAATATGAGAAGGTTAAACTACGCTTCATCTAGGCTAAATTGTTAGTGGAAAATCGAAATCATTCACGAGATACTCCCTGTGTCAAAATTCAACTTCTAAACACCTTTCAGTATTGAAATCTCTGGGCGAAAAAAGTTATCCCTTGATTTCCATTTCGTTCAACCTCATAGTGAGTAATCAAATCAGGAGCACAAAGATCATAAAAGCGAGTGAATAGCGAAAAGCTTAGAGACCAAGAATGCTTGCAGATTTTTCAGAATTCTACCTACGTTATTGTCAAAAATGCCATCCTCAAATGTAAAGCTTCAAATCTTCCGTATTCTGCACTTTGCTTCTTTGAAGTCAATAGTAGGAATCCAATGACGTCACCGTTGAAGCATATTGTTGAAAATTGTTAGTTTCATCAATTGCAGCGGCACTACAACTAACTAACGAAGAAGGTAGCAGAAGTTCCTTTTTCGTGTTTCGCTAACCTCGGCGTACTAGAATACTAGAGGGACCTCCTCAAATCCACATTCGGAGTCGCATTTGTCGCCAATTGTTCACTTGGAGTTTGATAATCATTGCAAAGTTCTTTTTCAGGAAGCTCCAACGCGCATGTGAGGCAGCAGATCAATAGGAGAATGGCAAGCGGGCCTGATCAAGAGTGAACGAACGCTGGACGAGCTGTTCGAGCCAGAGGAGGTGACTGTGCTGAGTGGCGGGGAGCTGGAGCAGCTCCCACTCGCGCTGCCACGTACACATAGATATACACACACACAAGCTTACACACAATACCGCACATATACGCGACAAAGTAGAAGCAAAAATGATTACCAACACCACATTTTGTTATGAATGGAACAGTTCAACGTCCCATCGATGTCAAGGTTCATAGTTCACCTCGGCTTCATCGTCGTGCAAATATGTTCCCAAAAAAGCGTACATTCAGTCCTACCATAAACGAAGAAGCGATAGGCTCGCACATACCTACGTACACATAGACAGAGAGCGGAACAAAAGTATGCAGAGCAAAACGATGGCCGTAGTGTCTGAGTTACAAGAACATCCATAAGTGAGATGTTCATCAGATCCTCAAGGCTCCAAATAGCCCAGATCCATCCTTGCACATTTGCAGGCGCATGTTGTCATGTTCGTACGTGCGCCCGCTACGTGAACCTACCTACAATGGCAAAACGGCAAATGGCGGTGACTTTCGAGTTGACTTGGGGTGCCGAAAGCGGTGCGTCGTCCGCTTTTTTTTTTCTTGGAGGGCCGTGTGTGTATGTGTGCGCGCACGCAGACACGTGAACGCACGAGGAAATAGCACGGAAAACATGGACAAACGGTGATGAGAGCACAACAAGAGAGAATGAAGCGATGCCACGCAACAGCTGATACGTACACATACAAATAGAAAAACGCTCACACACACAAAAATGCAGCCGCCGTTTGGGCGTCACAAAATAGCAGGCGAAAACGTGCGACGCAGACTGCAGCGATCGGCAAGCATTTCGCGAGTCACTATGCGATAGGAGGAGTGACGAGGAAAACGCCCCGTTCGGCCAGTATGTGACATCGTCGGTCGGTCGGGCACGTCGTCGAACACACATACACATACATACATATATTGAGAAATACGCAGTGCTTTCCGAACGAGCGGAGCGACAAGAATACGCCACCATGGCGGGCGAGAGCGAACGCTGGCGACAATGCGCTAGCGTCGTTCACGTGAACTCGTGACGATGGCCTAGGAAACGCTACGAAACGCGTACTTCTTCGCCATATCAAAACATCCTAGCTTAAAAAAAACCATTTTTTATAGCAATGCGTCACTCAGGTTTTATAAGGTCATGTTTGTCAATAGACAGACTATATGAATCCACTGAAGTATGAGGTGAAGTTAAGGAGGAAAAAAAACACTGCAATCTTCAGGCGCCGTAAGTGAATATAGTGCGTGAAACTTCTATTTCTAGCAAGGGATGTTGTAAAACGCAATATAACTAATTAATTTATTGCGAAATATTGATTACGCGCTGGTATGAACACCTTTGCAATGCAACATGAATGTAGACAATTAAAAACCCTAAACGTAATTAATACTCAAACAATTATTTAGGCGACGGAACTTTTTTTTCTGTAGATAAAGTCATATTATTCATCCCTGTAGCTTTTAAGACTGCTAAAGGGAATTTTCAAGAAATCAGAGTTATGTTTTCATCGGACAAGATTTACATTATGACACATTTGGAAAGCTCATGTTAAGCTGGTCACAGAGCAACTTCTTAGCTCCACTGCTTTCTTTAACTAAAGAAATAACTGAATGGAGTGTAAGCAACTAGGTGGTCCTACACTAGCTTGGACTTGGATTTGCAGCAACGAATATGTTGCGCGCAAATAAATATCAGAAAACGTGAGCACGAAATTCGGTTCCTAAGTTCGATGAAAATAATGCATATGTGAGCTCAAACTGCTCATAATTTTGCTCTCGAATGTGTGCATGGTACGTGCCAAACAATGTAAGGACGGGCTCATTGAATCATTGTTGTTAACAGAAACTACGTTTTCGCTCATACAGTGGAATAACAAAGACACTGAAATCATCATTCTATGACAGATTTTAAAGGTACGATAGCAGAGATATAGCATACATATTTGTTGGAATAATCCTGACTCCCGCAACTGCAGAACAGTCGAGCTACAATCTATTCGAGAGAGAGGATAGAGTACCGCAAACAGGAGGTACGGCGAATACATCCCGAAATCACAGCAACAACACTGAAGCACGTTCGTCAATTCCTCTTCAACACCCCATCTACTCGGCCGAGCTCAGGCTTCCGTGTGTGAGTGAGTGGCAGGAAAAAACCCGTGTAGAGTTCTTTTTTCATATTCTAAGTGGTCAATGCACTTTTGGGAAAATATCAGTAATTTGGAGCTACGTGCAAAGTGCTAAACGTGTTTTCTTTTCTATCTCGCCCATTCTTCCAATGCTTATCCGAAGCCGCTGTCTGAATACATGGGAATAAGAGTAGTGGAATTTTTTTTTCAGGACAAGCGGTTGTCGTCTCCTACACCGTCGTGCAGTACTCTGGACTTTCCCTACTAATTTCAAGAGCTTCAAAATGCGCTAACGTGTGGGATACCTGTAGGTAGGCACAACTCGGGCAACGGACAACATGCGAAGTCATACTTAAGGATGAGGTTAATCACTCACTGGTAACAACGCCTAATAATAACCATGCACTAGCACGGAACTGTCATATGCAGTGAAAAATGAAGGTCAGCTGGAGTGCACGACAATGGTAGCAGCGGCTGCGTTCGTGCTCACGTCAAACTTCCTCCACAGGAAGCAGTCGCTGCTGAATAGTATAAAGAAAAAGCACGGCGAGTGCATGCATATCTACTTCAGTCATTCACACACAGAGATGGCAACAATGAATTACCTACAGCGCGGAAAAGTTGCAGGAACTACGTTTAAATCCTACCAAGCTCTAGTAAAGAAGGAATAAAATGGAACAGGAGGGATGAGAAGGAAAAGTCGTGAAATACAAGTTGAAATAAAAATTAACAAACAATTGATTACAATAAAAGGTTCAACTGACCATGATTTGCACTTATAGCAACTCCCAGAGTGCTATAAGTGCAAATCATTAGCAAACCCCACCAAACAAAACCTCCAGTGGATTTTGAGTATCTGCTATCCACAAATACTTTAAAGACTTCTAGCGTAATCCTGCCTCTGATAATGAGACAACAGGCACGCCTTCACAGATTCTAGAGTATGGTTGGAAACTTTGGGAAATAGTCTTTAATTTGGTTGATAGTCACGAGTATGACCAGTGAACAAGTAACTAAAAGATATGATTCCTTGAATAGAACCAAAAAAATTTTCATGTGACATTTAGATAGCAACTCCCAGAGTGCTAGTATTCCTCTACCTTCCACATGCTTCAATTGCAACATTCTTTTCTAAACCAAGCAATACTAGACAAGTTTGAAGAAAACCAATTTACAAATCCAAAATCCGAAAAAAGGACTGAATTATTTAGAATGGGGACGGTTAACTCGCTGAAAGAACACAGCTTTGAGCAGCTACATATTAAAGCGCTCGGTGCGCTACAGGCCGGTCTATAAAAACATCCAACTACAGTATGCATTATATTTATTTATTATGAATTAACAACAATAAACTGTATATGTTGTGAAGGGGAAAAGTAGCATTGGCAGGGTACCATCACATCATGAAGCAACTGGAGGAAGTGTTTTCTTCGCATTCTGAAGGAACATAAATAGGAAGACATGCACACTGTTAGCCTCTACACTGACAACGTTATGAGTAAAATCACTCCGAATATAGGTCTAGTGAAACAGTTCTAAAAACTGCTTCTTAATTCAGGCTACCATTTAAAATTATGAAAAGTAGTAGAAAGCTTGCTCTTGTCCAAGAAAAGGTGATCAATGGACACATGTGGCAAAGCGAACTCTCAGTCACATCGTGGCAAACGTACCCGTGGGGTTTGACACGGCTCTTGCGAACGGCGATGTTAACCTCAAAATTATACTACAGAGAGAAAGAGAAAGAGACACAAAGAGCAGGACTCGAGGGAAATGAAACGCGGGAAAAATCAAATCTCTGGTAATCCTTTCGCATATCGCCAACACCGAATCCCACTGCTCTTCTTAAACCACGTGTACTCTAATCTTGCGCAGAGGTAAATAGATGCAGGCTTGGATTTTCAAACGCATAGATTGTTGAGCTGAGCTCATCGGCATAGCCGTTTTGCTTCATGAATTAGCGTGACAATGTAAATCAAAACGGGAATGCAATTTTCGCAACTGTTTCCCAGAGTGATCCGAAAAGTGCTGCATTATATGTATAAATCGTGGATATACCTACGTGGAGTACACTTGGACTCCATTATAAGATAACGGCTGTGAAACATGATATGCTCTCACTATGCTGTTGAGTACAAAAACAAGATGGAATTCATGCATGCTGTTGCTATCTGCCAAAGGTTTCTTCTTACGACAGAGTGTGTTAGGATAGAAAGATATGTGTAATCAGCAAAGTAGTGCTCTCTTGACAATGAAAGTTAATTTGTATGAGAAGACAAAATTTAATACCTGAGGAGAAAGTACTACTCAAGAAATATTCCAATTGAATAAAAATCTACTCTTCTGGGAAGCTTCTACAAGAATGTTGGTGGTCAAAGGCATCGAAAAAAAGATTAAGGCATGGCGCTTTAGGCGAAGAATTCTTATCTGTCACAGTTTTTTATTACATATAACCAAGACTGAAACCAAATCATAGTATGTACTAGAAAATCTCGTTTCTCAAGATTTGCTCGGTTTTGGTTGACCCATTTGATTTGAAAGGTAAGAGCATACAAACGTATTACGTACGTACTGACGTATATGAGCAATGATTCTTTCATAGTTATAGCAAAAACAAAACGAAGAGAAAATTGGTTCCCATAGGTGAACAATTGATCACCAGCTAACATTGAAACATCCGCGAGGACATAAAGATATTATTCGCGAAATCGAGAATAACCTTCCGTAGGTATTTCCAGAGATAACTAACGTTCAAAAATACGAATTATGGTGTCCTAAAACCTCATAGCGGAAAATTATTGTTTATTCATTTACGAATATATGTACACATTTTCAACGCAACTAGAGGGAATTTTCACGCGTACAAAAGTTTGTGAAAACCGAGAAACAGATACATTTAGAAAGAATGGATAGAAGAGAACTGGAATTCTGCACATCTGTGCCATTCACAACAAACTGTACATGACTGCTCGTGAAAAATGCTTGTTCATCGAAAGAAAACGATACTAATGCGTTTTATATTTCTGCGATTACACATCGTTGTGCAGCAATGTAAGTTGTTGTGTTCTGGAAAACGTCGCGCTAAACGGCATTCGATGGCTTCTTTACATTCTTACTACCGTCTTGTTAATAAATACAGATTGATCTCCGTCAAAATAGATACCTACATTTCCCTTCGTCTTCTAAGTTTTTGGTAGCATCCGCATTAGAAGTCATTTTTTACGTTCAAACTGACGCATAGTATCCGAAAGTTTCACTAAAGTGCACTCGTCAACGATCGAACGAAATGTCCGTCGTCGCTCCAGAGCGAGTATTCCAAATTGAATTTGTCGAATTTTGTGGGGCCTTTCTGTGATGTGCACAAAGCAGCGATGTGGATTTGTGGAAGACAATCGGATGTGTAAACCCCCACAATAAGGTAGGGAAAGATATGTTAATGTGGGTCACGAGAGGAAAAGAGAGACTGCGAGTACGTGTGGTTGGCTAAGTGAGAAAAACGAGAGATCCAGCGAGGTACGAGAAGAAGAAAAAGGACAGCAGGAGTAAGATCGGATTTCGTCGTCTTCGTCAGCTCTTGCCTTTCGTTCCATGGGCAGTTAGTTTCTATAACTCACCAACGCTTTCATCGGCATCCTAGAAGTACTCTCAGCGTTGCTTGGAATCGTTTAAATTGTGGTGGAGAATACGAAACTCAAAATACACTGTTCACCTACAGTATCTTCATTTGTCGCGGTTTTCAACACCTAATTCATGCTTTGCAACCTACACATCGTTTTTTGACGAAAAACGTGTGGAAAAAGAATCTTTTGAGCCAAGACATCATCAAATCTCACAGCGAAGAAATTATCGAGCACCTCTCAACAGATTCCCGCTTCAGCGGCAACGACATGATACCACGCCAACTCTCGAACTTATCAAGCAGTACATTAATTTTCGTCGTAAGCTGCGCCTTCAAGACCATATCTTGAAGTATTCACTGAAGGATTATGACGAGAAAAACTGACTTTTCTTCTAGTGGAGGCTACTAATGACAACTGAAATCAAATTTCATTGTGAACCATAATGTTTTCACATTAGACATGAAAATTTTGCCGAAATTAAGAAGCATATTGGAAGAAGCTGTTTTTCTCGTTCAAATATAGCTAATAGTAGCACAAATCTTCGGAAGTAACGAGTGATCGTTGTTTTCACTAAAAATCCTTCAAGTGAATAGAAACAAAACAGAAACACAGAAAATAGAAATTTTTGAATAAACGATATCATTAGAAATTGAAAAGACCGAAGAGTATACCAGAGTTTAAAAGGAAAGTTCTCGAACTTCTCTGGTCTCTGTAGCAAATCGAAATTCTCGGCGTCAGCTTTCACGGTAATCAAAATATAAATAAAATATGGACGATATTACGACACATTTTCGCTGGATAACCTTTTTCTAGAAAGTTCTCGAGAGTTACAAGAATACTCCTACACCTGCGGCTGGAACCATTTCCCGTTAAGTTTCGCACGTTGAAGAGCTGTGCCTGCAAAAACGGGCGTGAGTTTTCGCTGCAGACCAGCGTTTGTCGCTGTTTCTCGTGCCGCATCGCTGTGGCATGGGTGGTGGCAACAACAACGGCAGTTAGGCCGTCCATCATTCCAGTTTTGCCTCCTCATTCGAAGAAACACGTCGACCGCATTCTGCTTTTCTCCCCAGCATGCTACATTCAGCCCCCTCGTCCTTCTTCCTATACCGTAGTGGAGCTAATCCGGGCGAGTCGCGCGCGACTTTTTTCACATCACTTTGATGCACCAGCACACACGCGGAAAGTTCAACAAAATCATGGCAGGAATGTAGAGGAAAAGAGTTTCGACTAGCGTTCTGCCGTTTGTTGCATTTCCCGTGGGACATCCGGAGACAACGTACATAGAAAATGTTGGACTGACACACTACGAGTTTACATATGTATATACTTCTGGAAAAGAATAATCCTGGGAGGTCGAGTTCCACCACCAATCAAGCTGAGTAAGTACCACTGCAAGCCCAAAAACCAACTCCATTGCCACTTAAAAATGGTATGTAAACTGCACTAGCTTTTGTATTTCGACGTTTGCGTGACTAGTTGTGACTCTCTCCGGCTATTTAGTGCCTCTTAATCTTCAAATAGTCGCAGTGGACCTACGACCAGCCATTATCTTATGACCGCTGGCCGCGCGATATTCCATCAATCACAATGGTTTTTGATCGGCTCAATTCGACACGCTGCGAAAGGGGCGTTCTCGATCTCCGTCAGCGACCGCGCCCTAGTAGGCTAGCTGAGCAGCAACAGTAGTTGACTGCAGTGAAACAACACGACTTCAATCCAGACTTCAACAACATGATTATAATCGTTTGGTTTGCAAGGAAAACAAGCCGAAATAGAGAAATTGGCTGAATACGAATAACTACATTACCACATTATGCGCCTAAAACCACACTATTAAACCAAGCAGTTCTTTTGTATAGTATGCGCCCTCTTGTTTTGTATGATATTAAATAAAGGTGCGACCTAAATTGTTCTGCTTTCCACATCAAAACTAATGGAACATAATTTAATTCTAGGCAAAAGTCAAGAGATCCTGTTCAGACTTATAATCAGGAAACTAGACTGTATACTGACTAACGGAAATCTGTGTGAAGATCTTAAAAATTGAAGAAATAACTTCACGTGCTGTGCCTACATACAATCAAAACATTCCAGATGAAACTGCGGAATAGTTGCACGAGTTTGAAAAATACTAGAGGAAACATTATAATCCAGATTGAGAAGTAGCTCTAGTGGTTAGCGCTGTGGCTAACAGTGGTTTCGACTTTCTTCATCAATAGAATAAGAGTTCAAACTTCTCATACCGTACCTATTTGCAACTACAAATGATACCAGCTCGACTAAATTATTTCCAAAGCCCTCGTTCACATGCTCGAAACAAGGATAGAGCAGGCCTCACGCGTATTATACTTTAATGAGTCGAAATAGCAAATAATGATGGAACATTGGAACGAACAAAAGAATCTTGCAGCATTTATTGATGACAATTACTGTGTAACTACTCCTTTCTTTGTTCTACCTTTAAAGGGCACCTTTGCATTTAATACGAAGTATGCGAGTGGAGTAAGATTTTTCGTCTTATTAATAAGCATAATTCGGATCGAAAGCTTATCAAGAGTTTCACCCACATATAAGCTTCACCCATCACTAGAGTTGAAAAACACTCTCCGTCCCCCATATATACAGGGGTGCGGCATGCCTTAACGGGCGGAAACGCAGGCTATTTCTTCAAGGTTGCACTAGTGACAACTGAAGAAGATCCCAAGGAAAAAACCAAACAGCTTAAACGCAATTCTGCGTATACTGGATGTGCAGTGTAACCACAACATACGCATAATCTTAAAGAATCCATGCTTCATTGTCTTTACTACATCGTTGGCTTCTGTTGACGCTGTTGCCCTTGTTGCATATATGTCGCTGGTGCTTGAGAGACGAGCACGAAGAGTTGCTGGCCGAACGAACGAGGTTAAAAAACCAGCTCCAAAGTGCATGACTCGCGGATGAGGCGAGCACTAGCATCCGTTTTACGCTCTCTGCCGTTCGATTCCTCTTAGGGCTCCCACAGGGAGCAGCGCCATGCGTCTTTACTGAAGGGAACCCACAAAATTACTATGTACAATGCACGTTAATAACATATCGACTGAATACCGCTTTTTTGTGTTCACGCTTCCGTCAATCTCAACTACAAAAATAGTAGAGACAAATGGAGATTTCCAATAAACGGCTGGAAATCTCTATTGTCTCCAAAAACATTAAAAATTTGAAAGTTCCCAAAATGAAAGGGAAAGTATCAAATAAAAGGAGAAAGGGAAAAAAGAGCGACAAATACGATGTTCAACTCGCAGGACCTAAGATTTATCACAAGTCTTGGTAGTAGCGCCTTATTAAATGTACTGTTGGTTTCTGAAACTACGCAAGATTCGCTGCGGTCCACGAACCCACCAGGTAGCTGCGCCCGAACTACTGTAAAAGTCGTAAGTTCTTCGAGCAAAAATCAACGTGTTGCTAGTTGTTTTTAGAAGCTTTGAAAATCAATGTTTTCAGAACAAAGAAATCAAATCACAATTTTTTCTACTTTACGAGAGTGTTAGAAATCACGTCACAACATTGTAACCGTGCGAATGTGTAATAAGCAAGAGATAGAGTTCACTTGAAAAGAAGAGAATAACGAAATGGAGATGCTCGTCCATGACGAAAATTTGATATGTTGCACATTGAACGGAGAAGTAAAATAAATCACGAGTAAGTTGACAAAAGCAGTAAATTCAAAAAGCTTGCGATTTAATCGCAACTAACTTTAGTTGTAATCATGAAGATAGACAAATATTCCCATATTAAGAAAACAAAGAATTGATTTTGAATTCTCAGAAAAAAAACACGAGAAAACACGTACGAATATGGATATGGCCACCTAGCGTCAATTAGTGGGTGGTATTGGACAAACGAAAGAAAGCATGCAGACGAAAAATGCAAGCAACAACACATCATATGCTATGGTTGCTGAACATTTTGGAACTACACGCTTTCACAAATCGAAAAAAATACACAGATAACCAAAAGTAAGGCGATCTTGAGTTGTTAGTGAGATGCAATCTTCAACTTCATCAAATCTGCTTTGACGCCACTCATAATTTGTTCCCCTCGTCTGTGCCAAAACTAGGATGAACGAAAGCAAAAATCAGAGGAAACTAGTACTCATCCTCCAAGTGCTGACTGCATGAGTGTAAATGGAGGATGGTGTGGGTTGTGGGTGTAAAGCCCGGGATGCTTTAACCATGAGACACAGAGCAAAAGACTGCATCTTATTATGTAGGCACAGGCGGACACATATCTATTACTAGTTACACAACTAGTTATGTTGTTCTCTCTTTTCGAGTTCTGCACCTCTCAAGACGAGGGAGAAAACTAAAAAACTGTGAAGAAAGTACAAACACACACTTCTTCTCTGAGTCGAGGCAAGGTATATATTGAGTCATATTGCCAGTATGAGAAATACAGTTGAGCATACTGAGGCATTGTCTGGAATTACACGTACCTCACTCTTACAGTAACACCGAAATATGGAATACCCATTTTAAATACGACCCGCAGATTATAATGAAGGTGTGCTTAGAGCAAAAATCAAAAACTCTCCCATTCATGGCATCAAAGTTAGCTTAGTTATAATAAATGCATAGCAGTTCATCGTTATCTGCAAGGCAACCTATGAAATCCGGAAAAATATTAAGTCGTTATATTCACATGATATGTCGAAGTTGTTCCCTTTCATTGGAATGGCATTAAGAGAGTCGTGCTTCAAACAATTCTTAGTGGACGCTATACCAGGGTGGTGCTCACTGATCAATGTACATTAAGCATTAGATTGTCAGCGACAGTGATTGAGACCACACCTATGAAACAACTTACACGCATGTTCGTACACGTACAACTATGAATGTTGCACAAATTGAGAAAAAAAGTAATCAAGGACACAGACGAAAGTCACAATCTACGAAAATAGTAGATTTGTCACTTCTATAAATGAAAGTAATGCATTAAGCGGGCGAAAAGTTTGGATACCTCTCAGGAAAAACAGTGAGGAAAATGTTAGACTTTTGCGGAAGAATAGGAGAAAAATAACTACTCAATTAACTGCCTTCAATTTCCGATAGTGTAGTAAGAACGACATAAGAAGCAGAGTATTTTAAGCACCAATACAGTCGGTTCAGAAAAGGTTAAGGAGGAAATTGAATGCAAAAATATTACATTGTTCTTCGGTTTCAGAAAAGGTTAAGGAGGAAATTGAATGCAAAAATATTACATTGTTCTTTGGTTCGAGTGAATTCAAACTATATGTGTGTTGTTGACTGTGTTTCTTCGTCGTATTCGGCGACGTAATCATTACGGAATCGGACACACCCAAACACTACAGCAAATCTCGTCGCGTCGTCGCCTCGACGAAATGCCTAATCTAGCTACCGTAGCTGCAATGCGTCGCATTTGACGTGATGCGACGCCACCATATCATCGCACTCCACATGCCACACACGTATCCCATGATGCGCCGATCCTCTCCCTTGTTGTGTGAGTGTGTTTTTTCTTTCTCCAAACTGCACGAGGCTATGGAGATTACTCGCAATCATACCAACGATTATGACGTTGCATAAATCGCGTACTGCTGTGCTGCTACTGTTATGAAAATATATCCTTTACATCTAGTATCCGTATATCTGCGTACGAATTGCTCATCTTGCTTCTTGCAAGCACTTACTCAGCGCAACCTGAGCAGATTTTGATGCGCCCCGAAAGGTTGTATGACGTCACGTTACAGTGTGACTACGTCGTTCAAGTTTGGTAGCGAAAAGGAAGGGTAACCGGGAAATTGAGAAAAGATATTCCTCCCCATCGAACATTATCAGAACCAAAGATATAAACAAAGCAAGGCGACGATATTTTCTTCAGACGCGGTCAATGCTAAGCATAGAAATCCCTCGACGCTATCAAACCTCGTCTGCCTTTACCATCTAATGAAGGTAGGGATACCTACAACTTCTCCATTTTTCTTCAAGAGTACAACTGCACAAATCTTTGTTTAGTAGCTAAACTAAACTACTTTTCCCTGACCACTATGTTGTAACTGCTGACAAAAGACACTGACAAAGGCGATTGATTACATTTATAGAAAGCTCTATGAAAGGATGTAATTTTGTCGACTAATAAGTAAACGACAACTAATTCTATAACTATTATGTGTCCACTCTTGATCATATCTGACTTCCCTTCACAAATACTTCATATATTTGCATCTATGTAGCATTTAAATAGAAAAACGAAAAGAAATGAAAGGGGAATTAGAATGGGTACGAACAAAAAAGGTGATAATTGATGGGCACTGGCACACAACAGAGCACTAGGTACTCTAGATTTAAAATAATCACCGAACATTCAACATGTACTTTGAAGAACTCTAAAAGAGAATTTTAAGAACGGTGTTAGAGAAAATGTGTATCTCTACGAGGATCAGCTCTTGGTGTACGTGTACGTCATTCACTTTTTCTAGATGCCTATCACATCCACCAGCTCTTAGTTCAACTGCTATCTCTTTGCATTTTTTCTCATTTGGGTGCAATTTTAGCCAAAAAGGCAATCTATTATGCCGAAATAACTTTGGCTGTATGTTTGTGCCATTTGACCACTATCGCAGCGTTAGGATAGTCCGAAAAATCCGCACTTGCTCGCCCTACATTGCTTGTAAAATATAGGATGAACCGTCGTGGTATGGTGCTACTAAGTACCAAAAACGCTCAGTAATGTTAATAAAGGGGTTATCAAACAATTGAAATGATCCATACATATGCTACCAATAAGGGAGGCAAAGCAACTCTGTTACGTACTTCATCACCAGATTTATTTTATCCGTAGGTTTCTACGAAGTGTGGATAACCTTGGAAGAGTAGAGCACATGAGTTCAAAGTAGCCTCAGCATTACCGAATCCTACACTACTCCGTTGATTTAGTTTCTTCGCTCTACACAATAGCAGTCTATTTCATATAGCACAATAGTATTATATACAACAAACAATAAAAGCCCTATAACGATTACATTGCAAAAAATCTTACGAACATAAATGGAACACATGTTTGAATCTATGCGTATGTACATTTGCTTCTTCTGTTTACCTATAGCTTCAGCGGAAAAACTTATCTGTGACTCGAACACGTGCACAGATGCGTGTATTTCGTCGCCGTAAGAGCAAAGCGCGAGCGTTTCTTCAGAGAAAGATAAATCCGGAGAAAGGTGATCATCAAGGGAAGGCAGAATTGTTGCATTTCAGTTCTAGTCACACAGTATAATCTTAATATATGAAATGATCACGACTCCAAAATACATTCGGTTACTGCCCATCTTTTTTCTTCTTGCATCAGTTTCGTCTCAGCTACGAAGAGAATCATAGAATAGAAATACAGTAAAGGAATGCAGAAAACTAAGCACAGAAATGGTTATCACCTGGAAATTGCACACAGCCGCGAAAGAAAAGTACCATGGGATTAAAAATAGCTCATCATAAGCGAACACTTCTCATGTGCAATATAAGGACCTGTTTCATGAGGCACCAGGACCACCGTTTAATTTAGCAAACTTTCCTACAAACATGTACAGAAATTGTTCTTGATTCTTCCTGATAAATGAAGATTTCTGGATCAGCTACTATTATTTAGCTAATTGTATAATTTAAAAAACACGAGAAAACACAACACTTTAAGTGGAGAAATGACTACGGCATTGAGACATTAAAGAAATAATAAATTGTTTATCAAAAACGAGAAATAATTCGTCTCCAACTTTCCTTTCTCTATCAAAAATTCGGGAAGAGAAATCGAAATGATGAAGGACTATGAAAACTAACTACGAAACCAGTTAGCGCATCCTGAACATGACATATTGAATAAACCAACAATTCTGCACACATACATATATACCACGAGGGAGCGAGGTAATAGCGGCACATACGAGCCGATTCCTAGGGCTACTCTTATGTTCAGCAAAAGTTCAAGAATCTAAAAACTATCTAATGATGAGATGACGGTCAAACCGTTGCTGCATATGCAATAGTGTAGGTGCGGTGGTAATCTCAGCTCTTATCGGCTGCTCGCAACGTTCGCTTCACTGCATCAGCTTAGCGAAGCAAGTCAGCGTTCGTTGAACTCAGCTGCTACGACTATGGGATCGTTTACTACTGTAGACTTTGTTGTGCAAATTAGTGAAGAAACAGGAAAATATGGGAAGAACTTCACAGGAATATACTATTTTTAAAATTGAAAAACAGTGGTACAGATACTGACTCGCTGTCTCATTCACAATTAAAGATGCACTGCACAGATATACGCTTCGAATCCCCAAATGTCAACAGTTTATCACAATCGCTTTGGAAAATACAGAAAGACATAATTCAATTGAAAAAAAACGACTAGCATGGCAAAAGAGACTATTCGTAAAAACTAGAACCACGTGTAACTGGTGATGTGGTACTATTTCGAGGCAGGTGAAAACTTCAAAAGAGAAAAAAATATGTTGTACACAAATATGCTGAAGTCGAGCGAAAAACTTCGTCGAGAAAACTGTCTCGCGTAATTCTCGTTTAAACAGAAGTGTTTTCATTTTATGAGCTTACACATCAATTAGCTGTGACTAGCTTGTGTTGATTGACACGCCTTTTGGGTCAAAGACAATGAATAGCAAAAACGTTTTAAAAAAGGAACCACAAAACTCCCTTATAACTAGCGGGAAGAAGATTCTGTCTGTGTTTGAAATGATGCATCTACAAGGTTGAACTTTTACGTTACAAGCCCAATTCCAGTTTCCAGCGGAGTCGGTACGACTTGCGCTTAAACTGCATACGAAACAATTTTAAAGAATTGTAACTAACGCAGTCTCCATCATCTAGCTGCTGGTACTAGAAACGTAAGATGATATAAAATTGTATCTGCTAATTTAATAAACACATTGACAGCGGAACCTTACAACCTAGCAGTACGCAGTCCTCACAGACTGTTAATGTAGTACACAAATATTGCATTCAGTGAACGACGAAAACCTTTCAGCTTTTGAGATAGTTGCTTTCGCAATACTGTTAACAGTCTTTTGTCAGCTTCTGTTTACCTAAGACTGTTAGCAATACCACGAAGTTTGAGTAGAAAAATTCCGTTGCAATCCATGCATGTTCTTTCGAGAGTTGTAATGTATGAAGGAAATGCCGTTATTCAAACGTTGAAAGAAAATAAAATAATGGGAAGAAGAACTCAAAGAGAAGAAGTAGCTGACGTGAAGACGGGTGAAGTAACAAAGATGGAACCGGGAAGACCTAGACGAGATTTCCAGCTTTCTTAGAAACTGACCCACACCTGTCCGCTTTCGATTACCTTCCAGTTGCTACCTGCTATTTGTTTTCAAATGAGAACAAGCAATGTTACGTAAATTGCGACTCAGACTCCTTCAAATAGAGGTGCCAGAAAGTCTAATATAACGATTCTCGAAAAAGATGAAATCTCACCAAATTGAGAACAAAAAATTCGACGAAAAAAGTATCACGAAAACTCGCGGAAGGTTTCCACGCTACACAATTTGCACACGATCAAAATCATGGTTTGTGACATTTTTGCAAAAATCAAACTCCCATAACTACAGGACAAAGCAATGCTTGAAATCAATGAATAGAGAATTAGAGAACTTGGCATATCTTTTCGACTCCCTTCTTATGGGTCTAAACATCTCACAACTGCTATCCTACACATAAAAAATCTCGGATTTATTGGAAGCCGTGCATAGCTCTGTGCGAAAGACAAGAAAACTATGTCCTTTAAACTTACATGCTAAATACAAGTTCCTACGACTATTCGTCATCAGTATCTATCTGATTGAAGACTTTGTAAGGTCACAGTAAAAAAATATAGAAGGTAGAAAATAACGATAGTCACCAATCGATGCAGTATTGATTATTGCAGAATACAATCTAAAAGTATTTGAAAGTTTGGTCGTGCGACCGAGAATATTATGTGTGATCGTTCCATTGCTATACTGCTGACATTAGCTGATAAGACTTGTTCTAACTCCATAAAACTGAATCGATTCAGATAAAAATGTTATTGTAAAACCTCTCCGTCAGAATACAATTCTGCGAACGGAGAAAAAGTACACCACCATCTTTTGCTACCTGATACAGAGCACAATTAATTTAGCGCAATAGTTGCACCTGATTTCCAGAAGCGTTCACAGGAGGCTTGATAGAAGCGACTGATGTATAGCGCTGGGCAGGACACTCTTTAAAAAAGCGCCGAGTTCGGATGCAACATGCGAACGGAGGCGTGCATGTGTGCTCTGTGTTGTGAATGGAGCTGCGTAACATAGGGGCGACGATTTCTACTGCCCTGCCGACTCAAAGTGGGCTGCTGGGTTCACTTTTCTACGGCGCAATGAAATCTAGCGGGCAAACCGAGAAATAAAGTGAAGAAAAATACTGTTCAAAAAATCTATTAAGCTTGAGCAAGGCTACCATGGTCCATGTTTGCTACGCCAAACTTCTGTTGGATATCTTGCATGCTTAACGAGAAAATCAATGACTTGGAAGTTAGAGCCAATCTTGCCCCTCAAAATTTAAACTACAAATCTTTCCAAATTTGGGAAATCTTGCGCCACTTATTATTTAGATTTGTTCACTTTACTTTTTGTTTATCGAAAATGCATGTTTTATTTAAATTTCATGACATCCAGAGATTTCACCAGATTATGTACAGCTGAATAACAATTATGATGTTTGCGTCCTTCTGAAGTAGCACATCTACCTGAAACTATACCGCAGGAGTGCGGTCATTTCGTAGTGCTACTGCTTTTAAAGTTCACTGAGAGCTGAAATTAAAAGCTGATATCACGCTGTAACACTATAACAAATACAGTCATCGCATATTTCAGTGTACTTTGAAAAGGTCGGACAATTGGAAGTCACCGCCAATATATAAGTCCTTAAAGACAGCCATAATGAGAAGCGTAATTCATATCGGATCTGACAAATGAAAGATCTTCTCGCTATAGAGTTGCGGTCTTTACAATTAACACCCATAAACTCTTAGGTTCTTTATTCTATACCGAAGTGTTCGTTAATATGGCTTGTACCACCTAGCAGTTTTTTTAGGAGGTATTCTTTGCTCGTACTACGTATTCCAACTTCTGATAACTTTACATTACGTAGTAGTCTCGCTTACAAAACAAAATGTATATCGAAGTAGTCAGTCCATAAAATCTATAACTTCTACACAAACGATGGGCAGATGATGTAGTATAGTTTAGTACATCATGGTATAGCTTGATCCGCACTGTGGAAATATCACATGTCTTCTACTCGGCCTCCTACTTCACCTCCATTGCCTATCAGATCACGCTGCTGAGCGAGCGAACTCTGGCTCTTTTTAAGCGGCGCCACGCAGGGATATGCATTATATCGATGCTAACAATCTGGAAGAAACCAAATCTTTTTTCACGACGGAACGAACGCTCTAGGACGTTGCCACAATGAAACAGTCAACGTGAGCGTTCGTCCGCTATCAGATAATTACTCCCTCTCGAAGCTGCCACTTGCACGCACCAATTCGCCATCAAGCCCACAGTGTGTCCCCTCACATCACACACCGCCCAATAGAATTCCAAAAAAAAACCTCCCCTGCCTCATAATACCTCTAAGGAAACTGTTAATGGAAGCAACTCAGCATGAATGGGAAGATAAAGTGAGGGACCCAACAACTACGTTGATGATTTTGAGCCCGTATAACTGGACAGAGACTTCAAGATGAAACCTTTATGTCATAACCAGACAAACAGTTTTTTTTTCCAGTAAAAGTGAAAGGAAACCACTGACGAAGCCCAAACCCTGACCTTTACCATATTGTTATCGGATAAGCTAGTAATCCGAAACCACAGATCAATGTTGGGAAACCAAAACAATTAGAAGACTGCGCAAAAATATACTGAAATAGTGCCGAAAGCAGCGTAAATATGATCCCAAAGACGTTGAGTAGGGAGAACACGAATCCTCGGAATTAGTGATGAAGACAATTAAGGGATTATTCACAATGTTCACATGCATCAAAGTAATCGCTGTTCTATGTTCACATTTGAGGGTTTCTTAAAAGCAAAATATGCATAGCTAAATTAGTTCTATACAAGAACCAACAGCCTAGTTCCAGTCATGAACAAAATGACACGTTTCTCCGTAGAAATGTAGCAGTACATTAGATAAGGAATTCGTTGAGATCTGACCATATGCATAGCAAATATACAATGTGACATTCTGCAAACTTTACTTACATTGTGATTAAAGGAGTGTTAGAATGGAGGACTTGCTATACAGTTAATTACTGAGTTTAATTACCATAGATTTTTTGGTGAAAAGAAGAGGAGAATACGAAAAGTGAGTTTCCAGTTCAACGCATTACGGAGTGGTTTCGGTGATTTTCTTTCTAAGACCGGCATTTAAAAAAAAACAGAAACCAAAAAACATTTAGATATTGAATTTAGTTTTAGCCTTAAATTAGATTAACTAGTTACCACTGAAAAAAAAAGAATGGAAAAATGTTGGGTCCAATTTCCGCACCAAAATATTTTATATTATTATAATATTGTATTATTTATGCATTTATATTTTATATAATTCTGCAGTATCTTTCAAACACAGCCACATCTAGAGTTAGAAAGCGCCTAATCAAGGTTTTCTTTCTTTTCACATTTCTAAAGAAGCTCATAACAGTGGGAGAGGGAATTTTCAGTAGGATCCCAAGCACTTACAACCCTTCACGTCGAGGTAAAGAACAAACTTTTCTCATTAAAGATGCGGAATATTTGTTATCAACACTTGGATACCCAATCTCGACCCTCTTGAAGGAGTGGAACGCGGAGAGGGAACACGCTTAGAATCAAACCTAAACTCATTTGTATGTTCCTCCGAACCTTAACTTTAAACACAAGCACTTCACAAAACGGCAAGCAGAACGTCACTATGTAGAACTTATCCGCCTTCGATGATCACCTAGAAAAACGCGATGATTCAGTAGCCTTGTTCGTTGATAAGATTCACCGGTTTGTCTTCTTGTTTGTAGCTCTCCGGTAGTATATATAGTTAAGACGATACTGAAGTTTGGCAATGAGAGAAAGTGTGATGGGATACGCATAGTATTAGAAACCTCGAACCATTTTCAGGAATTTGATAAAAACGAGGTTCTCGAGCGTCAACCCTCAAATTAACTTTAACCGATACCTCAAAAAAAACATCAGAAGTAGAAGATCATCCCTCAGTTTATTTCGCTGCTCTGAAGGATAAAGAAAGATTATTGGACGCTCTCAGTGACATGCTTGGTCACGGTATTAAAAAATCGTTATGAGCGGCAGAATTAACACCACCTTAGAGCACTACAACAACTTTCGAAAATCTTTGAAAAGTTCCGTTATCCTACCGTTTTTGTCTACGACATGGCTGGGAAAGGAAGTTGGATGGGTCTTTTTCTGAATTTTTGAGTGAAGCAACAAGCATGCGTGTGTTCTAACGTCATACGGTCCTGGTTACCCATAGACGCAGTCTCAAGTTCGCAAGTTTGATTCGGTATTCAACTATGCATCAAACATATCTTTATGACAACTACACTGCTATGCGAAGAAGACTTTCCATATAGGGTTTCTTGGTTCCTACCACTAGTCTGAAAGTCATCACCCCACGAATCTGGGGTGATGCGGGTTTCAGGTGGGTTATGCCTATACCGAGTCGTAGATTATGGAGAGAAGGGTGATTCCGTCTAATTCTTCCTAATTGCCGTAAGAAACGGCCCGGAATATACAATTTCGAGGGTTCCGGCGCGCTATTTTCTACAAGGAGTTTGATTGGAGCGCGCCAGCCTTGTGCATGCGCCGCATCTTCTTGTTCGTTCACTACGGCAATTAGGAAGAAATGAACAGAATCACCCTCTTCTCCATAATCTAGGACCCGTATAGGAACTCTTCACCTGAAATCCGCACCACCCCAGATTTGTGGAGTGATGCTTTAAAGTATGCAGAGTATCTGTTACTGGTTACTTTGCATTTTGGTTGATGATATGCACTTTTAAGCATCATCTCGCAGCAGCGAAATCACTACGAGCAAAGCAGAGATTTGAACTCTGCCATTGCTTGGGGAAAAGCTGTGATCCAAAATTAATTTGGATTGAATTTGGAGTGTCAGGCTTAGAAAATGCGCATATTAAACTCGACATTTTTATTCAAAGATGATAAAAGGTGAAAGTTTCAAATCGGTTTCCATCTTCTTTTCTTTACTGTACTCGTACATTACCTCCAGATCTACATAAAAATCAGAGGAGCTGTATAGCAGGTGACAAAAAAAAGTAGAGCGAAGGTATTCTTTTCTTAATTTATAGCACAACCACCTATTTTCAGGATCGCTATGTACCTAACAACAACCTCTTAATTCTAAGCTTAACAAAGTGGGGAAGCTAGGTAAAAGTGATTATTTTTTAGTTTGATTTAGATTTAGACTGATTATTTTTGAACGTGATGAACCATTTTTTCCAAAGTTAAGGTTTTCCCCAACTAACGCACGTCTGTGGCCTCTCGCTCGTTCTCTAATATTACTATTCAATGTAGATGAGATCAGCAGTAATTCCACCTTTTGTTTGACTTGCGATATTTATTTTATTTGAGTTCCACTACCACTAACTACCATTACTAGATATTCCCTACCCATTTGTTGCTTTTTTCTTGATTCCGTCAAAAATTTAGTCAGTTGGAGTTAGACTGGACATTTTTTCCCTCTTCAAAACTTTACAGAACAATGTAGCCTTAAAAAAAAGCGTAACGATGAAAAGCAGATGTGTTTGGTATCAGAAGACTTAGCAGGTTCAAAAATTACGTTCGAAAAATTCAAAAGTCCCGAGCTTATAGCGAAAAAAGCTAGAGAAATCACCGGCATCTTCTTTTCACCAAACAACATCGTCTAGGAGAACCTTGTATTCTCTTCATTGAACACTAGCCATCACCATATAAAAACTACACACACTCGCAACTTACAGCATTCCTTCTCCATAGCTCAATTCATTATAATCATCATAGCTTTTGGTAGTTGTTTGTTCGAGAAATGCATTTGCAAATATCATGCTTTTCCACCGTTTTTTTCGCCTACCGCTTTTTTCTCCGAAATTTTGTTTCAAATTCTGTACTAAGTAAGATTGGATTCATTTGTTAGACTTTTGTGGAAGTCATTATAACAACCATAGGACTTTTGTTTGTTTGAAAAGCCCGGGCAAGGCTGCAGGAACTCTGAAAATAGGATGAGCGGAAGCTCACAATACCAAGACCAGAGTACCACTTTTGATCCAGTGATTTCTTTTTTTGCTTGCGGAAAAATATAATTTGGACTAGAGAATTGCGAGGTTATTGCCGTTTTTGAGATCCAGTCGATTTCGGTGTTCGAAATATTTCGTTATAGACATTCTCGTCAATGCTGAAAGAGGAAAAAACAGCAGAAAAAAGTATGTATTGTGTAAAAAAAAGCAGAAAAAAAGATGTTTGATTCAATAAACATCGTTAAACAATCGCAAGACTAAGAAGACTGAGCACATAAACTGCGCACAAGCTATTATAACGCGCATGATCTAATTCATATAATTAATAAATATGTAAGAAATACGTGTAATCGATACAGAAACATACCGGAATGTTTTAATATATACATATCCAAAGTTACCAGTGACTACTCCAACATTAGGTGAGCTACAAAAGAACGTAGCTATCCTCTAGGAAAAATTAATAAGTCTTTCGCAACTGCTGTGTATGCACTCAGAAAACAGTGAGATTTTTTTATCCAAAAAGTGACGGATTTGACATATCTCACATCCCGGAGAATCCTTATGAGACGAATTATCGCAAGATACATTGCGAAAATTGATCAGATTGCAGATGTACGTCCATCATAAATGGGCAAAACTCAGCTACTTGGGACAAGATTTCCCGCCGCTTTCTTGGGACGCGGGAGTTGCGATACTCATGGCAACGATCAATACTTTTTCCCAGCTTTTAGAAACGTGAACTTAAAAAGATTTGGTAGGTTGGGAATTATTCTCGGTAGATCCTTAATTATTCTTTCGGTAGATTACGAAGTGTTCGTTAGCTCAGTATCGCTCGGTCAAAAAGATCCTTACAGATCCACAGATACATTTGTGCTCTTTGGAAGTTCTTGGCGGCCTCAGAATTAACTTACCTAGTACTAGTTACGGGAGCTCTTTGGCACTTTGACTTCACATTTAAATCGAGATCTTTGCAGTAGACAACTGCATGAATACAAATTTGCAAGCTTAGAAATCGCCGAGTACGTATGGGCGAAGTGTGAGATTTCGCTGAACTCAGGGAGATTTGAACCAAATGCGCATTCCGGCAAAGTTTCTAGCTATGATAGCATTTGGAAGCACGATTAAAAAACTTATCTATAAAGTACCAGTTGCTGATCCACAGAAAATCACAAAGAATAATACCGACTACTCTAAAGAACTGAGTCAGAGGTGGTGATGATTCTAGGATCACGATCGCAAGTTGAATACACGTCTTCGAGAAAGGAATTAGACCAGTTCCACCCAAAATACTAGTACAAAGTATGACATAAGCTTAAGCACGACCTAAGAAAACTAAAACCTGGTCGAAACAACCTAAACAGAAAGAAGAAAAAAAGTAAGAAGAAATCGAAGGCTCTTTCTAGTAAATACACCGAAATGTAGCGAAAAGTTTCCCGACTGCCACCTATACATATCCTGTCGGATATTTCAATAAAAATCCAGGAAGGAAGACGCTATCTTCTCTTGATGCAATTCATAATCCTAATTCTATATGCTGGTTGAAACTCCTACTCATTTGTTGTAAGCAACTCAGGGGGATCAGCTGTCACTCCGCATGCGGTTATGTGGCAACTCAACAGTTATCCCTAATATTCCACCATTACGGCGTTAAGCGCAAACGCAGCCAACAAGAATGCCAAAAATTATCAAGGAGATTATGCAAAAAAAGCAAACAGCTGACTTTTTTTAGATTATCTAAGCTTTAAGAATCATTCTGGGAGGAACTGCAGAAGCTGCAAGAGATGTTGATCCAGAGATTTAGCATAAATTCGTCCGGCTTCATTAACTACGATGGGCTTATCTGCATTCTACGATGCAGTCGTTTTCTAGGAGAGAAAAAGTCAACTGTGGGCGAAATGAGGAAAATTTGACGATGCATCCATCTACCACCAAAAAGATCTTCGGCGCTAAGTACTTCTCGACGAGAGCGCTTGTACAACCAACAGTAAACTTTAAACGACGTTCGTACCTTCGAAAAACCACATGTTCGCGCAAATGTTTGATCAAAACACGTTTCTTTTGTAGAAGACGTCTTTACTGACACATAAAAAAAATCGCAGTACAATTGAGGGTCAAACAAGAGGACCACGTAGAAGTACCCAATTCAAGAATAAAAATGTTGTTAGCCATTGTAAAACAGGTTCAGCTCACAAGAAAAAAACACAAACGAATCAATTTTGTATGATTTTCAAATACTTCCCGGATGTTAGAAAAGGCCACCGATTTTTGAAAACTATCATGTAACTTTTTAAAAGTGTGAATGAATAGTATAAAACCTTTCGAAGTATTATTATGAAAACTCCCCTTACAAAAGTAAATTTTAGATTAATTTGAATGAACATACCGAATTCTAAAATGCATTTCTAATTTCTAAAACGTCTTATTATTGATTTGAGACATTGTACAAAATGAATTAGCAGTGCTAAGGAAAATAATGAAGTGGATCATGGAATAATTTCGTAAAGCGTAACATAAACGACAATCTTCCGGAGAGCATACAACATAATGTGGTTGAAAATTGACAAATAACATTTACACACGTGCGCAATGACGTCGAATTTTGATCTTCTCGTCAAAACTTCGCCTACAATTTTGCAATAAATCCTAATCATAAACTAAAATGAATCATAGATTTTAAAGAGATACGGTAACTATTATATTTTAAAATCTAAAGGCAACTATTTTAAAATATAGTGAAATACTTGTTTACTCTGCGTTTAAGATCAAATACCGTAAGATTGTTAATCGTGGTCTACCCATCAATAAGTTGTGTGCACAAAGAAGTGAAGGATGTATCGATTGGAGATTTTCACAAAGAGAAAACCATTGCACGCGCTCTAGAAAGCTCAACGTAAACTTTCGGGGAAAAAAACGAGGATTTGTCGCAATCCTTAGTTTCATGGAACTTTTGGTGGGGACGACAAACTGTTTCCTACGTCTCTCTGTGCAATCAGTAATTGAGATCACGAATATCCTTCTTATTGTCATCAAGAATTAGGTCGCAGAAAGATAATTATCAGCTTTAGAGTGTAGATGTGAAAGCGAAGGTAATTTTTGTTCACTGTAATTCTCTGTAACTATGTAACCTCGACTATAAAATTGCACACAATCAGAAGTTTGACACATACATATGTTCCACTATTTTGACGAAAACTTAATGAAACCAGTAAAAAATTGTAGTCAAAATCAAACCTCCCTCTGAAATTTACCGAAGATACGCAAAATAAACATCCATATCACCTAATTTTTATACAACCTATTTCTCATTTCCTTGATTTTGTTTCATAGTTGCACTGTGCAGACACGCTTTACATCCAATTTTTTAGGCGTTCGGATTTTTCAACCAATCGATTCTATTCTCAACATCTCGAATTTCAAAACACAGCATTTCTCCAAATAATATTAAGCTGATTACCATTAGAATGTTCCAATAAAAATTCCTTTTTTGGAAATTCATTTAGAACTCTATTCTGGTAAAAAAAAAGAGGTAGCAAAACGTGTACTCAATGATGTCAAATCTTTGCTACTATCGCTTCGTAACAAAAACCAGTGATATAAAGAAGAATGTGCGTGATAAGATTTGAAGAAAACTCTAGCTAGGTTTCACGCTCAACAAAATTTTATACTCAGCTTAAGCAAAATATTGCTATAACTTCGAACAACCTTTATGCTTATCCTTGAAAATGGACAATTTTGCTACATGGGCACATCTAATTTTGCTACAGTCATCAACATGTTCTATTTTAATTTTATTCAACATGTCATTGCTATTTTTAAGTCTTTCACAATGCTATGAAGTCTGGTAACTCTGAAAAGGGAAGTAGATATAGAATACATTAAAAGGAATCTTTAAAAAAAGTTACAGGCGAGAGTAGTTTGCAAATTATGAGCACGTTGAAAAAAATACCAAAATATACCAGGAATAGCCGTATATGTTGTTTATGTCCGTCAGATACGCCATATACATGATAGCACCAAATTGTTACCTTCGTTAAATAAATAAAGGATAGATACACATATCAATGGTCTTCATACACTTAGCTATAGGAAAACTAGCCTTTTAACACGAATATTGATCACCGCATAAAACGTACGAAATGTACACACATTCGTTCATGGCAAATACATGTCCGGCTAGGCAGATATTTTCATTTTAAATGACACGTATGAGCGGTGCACCATAATTAATTGCCGGATATTCGAGATACAATGTTTGGATAGAATAGTGCACAAAATAATCCATTCAAACGATGTCCAAGACCACACATATTCTTATAGCAAATAAGCGAAAGATAGTAGGATATGGGATCCAATTTAAAGTGAAATCAGTAGGATCAACAAATCCTGGTGATATCAATGAGACACGTCACGACACTCTACTCTCATAAATTTCCGAAGTCCGTTCCTTCATTAAATTATTGTCAAGATGAAAGTTGCTTAAAACAATGCGAAGAAATTATGAGCAAGTCTAGCAGACACGGAGAACTACTTTCAAAATTTTATCCACACACTTAGTACCAGCACTCAAAAAATGCGAAGAATTTGTAGTTTGTAGTCTCGTTCTCTTCTTTCATCGGAACAAATGAAAGAAATTAATGGAACTATTTTTCACTCAACAAATTTTTCATCAAAATTTCACGCACAGCTCCTACTTCTCCTTCTGCTGTACGTACTTTTTAACGCAAATATATAATGAAGGTCACAGTACATTCGGATTTTCCTTTCAATTTGAATAAAATTTTTCTTCTCTTAGCATCTCCAAGACGGGTAGTTGTTTGGTGTTGTCTGTTGTTTGTTTGACATATTATCGTAACCACAAAAAAAGGTGAGATTACTTCTATCCTCTGCTTGTTCCAATCCAGAACTAATTAACTAACTAACTAACTAATAAAATTAGCATCAGAAGCAAAAACCAAAGTAAAGTAAGTGGAACTAATGAGACTTCCTCCTAAAATAAAATGTCATAGAAAAAACATTTCGTAGTTTGCCACTCACCCAGATACTACCTGTACAAATCCTCGACGAATTTCACCAAATAAACTTCAAAAAACTAATACTGCCCTCAAAATTGTATCCAAATTTCTTTTTGAAAAATAAACGAACAAATCTTGTTCAGATGATCTCGGTAGAGTTTATAATAGTCAAGCAAACGTTGTCGGTTTACATGGTTTTATCGATAGGAGCTGAGCTTTTATCGATTTAATTTTAAAAAATAAAAGTATCCAACAAATATTGTTATTACCCGGATAAACGTGAAATGTCGGAGGCTTTATCAGAGGATGGTTGCTGGATAGAAAGCTCAGAGTTACGATGTCAGTGCATGACTCCCCAAAGCGATGAGCTTAAACCCTAGAGGTTTAGCCAGAAATGGGCCTCATTGTGCCTGACCAATCTAGCGTAGGAATTTGCGCTAGAGATGGTTCATCTGCTCGACTCAGTCTTTAGGCTTTAGGCACGAATGAGAATAATGAAATGCCAACCATCTACGAGATCTACGAGAAACCGTGCCACAAAATTGACGATGTTGGAAGAGAGTGTAGATCACGAGTACGGCTGTGATCACACTCAGCTCCTCTTGATTGGAATGAACAACGACGTGGGAAACGGCGCTGACGATCAAATTTTCCCGCGAGCTACCTAAAGACGCATTACGTACGCGTGCGGGAGACACCGAGTCAGCTCCTCACTGATTTTTCATTCGCCTGCAGGCGGTGCGTATGTATACGCTCGCGTTCGTGATACTTTTCGTAATACTCCTTATCTAAAATTTTAACCTCTATCTTTTCCTGTAGAAATCCTAAAATCGTGGATTTCGCGATGAGATGCTTTTAAAAATCATTTTGTTCCGCAAGTAGCCACTCCCTCCCCATTTTTTCATCCTGATAAAATTTCTGGTTTTATTTAAGGACCAAGTCAAAAGACGGTAAGCATTCTTAAACAATACTCTTAAAAAGGTAAACATAGATAAATAAGTGATAGACCCATCGACTAGTAAGCTGATTCAGTGGCTTCTAATAATTTTCAATCAAAATTATAGTGCGTTCAGCGTTAACGAGAAGACACAAATCTACACATATGTCAAGAAAAAATCCACCACAAATCCAAAAATCCCTTAAAGGAAGCTTTCCAGCAGTACACATATGAGTTGATTTGAGAAATATGCAGTTCGCAAACACCACAGCAGAGATAAGAAACACCTACTATAAATCCAGAAATCAGAGGCTCCATAACCTTCAAGGAGGCAGGTCCTCGAACCCATAAGATTGGCAGAACTGTGAAACTGTTCAAAGTGAAGTAGTCTTAAATCTCCTGATTAGGTTATTCTTTGCCCTCGAACGAGTAGCGAGATCCACTTCACGTTAGCTTCCAGAATCCAATATAAAAAGAAATGCTTGCAGGACCACCCGTAGCAAAATCCCAGCCTGATTCTCCAGCCACTCACGTCGTTAATTCAGGACCAGCTGAATAGCGGACTACTCGTGAGCTTGCGTAGAAATCTACGTCAGGAGTGTACCTTTGGCACTTGCTGTCTGAAATATTCTCATAGTGGTATTTTTTTCTTTTTTTTTTGAAAAGATATGGTGTGAAAGAAAGGAATTACTGCAGCGGCTTCCTGAATTAGCTGACAATTTTGCTGGGTAAAGGTGAAAGAGCTTTTACATTACTATTATTATTGTTATTAGTATGATTATTATTACTGTTATAATTATTATTACTATTATAATTATCATTATTATTAGCTACTACTATCTATTGTTACTATTATGGAAATACATTTTTAAAGGATTATGTCCTAATAGTTTGTGTCTCCTACGAGAACTGAGGATTCCTCGGTATCCATCAACGACAACGAGTTATATGTGCATTCTCATATTCTTGTTTATACAGTACGCTCCCGTCCGAAGTCCGAGTTTATATGTTAAATGGGAAACTCCTGAATGCCCCGACTGTAGGGGATCGCAATGAAGCAGAACATCACGGGTGCTCAGAAATGACGGATCGATACAGTGTGGTAGTAATGATTCCAGGAGTTCAAACTGGGAGAAAAATCGCACACGCTTAAATCGTAGCACTAATTGAACTGTTTCAGCGATGTTTTACCTGAAACGAGGGCCAAGCTAATGGGTTAAGTGACCCGTTGAATGATGGGTGGCTGCGCTAGTAGGCAGGGACAGTGTGGGTGTGAGAGAGCGGTTTTTGGTGGGCGGACGGACGGTCCAGTCTCGCTTAGTGTTCACGTCGCACTTGACGATGAATCGACGAAGCTCCAATGACGTCTTCATTGTCATCTTCATCGTCACCCTCGTTCAATTATCTTCTCAAGTATTGAATGAAAACAACAGGAAACTTGAATGGATCGTTGGCAAATGGAGATCCGAGTTCTCCGGCAAGGTGACGACAGCAATCGCTCTACGGCTTTTACTTTGACTACATCCTCATCCTCACAAAACACTTAATCATATGTTTTGAAGGTTTTCTGGCCAACAGTGCCTACAATGACGTTCGGTGAAGAGTTGCTCATTCAAGAAGCACCCATCGCTAAATCTGCCAATGTTCAATTCTTAAATTTCTCGTAAGTTACACTAATTGATCATCAAGTATCTAAGGCGTATCGAATGCCGTTCAATGCAACTTCTCTCTCAAAACACATGGCTGACTCGATGTTGATTCGCAAAACTGAAAATGACCGTTCCGTTTAACGAGAACCTGATTCTGTTATCTTTTCGGACAGTTTCTCACACCTTTGTCTTATTCGAGGCTATTTTCACTTACTGGAATCGTAACTAATACATTTTTGTTATTTATTCAGTGCAAGGGCATGGTCACACTCAACCAAGGATCACTTCCACGACGAATGGGGATATATGACTGTTGACAACAACGGGAATGCAACGTTAATGACTGCTGGGAACAATGGCGAGTGCAAATTCTTCGATATTGTTCTATGTTGAGGAAATCTTTTTTCTTTTATATCATCCTATATTTCCTTCCAATCACTCTTCTCTCTAACAAATTCGAGAGTTTCACAAAGTCTGCTGTGTCTCAACACTGCATTCTTCGAATGGATTACATCAAAAAGAAAAGATAGAGTAAAACGTGACAGCGCTTCCAACGGTTCCATCCAACAAATAATGGATGACTGCTTACTTGTATAAGAACTTTACTGGCAGGCAACCTTATAACTATTCTTTTGGGACACCTTCGAAGATCAGCTAGTTACTCCGCATTGATTGAAGTTACGAAGCCGGTATGGTAAACCGCAAGGAAGACCATGATGCAATACCTAAGAAACGTTGTTTGCAGATCCAGACTGATTCTTCATATGAGCAGCATCTTTCTACAAACGCTGTGCAGGAACAACACACGTTCTTTGGCAATTGTAACGTACGAAAATCATTTGAAATGTTCCGGAATTTTATTGCTAATTAAGCTTTCTTAAGGCAAAACAAACGTATTCTTTCTGACGCGTATGCTTTCCTTATCGTGAGAGTTTCACGGACGAAATATACCTGTTTCATAATCGAATGTTACCTGTTGGCTGCACAACCTTTACAAAAAAAAAGATGATTATGGCAGAAACTTGCCGTGAACAAGCATCATTCGAATAAGAATCCCAGTTCTTTTACTGGCCTTACGACCGTCACAGTCATCATGTTCGCCTTCTTCGTCTACTCATCTCAACGACAACGAAATTGATCCGCGTTTGGACCGGCTATTAGCGATGTAAGCAGGGCGGACACTTATGTAGGAAGCAATCACACTACTGATCCAGATTTTACGTGATCGTAAAGCTTCATGGAACATCATTGTATCATTCTACACTGATATACCAATTGTTAATTGCAAAAGATGATGCAAAGATTTAACATTTTACCCGTCTAGTTTAGATGACAGAAGCTACGCTTTTTTTTTCTTTTCAAAGCAAAAATGGAGGAGAAGTCTAATAGCACTTATTGCAGGTTTTACAACTTACGAGGTTGGAAAGGTGGCGCACCACAAACTCGTTCTAACGCTCAAGGATATCGGGCGAATTTCGTTTTCGCGCGATTTGCCCGTCGAGGATGTGAGCCATTTTCGATACAAGAAGAACACCAACCTCATGTTCCTTACAAGCCTCCGTCACATCCCATCCTACATTTTTACGATTTTAGCTACGCCGAACTTTCATACGACACGATGACCGTTACATGGAACAAGTGCTTGAGATGCGGACGGCTACACATCCGAAATCTGGATACCTGGAACATACAAGAGTGATTTACACTAGACAAAAAGATGAATGATGGTCGTAAAGCTCAATCCGGTGATATGCCCATGAAAAAAGAACGAGTAGACCATGTACAGAGTATTAATTATGTAATAAAATAATTTGAGCATATATATTTAACAGCAGAAAAACTTCTCGTCTTACTCCTGGTAATCCAACTCGACGTGTCCGATTAAACCTTTCGCTTGCGGAATTCTCTTTTATACTCAGTCATCAAGTTCTCAGTAATCTCCTAGTTCTTTTTTTCTTTCTTTTTCTCTTCAATTTACTACTTGCGACTGGTGAAGTAAATGCCTATTGCACTTTCATACAAGAAAGTAATGGACCATGAGGTACATTCAAGACCCTCGTCCAAAACAAACGTACAGCTTCATAGCACGGTCTGTCGTGATTGTAAGAACGAGTTCTCATTACTCACAACCAGTTAACGTAACAATAGCAATTGTGTGTAAGTTTTCTTTTACAAGTTGCTAAGGTATCTATGGAGGTTGAAATACCAAAAGAGGTCCCACCAAGCGTTATTTCTTACTAAAACAGGGCTAACAGTACACATTTAAAGGAGGTAAAATGTCAAGTGAAATGAAATATCTGATAATGCGATAAGGAAATTCCATGAACTGTCAGAAAATTTATTTTAAGCCTCAAAACGAGTTGTTTCGTCTCTCTCTTGAAGTGCGAAAACGTCAAAAAAAGGAGAAAAAATTCTGAGCCCGTACGCTGGCAGGAAACAATCCGGTAATACCACGGTTTTGAGTTGTTCTATTTCCTGTTACCCCTAGCAAGGCCGGTTCCAAGTACAAAAAGTTGGACATTAATTAGTTTAGACTATGGGTAGAACAGAAAGAACTCGAGAGATTCGAGTGGGAAGAATCACGGTTAAGGTGTGACGGTTGCTAATGAGTTGTTGATCGAATCCTATGAACTACGTTGCATCCTCAGTGCTAGTGCGTTCACCGAATCTGAGGGGTTAGGTGGAGTATGTATACGGAGGGAGATCCTTCCTTTTTTTTTTAATTGCCGTAAAAAACGGCCCGGAAGATGCGGCACGGCACAAGACGGCCAATCAACCCTTACAAATGCAAAACAAGGTATCTTCTTTTTACGGCAATTAGAAGAAATGGGAACACTCCCTCCCGTAGTCCCCATCTCAAAAAACTCCACCTGAAATCTGCACCACCTCAGATTCGTGGGGTGATGCCTTTCATTGATAAATTTTTCTTACCGTTCCCTTCATACATACGTAGTTAATGAACTCCCGTGATCCGAAAGCTGTACCGAAACATGGCTGATGAGAAAGTACAATCATAGTCCTGCCCCGTGAGATCAAAAATTTTCAGGTGGCATTTTTGTCCATATATATCTTGTTTCGGTCACGAAGTCTCTCCGCATATTTTTTAGTCAAAATTTCATCTGTAGCATAAAAAACCAATGAACTAACAAGCTTGCACATATCCTTAGCGCTCGATAACTCGGAATGGGTGACTGGGATTTCTTACCTGAGCTATTACCGTCGAATTTGCCACATTTCAGAAATTTTGCACTAATATTATAAATAACACGATTAAAAACTTCAGGGGATCCGAAAGATGATTTATATGAATTAAAAGTATCACCACCACTAACCTCAGTAAACTCCTATCCTAGCGCTGGAACCTCACTTATGACTGAAGGTACTAATTCAAGTCCTCAAGACACCTCTAGTCCAATGTCGACAGTTTTTTTTTGGCTCCCAGTCATCTCTTGAGAACTTTTCCGATTTAAAGGATTATTTTCTCTCTAATAATGGTTATAGTATATTGTACTCTAAGGTTACGGCTCAGTAAATGATGAAAACTAACATTTGTAGCCAATGCAATAAAAAAAACCATTCAAGACAGCCAGCAGCAACAGCAGCAAATCTAAAAAAAATAATAATTGTACACGATGACGTTTGGAGAAGTATATATCGATTACTGTGTCACCTCCTCTCTTACTGTCGCAAAAAAAAGTGATACAAGGGTCCTTCATCGTTGGAAGCTTTTTTTATTTATTAGGTAGATGAAATGAATTGTATTGATTACTAAAGAGGGCCTCCAATACTATCCTACAGATAAGCGTACAGAGATCAGTACCGTATTGTTGCTTCTTTCTAGAACACAAAGCTATGAGGACGAAGAATACGGATAGTAGTTATTGTTTGGTTGTCCATAGTTCATTATAAGAATATTTTTTGTAATAGTGAAGATCCTAGTTGGAAAGTTGAACAAAAAGCTGTCAATAATATCATGGTAAGGAAGATAACCAAAATATTCGAAAATCTTTGGCGCTTAAAGTTAATGATAGCGTATTCGCCCAATACAATAAATTGTGAGTTCCAATTGAGATATAATCCGTTCAAAACGACCTCCAACTTTGTGCAATGCAATTGCGTAGGCGACTGCGTTCGAAGCGATGCGGGGGATCGTAGCAGCTAAGATCGAGGAAGTAACCTTGCTAACGCCATTTATCGCTGTAGTTCCCGATGGTCCTACTTCGATCCGAACCGCTATCTCCGCCGCGCCGCGCCGCTTCGAACACGACCGTTTATGCAACTGAAAACAAAATTCAGGTCCTTTTGACCCAATAGTATCAATTCAGTGTCCTCATACTCCCAGTAAGTGTGGTTCACATTTATCGATCGAGGAACGAAACGCTTGCTTGGAATGAGGCAGTTTCGAATCGCCGACCGTGAGAACGCTGTAAAATCTCTTACAAATGTTCCACAAGTTTCAACATAAATAAAATTTTAATTTAAGAAGCAGTTGTGTGATTTTATCCTGGCACTGGGATCCAACTCATGTTTTTTTTTCATATCCACGCAAAAAAAAACTGCAAGATGGTTCGGCTGCTCTTTTCCCTAAGGGGATCAATGATGAACGCTACGAGAATTTATCGGAATAGTTTCACAACTATTCCTACTTTCTTTCTGTTTTTTTTTTTGTTTCATCACTGTGAAGGCATTCTATTCACACTTCGATCATAGTCTAAAAATTTCGAATTTTTACTAGTGCTTATGCAGGACTTAAACAACTAGTCTACGGTAGTAATCGAGCAGTTTTTTATACGATAGCCTACACTTAATGCTATAATTTTGTCGAAGCGTCGGACTAAAACCCATGCAATATGCCTTGTAACTCTAGCGTACACAGAAAATTTGAATAAAAACGTATTTTATTAAGTGTATAGCCTTCTGATATATGAAACAAATAATGAATGATCCCGATGATTCCTTCTAATTTGTCGAACGTTTGCAAACTCAAGCTACAGTCGTCGTGTTCAATTGGACTGACGCAGCGCGTCCATCGTACGGGACGCAATTACAGAACATTCATCAAGTGCATTTCTTATTGATATTGAAACACTATGATTTTGCGCCCACTCGTTCACTCGTTTATTGTTCACTATACCAGAATTTTTAGACTAATTGATAAATAAAGTTGTGTTAGTTATTCTGCAAGTTGTTCATACCACATAAATGGAACGGTGCGTATCAAAATGAGTGACAACACATTCCCACTGCAAGGATTGAAAATCGTTCCAGCTTCTAAGACTTTGTTTCCAAAGTCCCCTAAACAATAGAGATCTTTCCGAAGTGATTTGACTATCCGGAATTTACATTTCTAATCATAAAGTCCTGGTCCTTGATTACTTGCCACAATACATTTATGTCCAACGAAACAGCTACTTATTCTTCTACGGAATTGAACCACGAACTCATAAACATGTACCTCTTATAAAAAAAGAATAGTTCTCCAAGACTGTATTGGAGTTCAAGATGTATCACATAGGAATTAATTGATCTAGATTTTGGTGTTTAAGAGCTTTCGGAACTGTTGACGGTTCTCCTTGACTCCAATGCATTACAGAGGAGTTAGAACGAAGTTCAACGCCCCAAAAGCATGCAAAGCGGGCGGGCAAATGAGCAGAGCGCGGTCCTACGCGGAATATCTGCAACGATATCTCTAGTACACGTCGGCAATGTATGGCGATAGGCATATTTATTTAAAATTTCATGCAAATGAGTGAGGTTTTAGAGGTAGTTGTGCCGGAAACTTTACTAGTGTCCACTTCTCTTATCTATTTAATATCGTTCTTGAACTCCTCTTCATTCTCAGTTATAGTTGTAGTTCACTCTGACAATCCGACATACTTATTACCGATTTTGATTTTTTTTCCCCGAGTTCTCTTTGGATTCTGTTTTGGAGTTTTGCTGGTTCAATGATGAGATGTTACGTCTTTAGGGCAAGATGATCCTGAGATCATCAATTTGTCGCACTCTGCTGGGTCTAGTGGCTTGTACATTCTTTTTAGATGGTACAGGTAAGCTTATTCCTTGAAGCAAAAATAGTATAGTAATATGTATTATGGGTTTTCCAGATGCCGCTCTTGCTGCAATGTCGATTGACTTGGGATCAGAGTTCATTAAAATTGGAATAGTTAAACCAGGAGTGCCTATGGAAATCGTTCTAAATAAGGAAAGCCGTCGAAAGACGCCGAATATTGTAGTAATAAGAAACAATGAGCGATTATTTGCAGAGACCGCAGCTGCTGTCGTAAGTTCGCGAACCTATTATGCATTTTTACAGTATTTTTTTTCAAACTGCTTTCTATTCAAGGTAGGTATCTGTGAGGTTTTGTGTTTATTCCAGGCAACAAAATATCCAAATTCGGGTTACCAGTATATTCTTTCGCTGTTGGCTAAACAAAAAGGTGATCCAAGTGTTGAACTATATCAGAAGAGGTTTCCTTTCACTGCTTTCACGTTCGACGAAGTGAGGAACACCGTTTTATTTCCATCAGAGTTGGTTTACATTTGCAGTTCCTATTTTTTATTGTTTACAACCCCAACATTCGATCTTTTCGGCTAGATTTCTTTCATACTCTAATAATTCGGAATGAGGATCATATTGCAGCAATGCTACTTACAATGTGGAAACCTTACTTGCAATGATTCTATGGTCAGCCAAAGAAACTACAGAAGCTTTCGCAGAACAAAGAGTGAAAGTAAGTTCATGCCCGAGGTTTACTTTTGTAGGATCTATGCAGAATCTTTAAGGATTGTGTAATTACTGTGCCTATCTTCTTCAATCAAGCTGAACGTCGAGCTTTGGTGGCTGCAGCTGATATCGCTGGGCTAAATTTACTTCAGGTAGAGTTTTTTTGAGGTGGCTAGGTGCTTTTTGCTTCCATTTTTTTTATTTTTAGCTCATCAATGATGGGTCTGCTGCAGCTCTTAATTATGGAGTTTTTCGTCGAAAGCAAATCACAGAGAAACCGCAGACCATGATGATTTATGACATGGGTGCTAGTAAAGTGATTTTTGTTTTTCTCTCTTTTTTTACTGGTGGTCAACACAAAGAAGTTTTTTTTTATTAACATTGTCTCCAATGGATGAGGGGAGAGACCGTTTTAACCGCTCCAAAACAGCATTAACATGTGCTTTACCGTTTGTGTACGACGAAAAGAACACACCTTATCTTTCCGGATGCAGACTGTTTCAACATTTGCTCTACTGTTCCTTCTTTGTATCTTCTTTGTCAATTCTATTCTAGCTATTTCTATTAAATTCCAGACAACTGCTACCATTGTCGAATATGTCCTTGAACCCGACAAGAGCAGCAAAGTGTCAAAAACATCGAACCCAGTTGTGAAGACGATCGGTGTTGGTTATGATCGAACCTTAGGAGGATTTGAAATCACGTTAAGAATGAGAGATCATCTTGTCAAGGTGATAATGACTTTATTTTATTTAATCGCATAGCGGGGATTTTACATGCTTTTTTCCATCACAGTTATTCCGTGAGACTGTAAAAACCTCTACTGATATCACCACAAATGCAAGAAGTATGGCAAAACTGTTAAAGGAAGCTGAGCGAGTTAAACAGGTATTCTTTTTTTTTGTTGAATACATTGACGGGTATTCGACCAGTCTTTCGATTATATTCGTTCCTTCTCTTGGGACCGTGTGATCTTTAGCATACTAGTATTAGTAAGTACATTCAATTCATTTTCTTTACTCGAAATCGTTCTAGTTTCCGGAGTAGAAAATTGTGTAGGGGACAAATTGATTATGGAAACTGGCTGCTTCCTTTGAAGCGTTTTACTACATTCGGTTATTTACTATTGCTATCATGATGTGTTAATGATAATTTTTTCCATCCTTTGCCTCCATAACGTTACATATCCTAAATTCCGAACGGTAATTTGATTCGCACGTTGATCACGAATATACTGTCCATTTTGCCAGTGTACGAAGTTATCTGTGCTCTTGTTTTCCTGATCATAGTGTGAAAATAAAAACAGCGTTGTTTCACATACTATTCTTAGACATGATATCTTTGTAGCGCATTTTGAAGCAATCTGCGGCTTACCATTCTTTGTGTTCATATGCGGCCTCCTTTTAGTCATAAAACCAGTTTTTCTGTTTCGAAAACGATATAAGCAGTTGAAGTTGACAGAGTAAATAATCCCCGCCATTTGTTCTTTCCTGAACTAGGAACTATTGTGCGATGATGTTGACACGAACTTGAAGTCGCACTCGTTGTAATTATGATCAAAAACGCTACAAAAACGGTGACTATACGCAAATGTCACGATACGAGATTGATGTCACACTCGTTGTAATTGCATGCGGTATAGCAATAAAAGAAGAAAGAATATGAGATTTGCTTTCGTTCACTGTTTGCACCATTATGAATGAAGTTCCTATACGAATTTATCAAATGGGAAGTTAACTTTTTGCAGTTTAGGTTTTGTCAGCTAACAAATATCATTACGCTCAAGTAGAAGGTCTTCATGAGGAACAAAACTTCCGATCCAAAGTAAGTGTTAACATTATTTTTAGAGTTTTAGTTAATTTAATTATGATTGATAGTACCCTGTTGATGCGAAGCTACAGTGTATTAAATAAGGTGACACGTGAAGAGCTGGAGGAAATGATTGTGGACTTGGAGCCTCGTTTCTTACAACCAATTAATGATGCCTTGGCCATGGCTGAGAAAACTATTGATCAGGTGAGCTGGGAACCGTTTCTTTTATTCTCATTTCTATTCTTCCGTTCAAAGAGAACTTCCCTCACTTAAAAGTGTTCAGATCGATCAGTTTGTTCTGATGGGAGCTGGTACTCGAGTTCCGAAGATTCAGGAAGTTCTTAAGACGATTTTGAAAGAAAAGGTAAGAAGATAGGGCATCAGTAACTACTATTTAAAAGCTCTACGAATAACTTCTTCAACTTCATAATTTCTGGAAACAACCCACTTTTAGGAAGTTGGCCATTTCCTCAATACTGACGAGGCAATTACTCTTGGAGCTGTTTACCAAGCTGCCGATCTTTCAAAATCATTTAAAGTCCTCCCATTTGCGGTCAAGGAATTGGTCCTCTTTCCCATCCAGGTTTCGTACAAAATGTTCTCAGTTTGGAGTCTGCTCCGTACTTTGTTTCATTTAAGGTCAACTTCAAGTCAAAGTCGGAAGATGGCAATCTCAAGGATGTCACGCGCCAGATTTTCGGTTATAAAACACATTATCCAACAAATAAGAAGATAGTTACATTCCAGTCTTACAGTGATGACTTTGAGGTTCGCATTTGAAATGTTTTTAATCTATAAGAACGCACAAATTTACTTCGTTCAGATATCTCTTGGATATGGTTCTCTTGAACATCTGCAAGATGTGCAGAAGAAGCAAGTTTTTATCACTTTCTTAGCTTTTGTTTAAAAGTAGCCTTGTTTCGTTCCAGGCAGTTCGGAAAAACTGATTTGGCACAAGTTTCTATCAAAGGCCTTGGTACTGCAATCGAGCAGAACGGCACATGTCCGGAATGCGAAATTAAGGCAAGGCTTCGTCGGCAAGAATCGAAATCGGAAAAAGATCCTAGTCTGTTATATTTTGGTTTCAGGGTGTAAAAACTACCTTTGCAGTTGATCTATCTGGTATTGTTTCTGTAGTCAAGTCAGAATTTGTTGTGGATAAGAAACCAACACCAGAAGGTTAGCAAGGACTACGATTTTTTTTGTCTTTACAGATTACATTTATTTCTTGTTAGACGTTTTCTAGAACTCGCTACGTATGAAGAAGATTTGAAAAAATACGAGGAAGCTGAAAAGGTGCGAAAAGAAGAGGAGGAGGCGGAAAGGAAGAGGAAACAAGAAGAGAAAGAAGCTGAAGAAAAACGGAAGAAAGAGGAATCCGAAAAAAACCAAACCACTGAAGAAGCAGAGAAGAGAGGACAGGACGAGGAGAAGAGCTCAAGCACAGAGAATAAGACCGAAGACGGAAATGCAACCACTAACACAACTCTCGAGACTGGTGAGAGTGAAAAAGAAACTGAGGAGGTAAAAGAAAAGAAGGTGAAGTGGTGCACTGCTAAGTAAAAGTGTTGATATTCTTTCGTTTCTCAGCTGATTTATTTTAGCCACAGAAGAAGAAGCCGTTGAAAGCTCCTGTTCAGCCGAAAGCCAAGACTGTGAAAGTCCATTTAAACACTTCAGTCAACTACGAGGACCTTCTTGATTTGAATGAGGAAGAGATGATGTTGGCTAAAAAGATGTGAGTCTCTTCGACTACGAGATCTCATTCAATAAACGTTAAAATTTCTGCAGTCTGGCTGACTTCGATCATGCTGAACAAGAAAAACATAGGCATGAGGAAGCCATGAATGCTCTAGAAGGATTGGTAAATCATGTTACACCATCTGATTAAACTGGGAATAGTGTCTGAAATTCGTGTACTACCTTCAGGTTTACGACCTTGCAGTAAAAATTGAGGACGGTGAAGAATTTGCGGAATTTTTAACCAAAGAGGAGAAGGAGAAGATATCAGAAGAGGTTTCTTCCGTATTCTGATAAAATTCTGAAGTTTTTTTTTTCGTTATTTTATTTTTTGCAGTTGAAAAGATTGCGTACATGGATGGAAGATGAGGCGGGTATCGATACTCCCACCGAGGATTTCATTTCAAACAAGGCAATTCTAGACGAACTAACTGCTGCTGGGCACAATCGAAAGAACGAGAGATTGGTGTGTTTTCTAGATTCTATATTTACATTGTTTTTTGAAGTACTTCGCGGAAGATTTTTTAATAGAAGAACAATCTGCTTTGAAGCCGTAAATTATGTTGTATCTAATTTCTTATACAAGGTTGGATACCACATCACAAATTCTTTAAATGAGAATATCTTTCGATTTTTTCAATAGTTCTACTTTGATGAGTTTTGTGATTTAGCATTACCCGAAAATGGCTGAAACTATGAGCAGTCTCTTCAATCAGTCACAAACATTCTTCAGTTTTGCCCTCAACTTGACAACCACAGATGATCCTGTTTTCACAGAAACTGAGATTGAGGTAAATTGAATGTTTCAGACATTGTTACGCACAGCAATTCAGAGCTCAATATGTACTTTAAGAGAGTAGAGAGTAATTATACCTTTGTAGTGATATGGTGTGGTGAGTGTATTAAAACTTCGTAGAATCGTATCGTAGAACTACAGATTGGGATTACGAAACAAAACACGTAAAAAAATTTGCTATAAGTACCTGACACATAGTTGTTATAATTGAACAAAAATGCCGTAATCCTGCAAGAAGATGTCCTTGATCGAAATAAATGTGATGCTATTGCAAACGTACGAAAGGGAACGGAAACTTGCGTTAATCCTCCATATTGGTAGCTTCAGAGACGTTCAGTGTTTTAGGTCCTGTCCAAGTTGATCAATACCACGATGGAGTGGTGGGAGGAAAAAAGTGCTGCTTATGACAAACAGCCGAAACATGAAGATCCTGTTGTAACGATAGAAGAAATGGCCACAAAAGTAAGGTGTAGATTGCTTACGCTTGACTTCATTACTTGGCTCTATTTACAGATCCGTGATCTCGATCGTGAAGTAAAATATCTTATAAATAAGATGAAGAATTTTAAACCGAAGAAGAAAGTGGAACCGAAGGAACCTGAGAAAACTAACGATACTGATACATCCTCAACACCTGACAACACTACTGAAAGTGTCGCTGAGGATAGTGAAAAAATGGAGGGCAAAGAGTCAAATGTTAGTACTTTTTGGATTTTTACACACAGTGTGTCTTTCTATACTCTTTACAACTAGTATACAGTTTATTTGCGAACGTACTCATTCGACATTTTGTAAGGAAGAAGGAGGAAGGAGTGTTAGGAATGGAAATATGAGGAATTTTTTCTTTGTTCTAATGCTGTGAAGTGGAAAGGAAACAATATTGTTTACCGTTGCTTGCTTGAACGTCCGATCTAGTCGACGCCGCGCTGTGTTCCCTATAGCTAGTCATTGCTTAGTCGTCAAGAACTCGTCCCTCAATTTCCGAACAACAAATTTGTTGGTTAGATCTTTGAAGCCAATGGAACTTCATGTTTTTAGTTTTTCCTTTTAGGACACAGACGCTGAAGAGAAAAAGCATGAGAGAGAAGAAAAGGAACACGATCCGTCCGAACTGTAGGCGTTCAGCGGAATCATAGGTTTTTCTCGTAATAAATACGGGGCATTTCATTCTCATAAGTGATCATACATTTTGTTACCTATAAATATTAACTCATTGTTGAATGTCCACTTCCGTTGTTACTCATATATTATATTTATTGTAGGCTGCTTTTTCATAATACCAGGCGGAAATGTTGGTTTGGGGTATTTTGATCCAAATGTCACTTTAAGCTTTTATGGTGTTGTCTTCTCTTTGATTGAATCACTTCTTTTCTTCATTCTGTTGCAGAATGTGAATAAATTGTTTCTCTGCTCTTCCTCGACCGTTTTGGTTGTTTTTTTTTTGCAGTCAACGTTCCATCCTTCCCTGACCAAAGCGTGGAATTATTTCAGTGAAAAGAAAAGAAAGTGACTCTGATTGTGGTAGCACTTGTAAAAGCCAGAAATCGTGAATGAAAATACCCTCGCGATTCTTTTTTGTTGAAGGTTATAATCTAATAAATAACGAAGAATAGATCTGTCGAATTTCAAGGAGCCAATATTAAAGGCAGCATACCACGAATCTGGGGTGGTACGGATCTCAGGTGGAGTATCCGTATACGGGTTCGTGGATTATGAAGACCGAAGTGGTCCCGCTCATCTCTTCCTGCATCACTGCAAACAGCCGGCCCCTGAATGCTGCTTTGTACGATGTCTTCTGTTGCAGCGCGCCACCCTTGCGCGCGTACTGCCTATCGGGGCAGTCCGAATTGATTTTCGACGAATCACAGGGGGAGGCGGCGCAAGGGGTGGAGCAATAGATGGCGTCGTACAAAACAGCATTCTCGAAGCGGCTGTTTACAGTGAGAGATGCAGGGAAAGATGAGCGGACCTACCCCGTCTCCATAATCTACGACCCGATATATGGATACTCCACCTGAAATAAGCACCACCTCAGATTCGTGGTGTGCTGCCGTTAAGGTACATGGTTTGGGCATTTCTGCAGATTCTTCAAGGCTCACATTTTGGAGATGTATTGCTCGAATCGGGTGAGAGTTGAGGTCATCTTTAAAGATAAAGGTGCCGGCCCGGTTTTTTTTTTTTCAAATATGACAAAGTTTAGGTGGGAGGAAAGGCCAGGGCACTCAGTCGCGCTCTTATTTCTGGAAGTTAATAACTAAATCAGCCGGGCGTTAAGAACTAACCATTAGTCTTTTAGAGGATCAATGGCATGTAAGGTAAAGCTACTAAGAGAAAAAAGAATAGTGCATCTAGAAATAAAAGCGCGGTTGAGTTTCCTCCCAACTACATTTTTCTCCGGATGCATCGTTCATAGTATTGGGTGCGTCTCATAGCTGCAGTGGTTACAAATCCACAAGGGCACGGTTTGACTTGACACCGGTATCTTGAGTGACGTATTTCCGGAAGTTCTTTATATAAGTTCAAGGGTAGTGCAGGAAGAATATTTCATCGAGTCTCTATAATTTAAAGTTAAACATTGATTCGATTTAGGGCCGGTGTAGCGTAGCTGTTAGAGGTTCCGCTTCCTGCTCGATCGATCGGAGGTTCGATTCCGCATTAGTGCCAACCAAGCCTTTCATCCCTCCGGGGTCGATTAATTGATAGCAGACTTGTCTGCGAGGATAAAGATACCGACTTGACACATCGACTAGCCACCGCAAGTCACTGTATAGGCCAGTTACACGATCATGAACCTCAACGATTCTGAATTGAAGTGAACGTGGGGGGGCGCATCCCAAGCGGATTGATTAACGCCGAAAATTTTATCCTTTTATCCTTTATTGATTTGATTTACAGCATGAGAAGAGCGGCTGGTTGTTTTCTTTATTCCATTAGATCTCGGTAACAAACTTTGCTGGAAATATGTGCACTGGACGAAGTAAGTGAGGCCCGTTGAGCTCTTATTTCTACAATTTTTCTACTCCAATGATATTTTCCCGGTCTTTCTGATACTTACTCTTATCAACCAGACACTATAATGGAGATTCTAATCCTACGAAACAGGTGCTTACGACATTTTGTCCTTCAGGATTACTGTATTGGTAGAGGTGTTTTTATATTGAGCTCTTCTATGTGGAAAAGTAAAGTGGAGGAAAAAAGAGCGTTTGCGTTAGCATTTGAAATGTTGTTCGCAGACAATTTTTTGTACTTGGCACCCAAAATAATGCATTTATAATCGTTTCGGACCATCAAACTTGTCTCGAACAGATGAGCAATTGAGATTTTGTGGAGAATTTCATCACCTCCTCGCTTTTTTTCCTAAGAAGATGTCATTTCTTTCAACTGTCAGCACGCGAGTGCGTTGCGATTTTGACTGCAAGATAGCGGTGATAAGATATCGTTGTGAGTTCTTTATTGTCTTCATCGCATGAATGCTTTATTTTCACGGTAACGCTTTCGTCGCTCATCTGTGTTGCTTCCTTTCATTTTTCATGTTTTTTCCACTTTAATTCATATCTTTCTTGCTTCTATTAGTCATTGTTGCCTCCTTAGAGACAATCCTTATTTATTTTCTACCTTCTTCCTCTTTATTTCATAGCACCATGTCTCAATTGTTTATATTCAGTTTTTTTTCCACACCTAATTATTGCATCTATCACAATAGACAACATTTGAAACTCGTAATTTGACCTCTTAGTGCAAACAAACGTATCCGCACTACGTCAATGCATAGCACTTGACCGAATTCCATTAAATTTTTCCTAACCACATGTTCAAACATGATATTTTTATTTCCGAAGTTCTACCAAAAATGCGAAAACCTTCATCGGTCACCTGTGACATCGTTACCACCGGCGAAAAGAAAACGGTTCGTGTAATTTTGTCTGTTATTTTTTTGTGTGATAAGGAGCAAAGTATTCTGATAGGTTCAATGTGCATTTTTTTTGTTCCCTCTTCAGGAGAACTACTGAGCAGATATTAGTGATAGGCTGGCTACTACTGGAGAGGAAATGAAATAGTCGTCAATATTTCTTTATTTTTTTGAATTAATTTTAAATTCTCCCACGTTATTGACGTCTGTACATAATTATATCTCGTGTATATATTCTATTTATTTGAATAACAATACTAAAACATTTATTTGTTCCGTTGACACTAATCTGTTCGTACTAACATGTCTGAATCTTTTTTTATTTTATTTTATTTTCTGCAAATTTCTAATGCATTTAAAGAAATTCGTGTACTTCTCTTACGAGAGGAAAGAGAAACGAATAGTTGTTTAACCGAATAATTACATTTGGAACATTATCCGGCTACTGAATGCATCTGAATTCCAGACTATAAGCTTTTTTTTCAAGGAATGTTAAATGAAGATTTTTTTTTGATGTTTCTTCTTTTTGCTATTTTTTTCATTCTTTACGAAGACGTCAAAACGATAGCTGTAAGGAAGAATTCATAGCAACTCTGAGAAAAAAAGATATTCCGAACTCAGTATCCATTAGAGAATCGTCACTCCTAGAAGGAAAAATGTTCCATGCACAGGATATTCATTTGCCACTATTGCTTGCTAATCACATAGCAGAAACCTAATCCAATCATTTTGCTTTTTTTTCCATGTTAAAAATTTGGTTCTTCCTTAGTTGCTTTAATTTTTATCTCACTTTGCACATTCATATGTAGTGTTCGTTTTTTTTTTTCATAACTACACCTTTTCTTATCAAACTTAAGACTTAACTAGTATCCACTAGAAAAACTAGTTTTTAGAATTCTACTGTTTCTTATTACTCGAGGTTATGGTCAAGAAACACACAGAGAGAAATACCGAAATGTTTCTCTTGTTTCTTGGTAGTTTATCTACAAAATTTCTGGTATATCAATATAGTTTTTTATCGCTTTGCTTTTCCGTGTCCACATAAACCTAAGCTGCATCACATATTCTTCCTTTCTGGGATTTTTAGCTTTGAAAAATATCGGGTCTTTCCTTATTTTAACTTTTACGAACATAGTTTAAAAATGAATGTTATAAGATGGAGTAGTTTAAAAATGATTGTCATAAAATGGAATCCTTGTATGGAAATGAGACTGATCATGGATAAAATGCTTATATTTTAGCGAATACCTAATTAACTAACTTATCTCTACGGTATTATTTTTTTATAGCTATATTCAAAATTATAGTCAAAATTTTCATGGAAATCACGGAATTTTTCCACGCAACTGGTATTATCACCTGTAGATGGTTTTCCTGTCCGTCATGCTTCTTCAACGATCACGTGCACTCGGTTGATATCAGCGAAACTTGAGTGCGATGAGTTCAGCCGGGCAGAACAGGGCACGCAAAAACACGATAGCACTGCCTTCCTCGTCGTTCAAACGGAGTGCTTATTGATCTAATTTTCTATCATTTCAGTTATTCGCTCTTCGAATCGATGGAGGTCCATCAATTAGAAAGAAGATGGAGGATTTTGAGAAACTATACAATAAGGTAGACATTAGAACATTTCTAAAAAAAAAATCAATATAGAAATAAATAAATTTCTAGTTCAAAGATTATCTTCCTGCATCTACCGCTTCACCTCCTAAAAAGAAACTTCTTCAAGCGGAAGCGAAATTACAGGAAAAACGGCGACAATGGATTATTGCAATGTCACAAACTTTGCTTACCAATCAGAACAGCAAGTAAGCCGATATTTCAACCTTTCACAAGTTATTGCAATATTTTAGGATGATTTTTTACGAATCATTTTTTGCCATTAATTATTAATTATTTTTAATTGATTTTTCTTTAATTTTCTACTATGTGTAGCATGAGCCACTTTTATATGGTGTCATAAACATTGATCATTATTATCACAACCGTTGGGCAAAATAACAATTTTATTTACTTGTGTTGCTTTGAAAGTTTGCAAAATTTTGTTTAAAGAGATTTTAGCCTGTACAGAATATAATCGTTCTATGTTAAATAATACTTTTTATTGATAATCAAAAATCAAGGAGAATTTGGAACACGAGTGCTAACCGGTGACCCTGAGTAAAATTTGATATGCCGGTTAGCATATTATTTTTATATATGTATTTCATATTCTATATAAAGCGCAAAAACTGCATATACGTTCTGAATACAAATTTCAGACTACAGATCAAAATGAGCTATTTTTTATTCATATACGCATTACGATTTTAAAGATATAGAGATTATACCGATTGATTCTATTGAATTTTGCATATTTTTGCGCTGGGATGCAGTAGAAATTTGTTAAAGACTAGGAACATAGTGAAGGCTTCTCCCATAACTCTAGACTTTTCGAGGATTTACTGTCCACGCAATGAGGTGTTGAAAATGACAACCGTACATAGAGGCAAAACCAAAACTCATAGTACGTAACCAACAAACTAATGGTTTTACGTCAAAAAGCAAAACATGACACTAAACACTGAAAGTACTACACAACAAATTCTTTTGACACATCGAACCATCAGGTATTAGTTAGGCCCAACATATTCCTTTAAAAAAAAAAGATAGCCTCGAAGTGTACAGTGATACACATTTGAGACCAAAAGGATGACATCAATAGAAAATATATTAGTGCATAATTACCATAGCATCAGTGATTAGAAACACATAAATCAGTAATTACAAAAAAGAAACCAGTTCATTTTTTGTTAGTGACTAAAACCAAAGGTCTAGAAATTCACAAACACTCATTTTTTGTCTAGGAAATTATCACAAAATCAGCGTCGGCTAGAAGTGGACGACTAACAGACATGATGTTGCACGAGTACACACAGACACAAACAAAAAAGATCGCATGGGCAGAGATCGACCAAAGAACTCGAGGCGAATGGAGGACTGAGATATGCGACGATGAGAAGTTCTTTCATCAAGAGTTCCGCGATCTCAGTGTCATCGACCGTGTGACTACGGAATGTGCGGAAGTCGTGGCCGGCGCATTGTTCGTATGAGTGTTTGATCTACCGGTATTGACACCGCGACCATTTCCTCCTCCCGTGCCACACCGGCGTTCACGAGATTTTTCTTTTTTCGGTTTAGCGATCGTCTTGCGACTTCGTTCTTCCTCAATCTCTTTGGGTCTATCGCGCTCCTCTTTTTCGCGTCTTAACCGCTCCATTCGGGACTTTTCCAGATTCCTTCGTGAGATGTACTCATGTTGCATATCTGAGTCGTTTTCCTCTTCATCTTCATCGAAGCTGCCTATCATATCGTGATCACTCCATCGATCCGAGCTGGAATAATCGACGCCATCGTCCTCCTCGTCGCTATCGAGTTGTTCATCCTGCACCTCGAAAAAGTGATCATCCATATCATATCATATCATATCACAATCCCCTTCGTCGGAGTCCCGCTTTCTTTCCCACTGCTCCAAATGATTCAATTCTCGTTCGTCTAGTTCTATTAGTTGCGCCTTATCTCGTCGTTTTTCTGGAAATGCAATGAGGTACTGCTCAATTATTGAGTTCAAAGTGGCTTCGCGTGTGATATCTACAGCGCTCCAACGACACTTGGAACATTTCGAATCCAATGAATTCCATTCGTAAATGCAACCAGCACAAAACTTATGATTGCAAGGAGAGACATTCATTGCGTTATGCATGATTTCCAAACATATATCACAGGCTAGAAGGGATTCGTCGAAGAAGCACACTGGTTTCGAAGCGTCGTTTCCATCCTTAGCCATCTGTGACTGCTTTTCTCCATTTGATTCCTCACGGGAAAGCATCGCAGCTTTCATTTTTCGAGCTTCTGCACGTCGAGCGTTCAGCGCCAACAAGGAAAGTCTTTCCTGCCTCCTAGTGACGGGAGCCATGCTGTCGCGGTGTAGGACTTGACCAATATCCGAGTAAGGTGAGTGCCAATAAAACAATCAACGTCCTCGGTAACTTTAGAATCAAGATTTGAATATAGTTGCTCTATTTAGTCAATTTTGGCCGGTACTAATAAACATCGGTGCTTGTGTAGCTGTGTTTCCTCTACTTGCTATGCAACTATTATATTTATTCGTATCCTGTTCGCTTTCTCTCACTGCTATTGTTCTGCATATATGTCACTGATTAATGTACTTCTAGACTTTTCATTCATTTATATAAGTTTTCTTCCTGAGTTCAATGGAAACCTTACCTACTGAGGGGTAGGGGTTGCGTGCACCTTTTGTGAGTATGATTACAATACCATAAGCGAAAATATCGATTTGTTAGTTTTCCCTTTGTTTCATTCCAAACTCTTTTTTTTTAAATGCAATTTTTTTTCCAAAAATTTTCAAATACGCTGGTTACACATATGGTAATCAGTTTGTACAAAATTCCCAATCTGGATACCAGTGATGAGCGTACATATGTACGTAATGCGGAGACAACCTTTTTGGAAAGCATTATATGGCAAAATTCAAAAAAAGTTGGTGGTTTTTTCCAAAACCGTTATTTCCGAGAGAAGTACATATTTATGTATGTTTACTTTTTCAGAGATATATATATATATCTAAAAAAAAAGTTCTTTCCTGGAGACACAAAACAACTAATTTGAGGACAACTAAACGTATGAGTACCTCCTTACCTCGACGATTACGTATTTCCTCACAATTTGTGGAGAAGTTTAAAAAGGTTGCATGAAGAAGACGATTACAGTCTTCAAGCAATTATCTAAACAAAAACCTTTTGCACTCTAGTGCTTTTTTTTCAGCGAAGATGTTCGTGAATTTTTCGGGCTGGGGAGTTCAGAAGATGCGAACGATTCTCATGTTGATTTAGGGCCAAAAGAGATCACAACGTGAGTGAAATTAATTTACAAAACAAGATGAGAATGAATTCAGCCTACATTCAGCATTGCAGAGCTTGCGCTGCTGATTTTGATTTTCTAACAACAATTGGAAAAGGTAGTTTTGGACGTGTTTTCCAAGTAGTGCATAAAGAAACGGGAAAAATTTATGCAATGAAGGTCCTTTCAAAGGAACATATAAGAAAGAAGAATGAGGTAAGATACATTAGGAACTTTATTTGATCCTTACATATTTTTTTGTATATCTAAATAGGAAATATTGGAAGACAGAACCTGTACACGTTATCGTAAGTCATCAATTCCATGATTTTTTTCCTAGCACATCAAAATTTTATTTTAAATACTATGATGATAATTAAGGTTAAACATGTTATGGCGGAGTTGAGCGTACTGAAAGCAAATTTCCACCATCCATTCCTAGTTTCTCTTCATTTCTCATTTCAAAATAAGGATAAACTATATTTTGTGCTAGATCACCTTAACGGAGGCGAGGTTTGGTTTAATATTTTGAACGTGCTAAATATCTCCAACTTGATGTGTGCTATAGCTGTTCTCGCATCTACAAAAGGAAAAACACTTTTCCGAGTCCAGAAGTCGATTTTATGCCGCGCAAATCGCATCAGCACTTGGATATCTGCACGATAAAAATATAATCTACAGGTGAACTATTTAAAAGCAAGTTTTAAATGATACTGTGCATTTTCTTAAAGTATTGCTTTATATGTACTTTTAACGACTGTCATTTGCATTCGTATCCTAATGATGACTGACTAACCTCTCGTTGAAGGGATTTGAAGCCTGAGAATTTGCTCTTGGACAAACATGGATATCTGGTTCTCACAGACTTCGGGCTTTGCAAGGAAGGCATGACGCCAAATACCGTGACGTCGACATTCTGTGGAACCCCTGAGTTAGTCAGTTCAATTTATCACGAAACTCGTCAGTTAAGTTTCAGATTAGCTCGAAGTAGCTGCAACAGGTCGATGTAATTTTGCCACGAGGAAGCCTGGAATCACCAGAAGAGTTGTTATAAACCAACAAAGATTAAACTGCATTATTTATTTTGTTGGAAAGTTTAACGTCTTATCGACAGGGTAATATGAAGAGTCTTTGAAGGTACCTTGCACCGGAGATAATCCTGAAGAAGCCCTACGATATCTCGGTTGACTGGTGGTGTTTGGGATCAGTTTTATACGAAATGATGTACGGTTTGGTGAGTTAACACTGACTTTCGGTGAGACTAACAAATTGTCGGCGCATCCTTGAGTTTTTATTACTGTTCCAGTAGTTTTCGATTAATATCCTTTAGCCACCATTTTACTCAAGAGATCACAATGAAATGTACAATCGAATCGTAAACGAACCTCTGAAAATTAAAAGGAGCATTTCAGCGGCATCGACTGACATCATTACTGGGGTAAGAGTTAAATTAATAACTTGTTGGGCTTCAATCGAAAGATCTAGCCTCATTTAGATTTCAAACTTTTATTTTTCTTGACTTTTTTCAGCTACTCCAAAAGGACAAGAATAAGCGACTCGGTAGTAAAGAAGACTTCAATGAGGTCAAGGAGCAAGAATTCTTTAAAGTCATTGATTGGGAAAAACTTCTCCGACGTGAAATAAAAGCTCCATTCATTCCTCGAATTGAAAGTGAAACTGATGTTCGGAACATCGCTGAAGATTTCGTCAAAATCAAGATCAATCCGGGTTAGTTGTTTTTGACACGAGATCAACGGGTGTGGAAAGTTAGATGCCGTAAAGGAACGAGGTGTCTCAGTCCGTTCGTTTGTGAATTTCATAGTGTTTTTTCACGGTGAGACAGCTATTATTCTATGGCGGAGACTTGATCAGGAACTGTAGACCCACTGTTGTCCGAAAATATACGGTTATCCATAGTTCCACGACGGTAGCCTACCGATATCTTCTACTTTACAATAGAATTATCGCTAATCCTGCACCAAGATAGAATTGTCGTTCTCACACGAGTACACCACTGTGTTCGCTTCCTGAAATCGTTATGAAGCATGATTTCCCTTGCATTATTCTTGATTAGATTGTTCTGATCGTTTCGGCACCGTTTCTGGATGTAACTCATGTAAAGAACGCTTAACTCTATGCAGCTTTTACCCAGTCAGGATTCGATGTTAATTCTATGTGGAGGTTGCTATTTCTAGTTTTTGTTTTAACTCCCGGTAGTACCCTAAGACTCCTATCCCAGTTCCTTTGGATACTCTCAGGTAGTTTCATGAATGTACCGTAATGCAGTCAACAAATCCAGGCTGAGACTCTGAAATTTTCGGTGGTTGTTGAACTGGTTACAGAAATGAGATGACGGTAAACGCACCGCGTCCCGAAAGCTCAGAATTGTAGCACAGTACGGTTCCGGATATTTGGATGGCACGAATTCTTTATGGCACTACGATTCGCACTCATGATCATCCTTTGACTAGTATGATCCGATTGACAGTTTAACGTCCATTTGGACTCTGAAACTGTAACTGACAAGTACATCGTGGTGGAGTTAATTTCTTTCAGCATCACTGGTTCCACAAAATCTTGCCATGACACATCGCGACCACGACTTTGCAGACTTCACATATGTGCAAAAGAATCTAGTGGCATGACACAAATTGTAAATATTTTCTTTAATAAAACTTCTGTACTTTCTTGTTGGGATGAAGATGAATGAATGATGAAGATTCGATGAAGAAAAATAGAGATGAGGGCGTCTCACTCACTGCAGTACTCATACCGTTAGTATATTTTCACTCATGCTGTCGTCAGACCTCATCACTTTTCGCATTTTTTCATCTTTTTTTTTATTTCAGAAGAAAAATTTCCGCATTCCAGCAATGAAGCAGATTTCTACATTTTTCTTGCATTTGTTTACGAAAAGTTAGTTGAAGTAGTGCTAAAGGCTAAAGTTTGTGCGAGAATACTCCGGAATCAAAGACGTATCCAGAATATTTTCCATTCGAACACGTTCAAAAACGGGTTTTTAGTGTCTCTTTCCTTCAAAAAAAAAATCCTATATACTCCTATTATGAACTTTACTATTTGCGTATTTACAGCTATTCTAAATTCTGAGCTATCTGGTGAATAAATCTTAGATTATTGTATTGTAATTCTGAGAATTTAGTGATCACAGCAATGTTTAATTAAAGTAAAGGAAAACCAGAAACAAAATTTTTGTGTGAGAGTTTCATTGCCAAGTACGTATTGACAACATGATGTTGGGTTCCGAATCTGACATAATCTTAGAATGTGTCAAATCTGAACCACCTTCAGGATTATTCCACTGTCTGAATATGATTAATTACCAAACTATTCTAATGACAAGCTAACAATCTGAAAGCTGGAAATTATGAATCCAAGCTGGGCTTGTCCCTTACTCTTTTCGGATGAGTATAGGAGCAAGCTTGAGTCAAGTTGTTTTGTTTTCACCCACAGACTTCGTCCACGTTTCGGTCCTCCACGTTCGCTGATACATACAGTTATCGAAGTTACCAAGCTCCTGTATTTTCGCATTTCACGAAACTACAACAATTATACGAAAGTTGCTAACATAAAAAAGAATTATTAAATTTTAATTATAGAAGGAATAATAATGCTACCTTACTACAAGGGAACAGAAAAGAATTCTCCTGATGGTGTGCTAAAGCCTTTTACTGGCATTAACTACCATGGACACAGTGGGGGCACTTTTAAATTCAAGAGCAGCGATTACAGAAGGAATTCCTTGTACGTTGCCAAAGTGTGTAATCCAGAAGAAGCAACAAGGCGATGAAGTGCCTCTGACATAGTAACTCTGAGGTGGTGGTGCAATTCCGACATAGCCTGTTCAACTCCAACATGGACAGGTAACTTCGACGTGGATCAACTCTATTACAGACCACCTTCTTAGAAATAAACAAGATCGCATGCGTCCTGACTTCACGTGAGGATATCACCAGCTTAAAGCACGAGCGTAACACGACGTAGAAATTATTGTTGCTTTAGAATACTTAGAAGATTTACAAGGTAGTTATGGGAACGGTATAAGTAATTTAATTGATTGAAATTTTTATTGACTAGTACGATCAATGCAAGTTATGGAAAACTTTTATGTCGACAACGCGTTATTCTGAACGTATGTGAAACCGGGAAAATCGTGATCACGATATGTGGACGACATGTTCTGAGGAATGAGAGAAGCTGAAAGCAGAAAACACTTTTTTTTTTGTGAATACACATAAAAGGAAAAATATTCATTACATCAGCTAATGCTAAATTCAACTCTAATTTCAATATAAAGCTATCTGCAATTTACCTGGATTAATTTTCATCTTAACGAAATCCTCGGAAATATTGTGAACATCCGTATCGTTCTCGATTCGAGGAATGAACGGTGCCCTCACTTCACGTCGCAGCAATTTATCCCAATCAATAGGAAGGAAAAACGGATGATCACGGATTTGTTTGAAGTCCATCTTGGCACCAAGTCTCTTTGTTCTGTCTTTTCTTAGTAACTAAAGGAATTTGGTCGGTTTTAATGAACATGACTCAACAGGAAGATATTTTATCATCCGTTTACCCCGTTGATAATATCACTGGATGCAGCGGACACATTCTTCTTAATCTTCACTGGTTCATTAACAATTCGATTATACATTTCATTGTGATCCCGTGAATAGAAAGGCGGCTAAAAAAAATAATCTTCACTTTTTAATCGCTAAGTTAGTTAGATCACCGGAGAACATAGTGATCGATGAAAGTGGTTTTATTTTACTTTCCATATCAACACCTATCCAACTACTCGTAAAATATTTAACGTTCAAGACAAACATGTCAATGTAGGGACGATTTCTATTTTGGTGCTTTCCGATCATTCGTTCCAGGATATTGCTCGAGTTATGGTGTCATAAAAAAACGTCACTTTGGAATCAGCAGAATGGTATATGACTAAGAATTTTTCTCTAGAATCAAACAGACCTTAGTGAAGGAGCGTTATGTAAGTATGTAGAAATTCCTAATGCTGAATGTTTGAACGTCATTTCTCTCAAATCGTCGTCGCTGTTGTGCCCAGAACATTTTGGTTAATTTTGCGGTTAATTTTTGTTATTACTTCTAAAAGAATGATTTCAGGAAATATTAACAGTTGTTAGTTAGTGGCTTTGATCGTCAAAAACTACACGTTCCATAAATTTCTCGGTATTTTTTTTCAAAGCTTTAACGCTCAGGTATTGAAAACTAAAAAAAAAAATACTGCTTCTTGAGAGCAACCTGAAGATGCCGTCATAGATTAGAATAATTAAATTCGAGACTACCTCCACAGTATGAACGTTTGCACCTTATAAAGTCTCCAAGTCTTCTTCAAATTAGATAGTTAAAAAATTAGACTAAAAAATAAAAAAATTAGACTTCAAGTTGGAAACTCTTCAAATTCCTTAAATTAGATCGTGGGTTCAAATTCTCTCACTATAGTGTATCCTAACATTCACTGCCTTTCTTTGCACAATACCTTTATTAAAATTTGAACTATTCTATTTCAAAAATAGATAACTGTAAAAGCTCACCAAACCAAATAGCATTTCATAAAGGACGCAGCCCAAACACCACCAATCAACCGTGATTCCATAAGGTTGTTTCAACACTATTTCTGGAGCGAGATATCTAAATATACATATACTATGTGTATCCTAACTTCTTCGAAATTTCTTTACTCCACATCCATTAGAAGAACAACATCTTTAGAAAGTTTCTCCTCTAAATACTCAAACAAATCAGTGGATTAACTCATAGTTGAAATTTCTAGTAATTATTGACGAAAATTTGGAGAGTAAGGGGTGGTGAGATCCTATTATAAATTATGTGTATTCGATATCAAAGTCTACACATAAATTGTTATCTAAGCTAGTATTAAACCAAGAATTAAACAAAACTCTTGAATAAAATCTTTGTTACAAATGAGTTTATGTTATTCGTAATAAAGGTTGTTTATTTATTATTTATTTTTATTTTTCATTTTATGATTTATTATTATTATAGTAATATAATATCACTATTAATATTATATTATTATAATATTACCATATTTTTATGGAAAATATTTATCAGAATCCAATACTTCAATGTGAAAAATTTTTGTAGGGAAGAATTCTAGAGAGTGAGACCACAGCAGAACTAAGTATCACTTTTCCTCTTTTTGTTTTCTAAATCGGTTCTCGCTGACCGCTTGTCTTTTTACTCTTTAGGTCAAGCAAACAAACTCTTAAAGTCTTATCAAATCACTTCAGAGGAAAGTACTTTAAGCGTAGTTTATTATCAAATTGGGAAAACATGCAAAGAGAGGTTGTGCAGTTTGCACTTGCGAATAATAATAAGCGTTTCAGAAAAAAAAATAATTGAGACTAGTAAGAAGTTGAACCATTTCGTATGATGTTGTTAAATTATTTGTTCGTCTGTATTTGGTTTATCAGGGGAATAAACGTGTTTCTGGTGAGGAACGAAGCCTTAAATTAGGAAGAAACAAAAACAAATGTTTTCTTAAGAATTTACGCAGGACTGCATAGAATAAGTGATTACTAAGTATTGCTACTTGGCCGGAATAGCGAGGTGGTAAGAGGTCACTAGGTGGTCGATGGACTGACGTCGTCTGGGGATGTTCAGGCTTTTCATTCTCCAAGTATCCATGAATAGACACTAGACTTATCTGAGAGGATGAAAAAACCAACTTCATAAAGCGCTTGGCTCATCATGTAGGCCTCCTACGCACTCATAAAACAGTTAAGATTCTGGATTAAAGTCGAATGAGTTAGCATGAGCCATAAGAAGTGGTCCATAAGAACCAGCACTTGATTTTCTTCCCTCCAACATAAGCTAGATATAGCGGGGCCCATCGGAGTTTTTTTTTTGATTATTTAAAACTTTTACAGTAATAAGAATGGGTATGTAGTGCGAAAAAAACGTACTCAGGTGTTCCACAGAATGTGTTTGTCACGGACGTCGACGTCATGTTTTCCTTACATAGTCCGAAGTCGGTCATAACCAGGTACCCGTGCTTATCGAGTAACAAATTTTCTGGTTTCAAGTCCCTGAAACTATTTACGTCTTATTCATAATTTTCATCAGGTAATTTTTATACTTGTTAGTGTTAAGCAAAGCGGTTACTCCTTCACAGTTACAGAAGAATTAATACTATTAATGCATAGATACTACTAATATTCATTTAATACTTAAATAAAATTAATAGTAGTAATATCTAATTATCAACGATCTAGAGTAAAAACGTTCAAGAGGTTGTTGACAATTAAATGGATTGAATTAGAAGGTTTAACGCCGATGATTAGCAGGAATTATTCAAAACAGTACAAAATGACTCCATCATGTTCAGAAAACTTTTTGATTATTGGCTCAATGTGGCTAAGGTACATAAATATTCGAGAGAAACGTTGATGCATGATGCGTTTCAGGAAATTCAATGAACAACGGATTACCTGTAGATAATATTGTTATCATGTAGATAGCCTAGGGCAGATGCAATTTCAGCAGCATAAAATCGGCTTCTCGATTCACTGAATTGTTTCTCCCGTTGTAAATGAGAGAACAACTGGAATTTTTCAGATAACAATGAATAATAATATTTTACTTTTTACATATATTTTATTTTTACATTATTTTATTTTTTTTTATTTTTATGTATTTTTTTATGAAGAAAAAATTACTTACCTCTCCACCGTTCAAATGATCAAGAACAAAGTAGAGTTTATCCTTACTCTGGAATGAGAAGTGAAGCGATACAAGGAACGGATGATTAATATTGGATTTTAGGACGCTCAATTCAGCCATTACATGTTTCACCTGGAATACATTCTTTCTGAAACGAGTTTACTGTTCAAAGATAGGAAAATGTGCTGATTGCTTGAATGTTTAGTGCCGGAACAAAAACCCTAATTACCAGGTTTTGATGGTTTTGTTACAATCATACGTTCGGAATTGCTACACCTTCAGTTTCCTACCTGTTATTACGAGGAGCTATAGATTGTACAATTACTCGTTCATCAAATTATGCAACAAATCCGACGTCATGATGTCTGTCGGTCGCCTTTTTGAAAGTACATAATTAAAAAAAAAGGACATACCTCATTTTTCTTTCGAATATGCTCTTTGGAAAGAACTTTCATTGCGTAAATTTTTCCGGTTTCTATATGTCGAACTTGATAAACTCGTCCAAAATTCCCTTTACCAATCGTATTGAGAAAATCAAAATTTGAAGCACATGCCCTTAAGAGAGCGTTGTGTAAGTATGAAAATATGAAAATATTTGAAAAAAAAAATGAACAAGCTTACATGGCATGTTCTTTCGGACCAAGATCAACGTGTGCTTCTTCATAGTCTTCCACGTCACGAAGTGAGAGGAATTCGCGAACATCCTCGCTGAACAAGCCCGATTGTGTCAGTGTTAAGGGATAGAAAACTGCGCTTGCATAATGTTTTGGTTAACCTAGACTCAAAAACTTTCTTATTTCCTTGAGGACCTCATCATTTTAAAGATATTGGATCTCAAGGAATGAAGAAACTTGAGAGGTGAGTCGACGCGAAAATGATACTCTGAGAAAGGAACACAAAATTGATTGATGATCTATACAGTAGTGTGCAATAGACGTTGGAAAAGGATGGGATAATGGGAAGAATTTGAAAGGATTCAGAGAGATGGCGTCAATGAGAGAATAGCTAAAATGAAAAGATGAAGAAAGAATTATTGTGAGAGCAGAGGACATTACAACGTGTTAAAAAGAATGGGAGATGAGATGGAGGCATATTTCAGTCCACAAAATTTAACCATTTTTTGGCTAGAATTACAAGGAAATATTTTCAGATAGTCCGAGAAATGAGTGGTGCTCAAATAGGCACCGGTCTCTTAAATGGTTTGTTGTCTCCATTTTTTTACCGAGAAACTTTCTCAAACCAAGTGAATTATATACATAATAATAATAATAATAATAATAATAATAATAATAATAATAATAATAATAATAATAATAATAATAATAATAATAATAATAATAATAATAATAATAATAATAATAATAATAATAATAATAATAGTAATAATAATAATAATAATAATAATAATAATAATAATAATAATAATAATAATAATAATAATAATATAATAACAATAATAACAATAGTAGATTAGAGTAATAAAAATAATAATAATCGATATCTATCCATTTCCATTTATGAGGTAGACTATGTAAATAGAATAGAAGATAGAGGTCAGCTTGGAGGAGTTAGAGAGAGGGAGGGTAGAAGACGCAAAAAACACAGTTAGAGTTCAAAAAAACATATATCACTACTCACAAAGTCTATTATGTAGAGTTTCGTTGAAATTGATGTACTTTTGCTGGAAAACACCTAACAACTTAACATCTTTCGGGAGTAACCTAACGGAACCTAACGTCTTTCGGAAGTGAAATTTTTGCAGGAACTAATCTGCACTTTTGCGGGTGTGCTCAGCTGGAAGTTTAAATGAGCCGTTGACATTATGAATGAGAGGCACACAATGCGATGTTTTAATGATATTTCAATTTGCAAATTTGCGGAAAAAAATTCTGTTTTAATAACGCAGAAGAATCTCTCCATCATTCCAAATGCAAAAGATTCCAGAAAGTAAAGAAGAAAACCGTTCAGAGCAACACATATTCAACACCACGTCTTCCTAATCTATCACCTCAACATCAGCTGTTTTCTTAGAACAGACAGGTTGAGGTTATCGTTGACGTTTGTTCGATGATTTTCGATTTGTTAGCCGTTTAACTGGAAGAAAAATACGTAAGAACGCATCGGGAAAAATTAATCCTTAAAGTCAACTGTTTGCCGATGTAAATAGAGAAATGGATCGTGAAAATGACATTAATTTCAAAGATTCAAGTTTTAGCTACAGATCGAATTACATGATCGTGATCGTTAACCGAAGTCCAACGACCATGATCACCGGAGCAGATCGGAGATTTTGGAACAAGTTTTAACTGGTCACAAGATTTTCTTGGAAGGGTTCATTGTTTTGGATTGATTTGGCTATATTTTGAATAATGTAGTTTTTTAAATGAACAATAGCCAATACAATAACTTGCAGTTTGGAATTTTCACCACTTAACAGCTTACTTGTCGTGATATTCAGCAAGAAGTTCCTGTACTAGTGCAATAATCCACTTTCGTCGTTTTTCTTGCAATTTCGCCTCAGCTTGTAGAAATTTCTTTTTTGGAACACATTTTATTGAGAGCTTGAGCGGCTCTTTCACCTTAAGAAATCAAGTTCTATTTAATAAAAATAAAATACTAGAACGAAATAAAAAAGATTAGCGTTAAAACATCACTTGCACAACCAACCACCTGATGAATTAGTGTTGACAAATTTAATATGACATGTTTCGACATTAAGAAACTGAAATGACCTTAAAAAGTGCAAAACAGGCTTGCCTTCAAATAAAATTCTTCATAATCCTCAAATCGCTTCCGAGTGAATCTACCAGAATTAATCCTGAGTGCAAATACCTGAAGCAAGAAAGAGGATTCACATAGATTTGCAAAAGTTCCCAGAATTTCTACTTGAACTACGCTCATTGCAAAAGAATTTAAAAAACTCGACGCTGAAAAATAACTGCTCTTTACTGGTAAGGACAATAATTGTTGACTCTTTGAATGCCACACATGCCATCATTACAAACAATGAGTTTATTTGCAGTTATGAACTCTTGATAAGCAATCCACGTGCAAGAAATGCCACTATGTATGTGATGATGGATCTTGTTGTACGCGCATTTACGTCTGACAGAAAACCAGTTCAAAAACGCAACTAACCGTCTTTTTCTCGTTGGTAACGATCACTTCACAAACAACAACTGGCGGTTTGCGCATAGTTCCGGATGCGAAAACTCTGGAAATGTGAATGCAACTTATTTATATGTTGTTCCATAAGTGTACACCTACGAATCAAAAACTAGAACATTTGCATGCTAAAAAGAATTCGTAGAGGAAGAAATGACCGATCCTAGATAAAAGGAATCATGAGGACACAGTTGAACAACGTTCTCATCAAATTATAGACCAACACATGAAAGATTTATAGATCCCGCCCAGTTTCAAGGGGGGCAACAGGAAACGGTCGCAGTCCGCAAAGCAGATACAGCTGAAAATAGCATCGTATGGTTATCATTGTGTTTGGCGACAAAAAAAAAAAACAGGAAAAATTGTGGATGAAGAAGGAGGGAGGTATTTGTGTCGTTGTAGGTTCAAACTGTGTGTGTAGTTCCCAAACAATTCAAGCAGGTGGAACACTTGGAAGCCGAAAAAAAAATTGGAACGGTTCGTGGAGTTTGTTCAATTGTTAAAATGAAACATGATACATGACATTGTGATTGCTCGAGAGGTGAAGAAAATTCATCTTAGAATTTTTTTTTCAACGGTTTTTCAGCACGTTACAATGGAGACTGTTAACAGAGACGTAAAAACGAATATGATTTGAAAGTTTACAAATCATATCAACGTTCGGATACACATTTGAAAGTAAAAGTCGTCATTGAACCTGCTGAAGTGGTGCGATGGTAGTATCACGACGATAACACTGACGCGCAACCACGCCGCGAATCGCCCCATTCCCCTCCCATCGGTGGTGTTCGCAGTTTTTGCCGGAATTAACTGTCGACTAATCCAGCACGTAAGCACATGTACTATGCGCGCACAACGAATATGTGTCGCAAATGCGAAACCCCCTTTCGTGACGTGTTATCCTAGAGGTCTTTGCGTGATCGCGGTGAATCAACGGTCAAAATAGGCGGTTTATAAACTTGTTCCGTCTACTTTACTTTTTACCGAAATATACTTCGTACAAAGTATTAATCAAAGAATACAAATGTCTCAAGTTTCTAACTTACTGTCGAACATCACCGTGAATGACCGAGACAGGTAAAGAAACGAATAAAAATGAAAACATACCCGGATCAAGGAACAGCCAGTGAACACACAAATCAAAATTCGAATCAAAAGAAGGAAAAAAATTCAGAAACATAGTGTAATTCTCTCTCTTATGCATTTTTCTTATCTATCCTATGTATATATAATGATTACATTAATGTGCTGGAAATAGACTCATCAATTAATTCATCAAATATTCCAGTAATCATTATAATTTAAATTTTGAGGCTGTCATTCGTAACCGATTAATCATCGAACATTAATTTCTTCACTTGTGCGACATTTCATCGTTTTTTTATTATAACCAACGACAGAGTAGAACTCGTCTAAAACATACTGGTTTTTTCTTTTTGAAAATTCGCTATTCTGCTATTTTAAAAACAAATCGGCATCTTTTGGTTGAATCAAGTGCATTTTAGGTACAAAAAATCCATTGCTCTATGGATAAACTACAACTGTTTCATCTGTTTGCAGTTTAATATAACGCTATACCCCAGCTAAGATTAGGAGCTTGCATAAAATCCAGAAATATTCAATTAATTTCAAGTTTTCAACTTCTCAAATTTACAGAAGGATTGGTGGATATGGTACATTGCACTGGTGTTTTTTTATTATCACAAGCGGTCCGTATCGCGTCATCCGAAATCCTTGTATCATATCTTCCGTATACTTTGAATCGCTATAATCATTCTTTGTCCAAAAGATTGGAAACAAATGCACAGCATCCATTAATCAAAGTCTGGAAGTTAGTGTTGATTAAAACCTCGTTCAATATTGATTGTGGATGCATACCACCGAAAGGATTCACATGTGATAAAAACAAGTTTCATCGAATTTTTCGATTTCGAATTTCATTTCTACAGGATAATTATGCATACAGTAAGGAAAAGAAGGAAGATAGAAAAGTAATCAGTTCAAAAACAGTTGGAATAAAAATGTTGATATCTTTCCAAACGGTATTCTTTGTTAAGGATGAGAGATGATTTTCTAGACTCTTCCGAATCTTCTAATCCAATCACTAATCCAACCAAAACATAACCGTTTGAAAAATTTAAACCTCATAATAAATGCAGCATAATTCGACAGAACTGTCATCCACACTCGGAACGCCTATAACAGTTTATTTGTTGTTCCTGTGTAGTCTATATACATTATCATAAAAGTTTCCATAGAGTTAGCAAACAGTAAAATATATATAGCTCCATTTTGCAAATAAAAATTTTTTATCCTACTCAACAACAGAGCTATTCCAGGGATTTTTTTTCTCAAGCATGCTCTGTTTTATCGACAGATGTGTTACAGTCGTTTGTCAGACGAATCCTTCTTTTTTTTTCAAAAAAGAAAAGGAGTAGTCAAAAAAAGACGTCAAGGAAAGAACGAGGGCATCGAAAGATTTGCCTCAAGAATCTGAGAATTCACCCGAAACAAATTATGTCTGGACTTTCTGCCTGAGAGTAGAGCATTTCACCGATCAAGCCAATCGTTAACTTTGGAGTAAGGATTTAATCTATCTTAATGTATTTTAATTCTACCGGGATTTTGGATCGAAGTAGTGGAGCAAAAATTCATTAAATGAGTATTTCCAACAAAATAGAGGAGGTTGGAGATAATTGTGTTGTATATGAGGAAGATGCAAGCAATAAATGAATAGTAAAAAGATTGTAACTTCGTTGAGGTCTGGTCCTGAATTTTCTATGGCAGAGGCATTAAAAACGAGGACAGGCGATGAAAAAAGTTGTAGGCACTAATTCATACGTTTACATTCTGATGCTGCTGCTGTTTCCTTTTTTTTTTAATAATTTGTATTAAGTTGATTGAGTTAAATCGGGAAAACATTCCGGAGGAAATTCTGTCTCATCCTACATAATATGTAGGATAGAAGAATCTTATTTCATTTTTAAATATTTCAATAATTAGTTCTAAACAACTGCTTTCAAACCTGTTGCTCTGTACATGTTTTAGCTTCAAAAAAATAAAAATTAGATTGAAATTCTTTCAATGGGGACGTCGATTTTTTTAAAAGTGGTATTTTTAGTGAAGCACGGATTCACCTCGGAATCACATAAACAACGTGTATTTTGTAGAAATACCTGCAGACAAAAGGAGAGCATATCGTTTTCCATGAGATTTGATGCTTTGATCTCTTTTCTCACATGACTAAAGCAGATATTTCTGCTTTAATTATGGAATTTTATTATAGTGAGTGAGAAAAACAGATTATTTTTCTTCTTCCTACTTATTTGCCGGGTTTTTTTCTCCCATTTATGTTATGAAACAGAGTGAGTAAACAGATTATGCAATTGCAAATAAGTTAGGGATTACAGTAAACAAATGCTTTCAGGATGGGAGATACTACAGCAGTTCGAGGCACAACCTGCACTTGTTTGAAAATAATTATGTACTGTACTATTTGCAAACAATTTCCTATTCAATTATTTGATTTATCCGGAAAATTAGAATAATTCCACTAAAGTGATAGCTTCAATGCTTGAAAGAAATTGTGGATAACAAATTCAAATAGTGCACAAATGCTGAGAAGTAAGAGTCTAAGATTCAAAGTATCTTCTCATAGAATTCGAAATACGGGTGAATTTTAATGGGGTTGGATGAATAAATTAGACTGGTGGTGTAATTATATTCGAATGAATGAATATTGAGAGAACAAAGTGCTGGCAGCAAATGCATGTTCCTAGCAGAGAGTTAAACCCAATATTGGGGGAATTTTTGAGGTCCTAAGTCGAATATTTCAAGAAATTCTGCCAGATATCAAACTTTTACGTTGCTTGTGGGAAAACTAAAAGGCGACGTAAGAATTAGGAATTCTGGACGTTTCGAGAAGATGCCTCATTTGCTTTCTGTTTAGAAGAAATATTGTGAGAGATGAACGTAAAATTTTAGACGAGAATATAGGGAATTTTGTTCTCAATACCAGTTCTGTATGAATTATAATCGAAGTATTCCTCATTTTACAAAACCAGATTTTTTTTCTTGCAAAATATTTTGATTCGATGAGTCATTGTGAGAATCCACGACGCACCTACAGTTCCCTAATTGTCGCGGTTTATAGCGAAATAAGTTTATCGCGTGTTACTGCAGTACTACTCTAGTTAAGAGGATATGATCAATTTGGTGATGAACAGAGCACAACTGGAGATCAGGTACCGAGGGTATGTCTGGGAGGCAAATACGAGGTCTGATCAGTTGATTTGATTTACTTTCGAGTAAAATCGCTGCGAAAATGACAACAATTATAGCGCACTCTAAACTTTTTTTAAAATTGTATGTTGCGGCGAATTATGTTATCAGTAAGGATAAGTGTTGATTCTTTTTACTACTACTTTGTTACGCTCTTTTATTTTTGTTACGAACTTTGGTGAAGATAAGAAGATCTAAACGGGATTTTCAAGAGAAACATTAACATTCCTGGAATGTAGTAAGGAAATTTTTGATCACATTCCTCGAAGGTATGGTTCGGTGGGTGGTTTTTTTTGCTCTCACATTTTTTGAAAATAATTTAAGTTGCATTACTAACAGCTAAATTGAATTTTAAGACACAGTATAAAATAGTGCACAGGTATTTCTTTTGAAGACAAAGGTGAAACTTTTGTTCTATGGGTAGCGAGACCTTGGAAATCAGTGAGATGTGATGTAGAAATAGTTCTTCTACAGTAATTTCCTTGAGCTACTGTATACACAAAAGTATATGAGAGATGGAGACAGTATAGATATTCTTTAGGCGTCTCTTTACTCATAGAATTAACCCTGGTCGCTGAAAACTGTGTAAATATAATTTCTATGTAAATATATTCCGTTACTTCTTCGGAGTCCAGCATATTTAGAGCTATAAACAGGTGCAGAAAACGATTTTACAGGTTATTACAGAAATACATAACCTTCTACTGATTTTTGAAGGTTCGTTTATGTAACAGGGAACGTTTCGTGCATCCAGGAACAGCGACGGAAACGTAGTGCACAAAGCAAACCAACCATGCATGTTCATAGTTTTTGCACAACGAATGTAGCTATACCGGATGAAATCTGTCAAATTGCGCCATTTACTCCGAAAGAATTCGGAAAACTCGTAAAGATAAGCCGAAAAGGCTGAAAAATCATATGGACGTATATTTTTGTGTGTGTAAGATGTATTTGGAATCATATGAATATTTTGTAACATCAACATCTTTTGAAAGCAACAAATTTTACTACATGGTAATCAAGGCACATTTTTGTAGATGTGGGTGCGTTATGATACGTCCCGCTTCAAGTAAAAATGCACTTGAAACAAAATAATGGCTTTAAGATAACGCTGAAAAACCCTTATGCGGAGAAATATTACGCATAATACTGATAAATTGTCCAGATTAAGCATATACTATGCGGATGTGAGAATAAATGAGCAAGTAGTAGTAGTAGTAGTAGTAGTAGTAGTGATGCGGTTGAAATATGATCATGTAAATGTATTGAAGTGAAGTGAAGGCATTGTCCAGGATAAGTGTTTTATGTGGCGCTTTGACTTTGTCGTTGAATGTGTGTGGCGCGTTCCTGAAATATACATGCTATTGATTGTTCTTTTCAATTTTTACATCCACCCATACAGATACACTTTAATGAAATTGCTGTATGGATCGCTATACAGACAAATCTGCGGCTGAACTCTGCAAACGCTCAACCGCGATTACGGATTGATGGATATGCTAGTGCATCAGCAAATATAGTTCGTGTACTTCCGGGAAACTTTCGTTACCTATGATTTTCTCAAGACCTCTTTCTTGGACTCGTAATTGTTGTCATTTATGGATCATAATTCAGCTCATATAGCTCATGCAGTGATTTTTGCTGTGAACTTGTGCACGAACCTCGCCCTCTTTGTTGTAGAGGATCGTCTGCACGTTCGATCCGACACCAAACGAATCTTCGCTGTCAAACACTAGCGATTCCGGAGGGTTGTGGATACCACCTTGGCCGCGTGCCCAGATCTGAAAAGGAAAATTTAAGGAAATGAGTAGTTGGATAACAAAGCTGCATTCCAGCCGGGCGCAACTCGGATCAACCAGGTGGAAAAGCACACCTTAACGCTTTTTCCCGCACGAAGAATGAAATCATGAGGGAGAGTGTACACGATTTCGCGTTTTCCATCGATTTTCCTCTTGAGCTTCCATTCTCCAATGGGTTCCTCTTTAGAGCGGTGGGTGTTCTCGAGAACAACGTATTTGCCTTCAGGGGATGGATCCTAAAATTCACAACTGGATATGGACTAAGTAGGAATAGAAACGTTTCAAGAAGGAGACCCACCTGGATGGAAACGTTTCCTTTCGCTGAACGAGTGTACGAAGTTCTGCTGGACGTTTCACCTTTGACGACACGCATCGTTTCTGGAAATTATAACAAAATGAGAACCAGTTCCACACCCAAAGACTCTAACCACACCCACCAGTGTCTGCAACCTCATTGATTCCGGTGGTGCGAACGACTTGTTCGACGAGTTGACGAAGACCGGGACCGTCTCCCTCTCCCTCGAGCATTTTGCGATATATCGCAATTTCTGCATCGAGGGTCTGGAAGACGTGATTGTTTCAGACTGCAACTAGCGGATGGCCTTTTGCGGCTTAAACTACCTGTTTGGTATCGAGTAACATTTGCAGTTCAACCATGAGGGCCTGGCATTCTTCACGCATCTTACGGATCTGTGCGTCACGATCATTGAGAGCGGCCTCGTAGGAGCGTTGGTCATCTTCCAGCTGGTAGTTGAGCTCTTGGATTTGCTTCTCTAGGAGGGCGTTCTGAAATAAAATTCACCATAACTCCAAAGGTCACTTTCAAACATAAAGAACCGTCAGTAACGTACTCTTCCTTCCAAATCAGCCAATTTTCCGCGCAAGTCCGTAAGCTGTGTACGAAGACGTTTGACCTCGTCCTTCTGGTAACCTTGTTCCATGTTCTGGCGAGCGCTCTGTGTCTGGATCTCCTGTACCTTCAGCTTGTACCAAGACTCCATGTCGTTACGGTTGGTGTTCATCATCTGGAGTCGAAGGTGTCCGCATACAACAGCTAATATCCTGGTGATGATCACAGCAACCCACCTGATCGTATTCATTTCTAATATCTCTAATCGCAGATGCGAGTTCGTTCTTGAAGAACTCGCGATTTTCGCTCGTTGTGTCACGCGCTGCCATCGCTTGCAGCTCCTTGATTTCCTGAAAACCAACAAGTTGGTGTACCTCTAACGCAGAACCGACAAGAGTTAGCAGAGGGAAGAGGGCAAAAATTGCGGCCCTTCTGATGATTGGAGAGTTTGAATCGGTTATTAAACAACAATAACACTACCATTTGGTCTGGAATGCACAGAATTTTGAGAAATGCAGGGTGCCAAGAATTTTCTAAAGTTTCCTTCAAAACTTTTGTACACTACCCTCGATAAGAAGGAAGGTAGAAATCTGATATAGTGCCACACCTATCAACGAAAGATGTGGTCGCATAACTTGTTTGCGTTTACAACATTCACTTCTGTTCAGTAATCTCAATTGAGAAGGCTGTGGAGTGTGACCATAAATTTTCTATACCAGTTTTGTCTGAAAATGACATCTACTTCTGCGCAAAAAAAAAAATCCCATGACGCAAAAATTCGGTTACGAATTTGTATTCGGAGATTTCCTTATCGCCGTATGTCGTAGCCATCGTTCAACTAGTTTACTTCACTTGCACTTAATTATCCTTGACATACTAAGGTGACAAACATTCAAACAACTTCACATTATCGCTGACCCCATTAGAGAAAGAATTTCTGCTGCATGAACTACAATCCATTTGACTTTTCTTATTCTCCTAATTAATAATCGGCGATGACATGGATGTGAATTAAAAAAAAAAACTGGATAGGCTATTTTTTACAAACTTACTTGATCGTGTACTCTCTTGATGAAATCAATCTCCTCAAGAAGTGTAGCGACTTGATTCTGATAGTCGATACGATTCAGCGTCTCCTGATCGAGGTCCTGAAATGAATAATTTCGTGGTGGTGGACGAGTCGATACGAATGATTCAGAACTGGTCCGAATTCATGCACTCTGCTCTGTAAACAGTAATAGGTTTGAACGATCACGTACCGTTCTTGCACGTTGAAGTTCGGCCATAAGTCGCATATTCTCCTTCTTAAGGCGAGAAATCTCTTCTTCAAGAAGAGCAATTCGTCTTTTGAGAAGGTTAATCTCAGCTTCAATATTTGATAATTTCACAAGAAGTTCGTCAATTTTTTCACGGTCTTCAAGACGAGCTTTTGTAGCTTCTTCAAATCTGTAAATAAGCACCAATCCGATCATGATCCATGATTTCACATCCTTACAATCTGGACAATAATAATATGAACAACTCCCTACTTTCGACGGAACTCATTCAGTTCATCTTGAAGTTTACGAATTTCCTTTTCCAAATCGTCCTTCTCCTTACCGGTTTGGGTGATCAGCTGTTAAACAATTCTCTTTAGTTCAATATTTATTTATTTCATCCAAAAACACTTTACAATACCTTTTTCGCTTGACTAAGTTCACCCTCATACATGCTACGAACGCTGCTGGTATCCTTACCCCATCGAGAGCGTAACATTTCTAGATCAGCAGACAACTTGCGATTTTGTGCTTCCAAGAAACGAACCTAAAGAAATTGGATTTAGTTCCATGGATCCAGAACCTCCTCAGGGAAAAAAGTACCTTCTCAATGTAGCTAGCGAGTTTGTCGTTGAGGTCACTCATTTCTTTCTTTTCCCTCTCACGTGCATCACGAATGGTTGAGGCGGCATTCTGACCGTATGGCGATAAACCGCTGGTTACGGAAGACGATGACATCTCGGTGACAATTTTCAGCACACGATTCCCAGAACCTTGAAAAAAAAAGCTGTTAGCCCAGAAAACAGTTCGATTGTTGTAAACAGTTCGGCGTTGTTAACATTTTTTGACACAAGTAGTAGAAAAACGGTTTTCTGAAGCTATTACGGATGTCCAGGGACATCCAGGGAAAAGAAAAGGTTTTTGTTATGGGAAACCCGTTATCATCTAAAAATCCCTAATTTGTTTTGAACGGACCGTCGATTGGCTAACGTCTTTTGCGGCATTTTTTTTTGTAGTGACAGGTTCTGTTATGGAGACTCCAAAGAAAGACAGAGGGTAATTTTAAAGTGCTGATATGATAGAAAACGCAGCGATGCAACAATGAAACTATCACGAGTCACTAATTTTAATCTAATCTTTTTATGAACATCAATCTATGGAATTTCCATTTTCACTGGACAAATAGACTTAAAGAAATCTAGGTATATAATAATGAGGACTTCGAGGACTTGAACACAAATCATATTTAATTGCATGTGGGAGATTTTGTATAAGAAACGCACTAGGATGCGACTTTTCACGACATTTACTAATTTTTTAACGTTAACCTCGCTCAGAATTTTCGTTATCCTGGCTTGAACACCTCCAGAGCAATAACCGCTCTCAGAACCTGTTTCGATCCTACTGCACACAAAAATTATTTCCAAAATGATGTGAAATTCTGTGAGAAGAGTTCGGATGCGTTCGATAAAAGATCCGGTTCACTAGGGATCCCATTATCTCCTTCATGTCAAAATAGTTCGTGAACAAATAGATGGAAGGAGGGAATATTTGATTTTGATTGGTTCTAATCTATAAGTTGTTGTTTGTGACACGACTTTGAATCGTTACAGTCATGTGGCATTCAAGTTCAAATTCATTTAAACAGTAAGTTTCATGAGAGTTTCCAGAATTTCCTCCTGACAGCGGTTGCCATCTACATCTAGATTTACTAAGCAGTAAAACAAACAAAATACCATTTACTAGTAAAAATCATCAATCACATGTTGCGAAGAAACGTACTTGAAACGCGCAAAGCATTAAAAATCTAGAATTCATCACTGTCACATTTATTCTGCTCTACTCAAATTATTTCACTTAAGGTATCCTTAAACTTTTCTATATTTCTCTGAACTAAGATTATCTACCATAACACACAGGACTCATTTTTAAAATTCCCGCTCAAAATCTATTTGAAACGATGAGTCGAAACGATGAAGGTGGTTTTCTTTTGTTTTCTCTCATCTTTGCATTCTTTAACGTATTTTATACAGCAAAAGAGATAAAAGGGAAACTGCAAAAGTTTTCGTAGATTCTAATCAGTTTGCGAGAAGCAGGTTTTGACGCAGTCGATTGTTTCCGTCAACTTCAGTGCGAGAAAGGCAACAAACAACATCTTTTGCACTAATGGGTTTTTCCTTTACAGTGGGAGCCCTCTCCTTTCCATATAATTCTGCAATGATGTATTTTTACTATTCCATATTTATCATTTCACAGGATCGGATCCGTTTGGCATCGCGCTATTGAACGTCTCACAGAAAATCTGAACATTCTTCAACTAGTATCTCAAAGGGAATCAAACTAGATGAAGAACTGTTTTCTGAAAGCGAAAGTTTTCTGCAAGTGCTACTTCCTGAAAAATTCTAGGATTTTGCTGCATTTTTGATACACAATAGCAAAGCTAACCGGGTGTAGAGTAGTTCTGGGTGCTGGACGTCGTGGTCCGATTGAACGTCGGTCGAGATGTGATAGAGCTGCGGTATTCTTCGGACATCCTTCAACACGACAGCTTTAGTGGAAGCACGAATGAATAGCATAACGGTAAACGTGGACGTACGTGCAAACAGTCATTTGAAGTAAACACGCAACGATTCATGCGTAAGCAAATGTTTGAAGGAGAAGAAAATGATTGCACAAGGAAAAGTAGAAAAATAAGAAAGAAAAGAAAGAAACGAACGAAACGAGTACGAATCACAACGACAACGTCAACGATTGGCTTCGTTGCTTCCCTAAACGAGTGAACGGTCGGCATCTAATCAGATACGACCTCGCGGGCGGACACTGACGGTACCCCCGAGCCACGGCCGCCCACCCCACCGCTCTCCTCCGACCAGCCCCATTAAAACGTCTCCTATTCTCTCGTCGATCGACAAAATCTCTCTTCTATCTCATCAAACACTACACTCTTATCGGAAACGATTCGTTAACTTCCCAAAATGTGCGTTTTGTGGGCTTGAAGAGAGAGAGATAACAGAATTGACCTACTTACTTGTAACCTGACAATCTTGCTGATGTTTTTTAAGTGTTAGGCAGCGAGTGCCCTTTCTTTGTCTCCGATGCAACCACATCGCTGCCAATCAACCGCTTTTTTTTTGACAGCAAAGAGAAAGGTTTGAATTTGTGATGAAAATCTTGCTACTCAAGAACAACGACAAGGTTAAGTTTTGGGAGAGCGTAGAAAGAGGACTGTAGAAGGCAGTGTGGAAAAAGTGTGGAACGAAATAGATGGATACTTTGTTAGGTACAACTGAGAATGGAATGCGAAATGTCTGGGCACAAATACAAATCAAATCGCTCTGGAATTCGTGCCATTCCCAGGAGAAAAACATGAAATACCTTGGCATAATATATTTTAGAGTAATTATTCTTAACAAATCCAGTATTAGAACAAGTGATCAAGTCCAGATGATTTAACTTATGTTTTTTTTTGCTACTTCAACAACTGTATACATAGAATACCCAAGAACATGTAAAATTGCTTTTTTTTTCTTGCAAGTTTCTTCCTCAATACCATTTATTTTAACCTAGTAGGAGCAGTACGGTATATTCCGACTAACGTATCACGCATAAATCGAAAAACTTTTTATGGATGGAGTAGGATGCTTTAGAAACGATATCCTCCTCACCTCAAATGCAATGAGCTTCAGTTCCTAGAAATTAGTTCAAAATTTCTCGTCTTATTGGGCATATAATTCCAATTGATGAGAATAATTAGCTAATGATGAACATTAATGGAATGCTATGGATAATATGAGACAGTAGAACCACAAAAATAATTTTCTTAATCTCACTACTTTAAGGAGGAATTCGAGGATACTCCAGATACGTACTCGGAACATAAAAGATTCAATAGAATCAGTACTGAAATATGTCTGTATCTCCGTGATCAAAACGTGAGGTCCCCATTCCGTTATCATTTCTAAGATCCTGAGTGATCGATTCTATTGTGAGGGACGTAGGGGGACAAAAACACAAAGATGGAACGATAACAACCAGTTGAAAAACTGTCTATAAACATGACAAAATGTCATCCGTTAAGCAAACCATTGAATTCGTCGAAGTTTACGTAAATACACAAGATGACAAAGGGATTCTTATTGATTTCATACCTATAGCAAGGATTCGCCGTAACGGTTATTATATTTAATGTTGAAAAATATTCAAGAACAGTTGTTTACATGCCTTCTGTACGTGCACAGACGAACAGCCAAAATAGCTCAGAGGGTAGCGGTGAATGGGGAGAACGCCGCTTACTCAACACAAAACTTGTCTACCTATGTGAGTGATGGAGTTATTACTGTATTTAAGTGTCGTCGAAGCACAACAATGTTGCAGTCCGCCTTTTACACAACACAAAATGATGAAAGTGTGACCTGCGCATCAGGCAAAAGTACAAGTCACCCAATGTAGTGAAAATAGATTGAATGAAAGAAACTCGGTTCAGGTTGTCAAGCCTCGCAACGTCTGCGACGAGTCCCAACACTACACATTTGACGATGACTGAATATGCTGAACTAACCGGCAGCAGATATCATAATGAAGGTGTCGATGGGGTGGGGTTCGAAAAAGGCCTTCGCAACGGGGCGTGGTATGATGCATGGGACCCCGCGCCGAACGAGTAGGTCGAGGATACACACCCCGTTGTGCACCACCCATCCGCAATGAAGGCGTCGACTCGCAGAGGGGGAAAAAACCACCACCACCACCACGATCAGACTGTTGACGTGATTCAATCATTACGATACGAGTCGTTACACTTCAATGGAGCACCTTGAGGAGGTCAACGAACCTGAATCGTCGTCAGAACGCCTCATGAGAACTTGCCTTTCATGAACGCAATGTAGTAGAAAAAAGAAGCAAGCGGCTTTTGTTGTTTGGAATACAAGTCGTGGAACATGTGAATACGGTGATAGGAACAACTCTGACAGACGAAAAGAATTCAACAAGTGATTCTATCAGAAGTTGACCATGAAAACATAAACCTGTTCTGGAGTTGCTGCTTTGCGTTACTGGGATACGGTCTCGATCTCAGTGCGATGAAATTATTTAGAGAGCGATGAAAACACTTGCATCCATTATTTAGAATATTATATTAAGCTGTGTTTACTCGAACAACGCAAAAATCACATTACATTACAATTTATTGAATCCTCATTAGACAATAAATCAATTTAATCGATTGCAAAGAACAAAGGACTGTTTTGTTGACATCTTTGTTGGTTTTCTATTAGTAGCAGAAACTTAAATGTCGAGTCCTATGACAGTACTTTCATTCTAAGTTGCTGGGAAGCGAAAAGACTCAGAGAACGATCTTTCCCCTGCAGTAGTTTATATTTATGTATTCTCCGGAGAGACGATAAGGAGAGGATTAGACAGTTTAGTAAATCTGTATACTAAAAAACAAGTTCCCATTGCTAAAAATTGCAAAAAAAAATTGCAGCTACCTTTCAAAAGTTTTTAAGGCAATTTCTTCATTTTCTAATAAAAAAAATCATATCTTTCACTCTTTATTGATTCATTGAGTGTGCAGTTAACAAATAAATTCTTTTTCCATAGAAACATTCCTTACTGTTCTCTGACCTTGCTCATAAAAAAGACTATTTCCTATTTCAAATAGTTGCCGAGAATTGGTACAGAAAAAGAAATGACATTGCTTTCGGAAAATAATTGATGTTTGATCAAAAGACAAGTTTTTTTCTGACATGAGGAAACAGCCAAGGACATATCAGGTAAACGTTTACTTTTTAAATTGAAAAAAAAACACTTCTCCGTCAGAAATTGGAATTAGTCATACAGAACTTCCTGAGAAAAAATTGCTTAAGTAACAAGTCTTTAGGAAATTTTTCATGAGTCATTCTTGAAATGGTACAAAAGCGAGTGTCATACTTTGATTTTTACAGTGGTTCACAGTGTAATAGCATGTTTAGAACAGGATTCGCATACATTTCAAGAACCTCGTCGTTCCTCAATGTTTGACTGGTTTCCGGACTTGGAACTCGTTTGTACCAGCTAAATATATACCTTAGGAAGGGGTATATTTTCTTAATAGCATTCTATACATCTGAACATGTAATGTACAATGCAAATAGATCTTGAATACCCTTTAATTTTTTTTTATGAACGGGTTTTCAAAGAATAATATGCAGCACATGAGGAAACTTCCTTCTACGTTGAAAAAATAGTCAAGTAATTTTTAGTCATGTGCCCAAACCAATGTAGCTATCATGATTAAGAATAAAATTTAATTTTAAAAAATTGCAAAAGTTTTTCTTTCTCGCAATGGGTAGTCATTGTTTTATACGTATTTTTCGTAAAGAAAGTAGTCTTCGTGTCTAATGTTAAATGTTCTAATGTCAAAATATTAAGCAAAAATGATTTTTCATTCTTGAGTCTTTTATTTTGGTTTCGAACCACCAAAATCGTACTTGTTTAAAATTAGTCAGCGAATGAATGAATGAGTGATTGAATAGAAGAATGAATGAATGAATGAATAGATGAATTAGATGATGAACTGACAAGAAAATGTGTGAATTTTTCCGACCACTGGCAAAATCAACCGTAGAGAAGAACTCTGATACAGTTTTCAAATTTACGTATTCTTTTAAAAAGAGTGAAGTTCTGCCGGAAGAAACATTCTTGGAGTTTATCCAGATTTGATTTAAAATTGAAAATTTTCTAAAAATATTTTTACAAATATGAATCAAAGTAGTTACAATTAAGGGTATTTATATGATTTGCTCGTGATATCAGTTGATTATCCTAGAATAAACCTTACATAATCGATGTCAAGTAATCGTAGGCGGTTGTAACGCTCGCCTACAAAACGTTCGGAAGGGCGTTGGCCGTATGTGTCAACGAAGGTTACTCATCCACAATGGTTTTTACTCACAATTCATCCCTTTTCGCCTATTGTCATAACGCTTAGTGAAAACGAAAACTGGAAGAACGCTGACAAATGTTCGTAAATAAAGTCTTGCTATGTATTTGCGCAGGGACTTTACTACAGATACTACTGAGAACAGTCACAGTCATGTATTACAGGAAGAATCCGTTCTTTTTTTGTTATCAAGAAAAATTATCCGGCACACCTATCAGCACTTTTCTTTTAACATTCTGTTTCTGGCTGAATATTATAAATTTACCGTTAACTAAGTAGGACAATACGATCTTCGATTAACAGTAGAGCTGATCGATAACACGAAAACTCGTCCAAATTTCGTATAGACTAGTCTTAGATCGCAAGTATCCTCGTATTTGTCATGAGTCACACGACAATGCAATCTCATCTCGTTACGATCATTTGATATAAATTTGAATGGTCACGACGTCCTTGACGCGAATCAGACTGCGGTTTCTCTGATCGAATCAGATAATGCCAGACGATGCCAACGTCAACTGTTATATGTTTAGGTAAACAAACTATGTAGAATTGAAATATGAATTTGAGAAAAATTCTCAAGTTCTTATATAGAAAACGAGACAACATCAAGCGTCGAAACATGAAAATTTCCTCCTGGAACTAGTTTCTTCTCAAGGAATCTGAACAAATGTGCAGAAATCATCCACCTTCTTTTAAAATGTTATTTCCACACAAAACGTTTTGCTTATCCAAACTTTCCAACAGTTGTCGATGCCCTGTTAGTGGCTTTGTGTTGACATTTTGCCGATCATTTTCCAAATTATTCACATATTCAGAGAGAAATATTTTTTAAGTGTGAGTCGCTCAAATAAAACCGAAAATGAGAAAAGTATTTACCGTACGATGATTACTTCAATGTTTATCTTATAGTGATTATTATTATAAACCAACTATGAATTATAATTTTAAAAAAGGCCTACAAAACCATAAATTATGATTAAAACTTAGAATAAAAGTTCCAAATTGGTTTTTCTTATTGATTTCGGGTATTCTAGTGAAATCAATATATTATTTCATGCGTATTTTATACACCTTATTTTTTAAAGCATATCTCAGGTTTTTTTTATATTCCAATAGACAGACACATATCTGTTTTTTAAAACTGGTCTTTCTCAACTAATCGAAAATTTATCTTCGATTCGTCACAGAAATTGAAGCTACAGGAAGAGGCTTCGATAGAATTCCGACTGAATGTTGGACTTTTTTGTTATATCCAGAAATTTTCAATGAATAACAATTACTCGTTATTGTTCGGTCTAACAGAATTTGGCCACATTTCATTGCTGAGTGATTCTAGAATTAAGTATCGTAGTAGTTACTGGTGAACATTGTGGGTAAATTTTTGTGGATTCTAGTTTACAGTACATCTATGTACCATATAGATAGCCCTAAAATTCCACAGTTACAAGAATTATTCGCAACACATGTACATAACTTAATTTCGTCTAATAATTGAATATCTTCTAAATTACTGTAAATTTTCACTAATTTGTCTATAAGAGGGTGTCTAAGTTTACTAGGAAGAAAATTGAAATAAAATGCACTGAAAAAACGAAGCAATTTTTAGGAGAATTCCATTTTTAATTTTGAAATTTGTTCGATATTAAATAATTCATGTATTTGGTTACAATGTGCATTTACAATAATCCATGCGTTGTATGTTCTCTGCAAATTATCGGCTACTATTTTTATTTCTACTAAAAGAAATGGCTACTGTGACTTTATCTTCTTATTGGTTCCAATCTTCAGATGACCTTAAGAGAAACAAGTTTCATCACGGGCACTTGTTGACACTTTATTATATAAAAGTTTTTTCATCGGAAGCAGAGATGGCTGGGCAGAGAAAGAGGCTTGTTTAAAGGTGTTTTTATTTTTTTTTTGAAAACAATGTGGAACATTGGGATGAAAACTTTCTCTTACGAGAAAAAAACATTTCTGAATAATAACGGAAAATAGTACACATCAACCGTAGCAATTTTACAATTCTAATTCAACGTCCAATGGAACACGGATGTTGCAACACTTTACTCATTTGACTCATTCACGTTGTTATGGATGTGGTGCAAAGCAAAATTCTTAATTTCTTAGTCATCATAGAACTACTGGCTAATACAATAAGCACACAACGGGAGGCCCCCACATTCTCAAAAAGAAAACGTTGCGACACGTCGAAAAAAATTGAAGTCACGGGGATGTTAACATTTCAATGACTTCCGCAGTTCTATCAGGAGTATCCGGCAGACATCGCTCAGCTATACCATTATCATTTTGTTACAGTAATCTTATTGTGTTAAATATAACAGTGATCGAATTGGTTCGTGACTGAGTGAATCAACAGTGACCTCGTTCAGATTACAAATCCCTCTCTATTAGCGGTAAAGAACAATCTTTTACCTTGCTCTAACGCGTTGGAATGGATATCGTTCCTCCTGAGAAGTTCTTATAAAAGAAAAAAAATGACAGCGACATATAAGAATTCTAATGTTATCTCTTCCCTTTTTCTCTTCCCATTGTTTCTTCAATATCCTTTATCAGCGAAAATTAGACAAAATAACAGCTACAGTATCCATGAAAGCTATGTATCTATTCAGTGAGAAATATGTTTTCTCATCTATAATATTTTAGAGAAGTTCAGTGAAAGATGTTCGACTACTTTTATATTTTGTCAATCCTGAAAACTAAGAGTTGGGCAGATTGCAGTATAGGATGTCTACTCCCTGAGTTCCTTCTTATATACACTGACAGGGGATCGACGTGACAATGCAGTGTTCGTTTGGGGACCTATTAGAACTATTATAGCACTTGTTTAGTATTGGATCATGTAGCAATTTCAAGGATTTCGTCGAAATAAATAGCGCAAACATTAACGAATCATGTGTTGCTACTTGTGAATGATGTAGGTTGTCTCGAATATAAGATAGTCGTTCATATACTTGCACATAAAAATCCTGAAATCTATTCGGGATTTCCACAAGTAGATGCGAGCAGTATACGGTAGATGCTTCCATCGCCAAGGTCCACTTTCCCTACTGGACCGATGTTCCTATTATTCTCTGCGTTGTGTCGTTGGAACCTCATCGCGGTCTTCTAAGCAAACATACGATAAGGTCAAAACGACATGAGGCACGGTGAGGTTGCTTAAAGGCACCATACCTCGAATCTGACGTAGTGAGGGAAACTACTGGACAAGCTAGAAATGAAGTTGTAGTTCGTGGAATCAGGGAAGGTTCCGCTAATCGCTTCCTAATCCGCTCGTTGTAAAAAAACGTCGTGATATGCTCAGTTTTTTCACGTTTTCACCTGGGAAGCGCCACGATTATACACGCGTCGCATACAGTTGCGCAGCGGTTGAAAGCCATTGAGTTCTTCTCGACTGCCTCCATTCAAGTGCGACCAAAGAATAGGTTGCCGAGGGGACCAGAACGTATACATAGAGGAGCGTCCTAACGTTCTTCAAAGGAACTAAAACGGTTCTCATGCCGTTTTTTAGGACGATTAGGGAGAGATGAGTGGAACCACCCCTGACACCAAAATTTACAACCCCATCTTTAGCCTTCCCCACGGATGCGCTCACCACGTCAGATGTGGTGCATGCTGCTTTTAAGCGACGATGTTCGAAGCGACGCGGCGGAGAGAACGGTTGAAATCGGGGTGGGACCTTCGCGAATTACAGCGAGGAATGGTGCCAGCGAGGGTCCCCCTGTATTCTAACTATTACGTCGCATCGCTTCGAGCGTAGTCGCTTACGCAACTGCGCCTTCCATCATTTCGTTTGGACCCTACTATTTATACTCGTTTATATATCACTCAGTGTTAAAAATGGGCAGGAAACTTTATTTCAGTGGAAGTCAGGATGTTTATGTTGGAAATGAAGGGCTAGCTTTTTTCCGAGGAAAATTTCTGTTTTACCAAGGATTGATAAAGATCGAATAAGTGGTTTGTTTTGGGTAGGTTGACGATTTTACTATCTTCTTTTCTAGCCGTGTAAAAATGTTATATTATGTTCTTATAAAGTATAAAAATATTTCAAAAAAAATTAAAATAAAATGAATGCAGAAGCCTATTGATTTCCTATGAAAGGCAATTGTGAAAAGCTGCGTCCCCCACCAACCGAATTTCCACTTCCTGCTCTTATCCCCGTTAAACGGTGCTAAAGAAAATGGAAGTGTGGGTGTAGCGCAGTATGTAAGCGGTTCGCTGTGGCCCTACGGTCAATTGTTCGACACCGCCGTAGTGTCGACGAAGCCTTTCATCAAACCGTAGTCGATGAATTGGTATCAGACGTGTTTGGGAAGACAAAAACCCTAACATGATCATCGGCCACCCCGTCATTGTGTATGCCGGTTGAACGTTCGTAAACCTCAATTGATTCTGGATTGAAGTGAACATGGTGGGGCATCTCTAGTGGATTCATGCCCCAGAAACTTTATCCTTATCTCTTTTAGAGAAGAAAGAAGTAATTCCGCTAGAGATTTGTACATTTTTGTAGCTCATTAAACCCTACTGAGCAAAATTTTTCTTTGTTTATCTATAGTTATCCTGACTAGTTCCCGAATTATTAATTGATCTTGTAGACCAGTCCCTCAAGAGTGCTTTATACTGAGTTTCGAGGCTGAATTACAAGTAATGTAGGTTCTCATTTTTGTATTTTAAGATAAATTTTCTCAAATAAGCAGCAGCGGTGAAAAAACATATTAGGAATTGCGATCATATGACATTATGCGAAATAATTCTATCGAACTTAACTTGTTTCTGGATTTTTGAACATGTGCCCACTTGAGAATCCAGTATTCAAGTACCAGTCAAGTCTTAATTACCCCACTTTGAAATCATCCCAGGGAACGAAGTTCAAGCGTTTTTTACAAGCCAATTGCCTTCGGGAAGTTCTATAGCATACTTGTGTAGCAAAAAAAGCAAATATTTTCTGAGATGATTTTTTTTTCTTGCGAGGACTTGAGGTTTAATAAAAAAGAAGGACATTGATTGAGGCAAACCTATTTTTTGCTACCAGACGTCGAAACTAATTTTGTTCAAAACTATTATTTATATTCTATAATAAATAAACAGTTCGAATGGTTTCGAACGAAGGGAAATTCACAAATTTCGCCTCATCTTTATCAAAAATCAACATGTTTGTCATCAGGAAAGATCCTCAAGTTTCCTGCATTAGCGTAGTTCCTTCACAATTCTACGATATGACAGCAATAATTATTTTTGATTTTTTTGAATTTATTTGATCTCTATTTCTAATTTTTTAAAAATCCTTACGTAGTGCTGGCGGTAAGGAAAAAAGATTTAGAAAAAAAACTCCATCGGTAGTGCTACACTAGACCAGAATAATTAAGAAAAATTATTATTAGATTTAAAAATCAAAACATACAAAGTAGAGGGAAAATTAATCGGGAAAAACTGTCTTGAAATTCTTAATTAAACAGTCTTTAAAGGAAGCTAATTACTAAGGTTTGAACGGTTAGAAATTCAGAAATTAAATTCTTTTTTTGTAAATCTTCAAAAAAAGATGTCCATGCTATACATCTATACAGGAAGAAAATTTGTTGAACGTTTTGCCGTCAACGGATTGGTCGAGAATTGAAAGAATGTAGTAATAGAAGTAAGAGTAAGAGGGAATAAATACCTGATTAATTTGTTGTTGCGCTTTTTCTGGATTCAGTACAATTCCTTTCCAATTTGAAGAAAGACCTAATGGACATATGATGTGACGAAAAAAAAACGCTTTACAAGAAAAATTAAACAGATAACTGCTGCAAGCGATCCGTCTTACTGTATGCCTCACTTATGAAGACGACAAATGTTTTGAATTGATTTTGACAGCATTCCTTTTGATGCTACCGTTGTGGTCCTCGTTTTCGTAAATGGAATGTTACTGTCGTATTACAGAACTAGGAAAACCAAGGAAACAACATCATCCAGAAAATAATTCTAACCTTTGACTCAAGTAAGAGAGTAAATTGTGAAGAACCGCAAAGAAACCGACACGATGCGATCCATGACTCTGCAGTGCTACGTCGTATGGACAGCTCATTAGCACCTACCGCGAGATTTTTTCCTAGATGAATCCTAGGGAATTCGTATGATAATTAATTAATTAATTAATACGCTAAATATTAGCGTAAAACGTCGGCTTACCTCTCTAAAACCATAAGAGACAAACATGTGAAAATACACGATTGATTTGTATTTTTTACTATAATTATTTTCAGCGCAATTTTTCTTGTATTTTAATTGGAGTTTATTTAATCTTGAAGTTAAAATATTCGTTTCAGGAGCGACAGAGTCAACCGAATGGAATCCATCATGCTTCCTTCACCACATTCTTTCAGCATGTCTCCTACTTACCGTCACAGTCGGTTGCAATCACCTAAAAAGTTGGGAAAGTTTTCTTTCGAACAGTTTAAGATTACTGGAACAAATCGAAATGATCCGTTACTTTTTGTCTGGATTAGTTTAACATTCCTATACATCCTTAACAAAACTGTTTCTTTATTTTCCACTTAGAGATGAGTTCGAAGTTGTGAATCGCAGCACAAATGTCTTTACCGTTCTCGTCAACAGCCGATTTCTAACTCGATTAGTGAGAAATGAACGAAAAAGTGTCGGCGAATTGATGGAGCCATTTTTCTTACAAACTTCATATCTTAGTGTGACCGAAAATGTTGAAGAATAATTCTGCAAGAAAAATTATTCCGTCCTGTCTGCAAACAATTCGTGAGTGAAACGATTCAATTCGAAGAAATATGAGCAAACGAATGGATTCACTGGAGACGTTATCTGTAGCGCATGGAAGAAACAGAAATATAGAAATCGCTGAAATAAAGCAATTTGTCCTAATTTCATTATTCATTATTATTCATTATTATTCATTATTCATTATTCATTATTCACTACACAAATAATTCGATTACTAGAAAAGAAAAGAAAGTACATGGAAAACATCCTATAAGTAAACAGAGAGGATTTTTTTTAAGGTTCTTGGCACTAACGTATTTTGCACAGGTTATTTTCCATATTTGTCTATTTTAGACGAAAAGAACTCTAATTCTACGTATAAGTTAGCTGTGGATCTCGGCAATACCTCCGTAAGAAGGTCCCAGGCTATGTAAAGAATTTTTTATGAATCCGGAAAGTTTTCGGCTATAGTAAAATCAACCCATCCACACTTTTTCCACATGATGTGGATCACTTCGTTTTCGTGCCGAAAGGTTAATGCTTCGTTTATATTGCCATAGAAAACATTTTCTTTACGGGTCTTCGAAAAAGTTAGAGAATAAAAAAGATGATATTACAATAATTGTCTTGTTTCTTTCAAAAATCTCCAATATTTCTCCGCTATAAATTAAATTTAACCTAACCTAAAAGCCTATATTGTACACATGTACAAAACAGCTTCAAAATCAACAAATGTCAAAACAAATCTTATCAGCTCTCAGGCTCTGATGATACCGACAGTTTCGATAGTTGGCCGTATGCTCCTCAAAACTCCTACAATCGTCGAACGGTTTGTTTGATTTCACCTCACCAACCGCCGGTCCGTCCACAGTTGAAAGGGATTGTCAGTTGTTCGTTCGGCCTATATTTACCGAAAATATTATCTTCTGGGACGGGTTATTCGTCTTTCATTGTTGCTGTGAAAAAGTGCTAAATCTTCTTGTTGTGTCATAGCTTTCATACAATCATTCCTCAAAAATTTTTAGTTGTTCTGACGTGTCTGACTTGTCATTATATGTATATGTCCTCGAGATCCTCTTTCATTTCAATACATACACTATGTTTACCAAGAACTGTGTTAGCTCAAACTCTGCTGCGTTTCATTGTCGAGCTTGTGTGCCTCTTATGAAATCCTCGTGAGCTGTCTAAATACGCGAAAAAATCCTATGATTACAGTCATTATACTTACATTTCTTCTCTAGATCCCACGATTTCAATGACGCAGCAGTTAAATCCGCAGGTGATTTATGATTTTTTCGGTAGAAGACCTGTAAAATATCCATATATGAAGATATGGTCTTTTTTGTCAGTAATCATTCTCGAGAAATCTAACTCCTGTTCTAAAGGGACTCATTTTGAGTGTTTACATTTCTAGCTTCCCATTATCTTTTTTCCCCTTCATTTTTAAAGTCGGTTTCATTTTTCCGATTTACCTCAACATTATTTTTATGATCCATCCCAGATGTTGTACTGCATGAATCATTTCGTGTTGAATTACGTTTGCTTATTGAAGTATTTAGCCGTATACCCTGAAATTGGGGTAAAAAAGAGCCATCTACGATTTTTCATGGATATCTATCCTTGATTAAATCGTTTAATAACATTATTGTTTATAATGTATCGTCATTTTCTTTCACTTGCTTGTGGGTACTCATGAACACTGAAAAAGCGCTTTTTTGAGGTAGTGGGAGTCCAGAAATTTTTTGTTCTTTTTTAGAGCGATCCTCTTCAGAAACAATAGTCATAAGTGTTCTGGCCTCGGTTCGTTTCCCTCTCACTGCAATGCCGATCCTCGTAAGAAAAAATTTGATCGATACACGTCAAAAGAGTTCCACGAATGAAGATTTCACGGCTTTTGTTCACCCCAACTTTCAGTTTTATTTTTATTTTTATTTTTTATATTTCTATTTCTAGGAGTTCTAGGATATTTTACAAACAATAGACGAATTTCGAACAGAGTGTTATCGAAAAAATATTTAAAAAAAAAATATGGGAGCCATATCCAGAGAAAAATTCATTGTCAAGTAGGCCTCCATTTGAATTTGAACACGTAGAACCAATCTGTATCTTTTATCCAAACCATGTGTTCACATTCAATATCCTCAGATTTCTCTCGGGCACTCAACTGGGTGTGCTACACTTCCTCAACAAAATAAACATCGCCGATCCTTGAATTATCACATTATCTTCATTTTTTAGGCGACAAATATATCCAATATGTCTCGAAGACATCCAATTCGACGTTATAGACCGGGTTTAGATGAGGATCAAACAAGAGATGCTATGAAAGTGAGGTTTTCTCCAGTCCACACTTTTCTATTTTAATTTTTTATAATTTTTCTACTTTTATTTTTTCTATTTCCTTCACTAGCTGCTTCGCATAACTTTTAAATACTTACTAAATTCGCATAGGTACAATATAACTGCCTTTGATTAAGGTTTTAGAGAAATTCGTCCGTAAGAAGTATAGAAATTCTGTTCTTGTTGGTACGAACGACTACGATCTGAACTCTTCTGAACTTCTAACACCACAACCATCAAGTCGCCCAGCTTCTGGAATACAATTCCCACAATTTCCCAGCAGGTGTTGAAATTTTTTCAGCATTCATTTATAAATTCACATTCTCTTCTATTTCTGCGTATTTGCTGTAGACAATTCACTTTCGATCAATCCACAGTTGGTCAGGAATCTCGTCCGCCCCTTGTCTCTACCTACACGTTTGATTTTACTGAACATAGTGTTAAAGATGAAATTAGGTTAGTTAAGGTTTATTTCTGCAAAAATTTACACATCTAAACGGTCACAAAATTTATCGAAATTTTTTCCAAGGTTCGACAAGGACAACGAAACAAAAGCAGCATATATTTCGCGAGTTTTACGATATTTCTATGAATATTTAGGTATATTCTTCATAATATTTCAACCCAGGAATGAGTATATACTTGCAATTTTAAATTAGTTGTTTCAGGTCTAAAACACTTAGCGCTAATTTTGATTTTAATATTTTATGCGTTGGTTGGCGGCTTTATTTTTATGGTCATAGAGCTTCCCGCTCAGCAACAAGCAGATTCAGATTTTATAAAGGTGAACTTATTTGTTTTTTCTATCCGAATAATTCCGAATTTTCTTCCATCTTTCCTATTTTCTCCGGTTTCTGCCCCTTAGCTATTTTAGTCGTTTTTTTTTTGCAATTTTCTGACTCTTTCTAATTTTTTGACATTAAATACCTGCTTTTTTCTTTCTTTTTTCTTTTTTTAGCAGATTTTTTTCTTCTATGTAACAAATTCTGTTTTTATGCGCAACTGTATATACTTCTTTAACATTTTTTAAAGGATTTTTTTCAACATCCCCAAATCCTATCCGAGTATCTTTCATCATCGCTGACTGTGATATAACCGGTTACCAATATGGTTAAGAATACAGCGCTTAAATCAATAGTTTTCCAGAAAAGAAGAAAAGTATACACGACACAAACAAATCTGCTTTCCACATATTTAACGCGCATCCAGAAGAACTTTTTCAGGATCGTTGCAAAAGCTCTGAAAGTTTCTTATTTGCTGTTGTAATCCACTTCTTGGAAAGCACTGCTAAATTTTACGACCAGACATGCACTTATGCTAATATGCTTCTAAAAATACTCCCATGAAAGCATCGTAATCCGGTTTCAATGATACAGAACCTTCACTGACTCTTCTAGTCAGAAATGTGCTGCACTTCCACTGAATTTGCTTTTTTTTCTCACAAACCAATGAAATTTTGAGAGCATAGCTACAAAAAATCACGGAAAAATCTAAGAAAAATATCAAGGAAAGAATAATGAACTTTGCACTGTAATGAGTAAGTTGAAGAGATCCCCTCTCGAACTCATCTCATAAATATCGGGAACCGTGGAACCTGACAATCTTGTGGATTGTATTGATCTAAGGAGATGAAGATCAGAAATATTTGAACAGTTCCGGAACCAAGGAAGAGCTGTGAAACGATAGAGGAGGACGAAATAGTAGATCGGCAAAATAGTAAGGCTTTCAATCAAAAATAGGAATCAGAAGGAAAAATTACAAAAAGGCGAAGATCCCATTAATTGACGGCGATAGCGAGAATCATATCCGTAAATCGTATCCACTACAACACTCAGGAAATGTTGGTCAAATGTGGGATCAATGTGGGATCGAAGTTGGTAGTACCAACTGCTTAAAATTTTGAGAAATTTTGACATTTTTCAAATAAATAATCACAAAAAAGAACCGGGACCCAATCTTTAAAATACTTTGAGCCAGAATTGCAACTGTTAACCTCTGAACACTTTGTCCACTTGGTGAGGAGTGGTTAGTGATCTAGACCAGATCCATTCCTTTGCACCAATGCGGTCCTGGCGGTACTCAACTGGTTAGAAACACTTCACTCAATCCATTAATGACTTATTTTTGTTTTCTTCACTTCACTACTAAACAGTAACACTTGTTTCTCATCTAGTACGCTGGATCAAAGCATTTATATAACCTCCACTTTTCATCCATGCTAAAATTTCAGGATTCGAAACAACGACACTCTCATCTAGCTTCATTTCTTCTGCAATCCCTTTACACCAGCGGATGTCTCAAAGAGGTTCTTAAATTCTTTACTTAATATCAAGCTTATTCCGAGTTTTTATTCTGGTTGAATTTTGGCACCAAGAGTTTTTTTCTACTTTTTTACGTTTTCAAAAGGAAGAACAGAACTGAAATATCTCATAAGATTTCAGCTCTTTAATTATGTGACCGATTACGGTAACGCTTTGCAGTTACGGTCAAAACATGACTCTGAAACTCAAATAGTACATGAGAATTCATTATGTGCTCTTACATTACGACCACTTCTTAAATCCTACGATGAATCCGTAAGAAAAGCGTTGGCACCACAAATACAATGGAAATGGGATTATTGGAATTCTGTATACTATGCAGGAACAATTTTCACTACTATAGGTTTGTTTGATTAATTTTTTAAACCGTCTGTTTTTTCGAGCTTCGACATAACCTTAGTGATTTTTCCACTTTTTTTGCTATCGTTTCAAAAATTACTCCCATTTTTATACTAATTTTAGAGAAACGAGTAGCCGCAGGTATTTGATATTGACTGACGTTGGCTCCAGCCTCTAGGATCTAATTATGTACTTATAATTTCCATCGAACCTTCTTCGTTCTATTCATCAAATATCAAATATTAAAACATTTCAGACTAGTTGATTTCATTCAAAATCCCATGACACACTCTTCCAGGATATGGAAATATAACGTGCAGAACACCTGTTGGACGATTTGTTACAATTTTATATGCACTTTTTGGTATTCCAATGATGCTTGCTGTACTTAACGTTATTGGAAAAGCTCTATTTGGACAAGCTCAAACATCTTACATATTCGTCCGCAGGTAAAAATAAAATGACAAAAATAAACATTAAACCGTTTGTTTAGAAAATCCATTCCACGATTGGCTTGGATTTTCAGGTTATTTCGACGTCGATTGCGGCATTTAAAAAGATCTCGAGATATGGAAAGGTCTGGAACTATTGAAACTATGACTACGGATGATACTCAAGGAATGAAACAAAACCCTGTGGAGGTTCGGAAATATCTTTTTTTTTTGTTGCTAGGAAATAGGTCATCATGCGTTTTATTTTTCACTGGAGACTTGTCACAATATTCATTATCGAAAAATTCTGAATAATCCATGTAGCGTTAGCGCTTTTCGCCTCCTCGATGAAGTCAATATCTAGCCTTCTAGGCGCCAGAAAAAAAAAATACTTTTGAGAAAAAAAAACATTCAGGATCTCTCACATGTGGACGAAACTGGACTATTCGAAACGTTTCCAATGTCATTAGCTATACTTCTAGTATTTCTTTACATGTTCCTTTGTTCTTTCGTATTTTCTATCTGGGAACAATGGGATTTTTTCACTGCTGTGTACTTTTCGTTTATTTCGATGAGTACTGTCGGTTTTGGTGACGTCATACCTGGACATCCACGATATGCATGTGGTAAGCTCTATTTTGATGCTTTATATTAAAGCAGAGATGGTTGAAACTCTTCAAAAATTCAGGAAAACTCCCGAAAAATGTCGAAAGTTTTTTCCGAGTTTGATGTTTGTTTGATACTTTTTCTAATGTTTTTGTTAGCCCCGGCATATCACTTCTATTTTCAGTTTTTTTCGCCTTCTATTTTGTTGGGTTGGCACTATTTTCAATGTGCTACGCGATCATACAGGTATCCATTTCACTCTTTTTTCTTTTCCGTCTTCTTCTTCTTTCCTTTCTGTCGCAAATTTTCCAGGTGTTAACTAGGTTTTTTCATCACTCATTTTTCTTTCTTTTTTTAAATTTTTTGCATCAGTTGTATCCTTACAAACAGTAGAACACATCTATCGTCATTCCACTTTCCATAATTTTTAAAGGTCCGCTGGGAAAATCAGTACATGTGGGCGCTACAATTGATCGATCAAGAACATCAAGATTTGATCGACCATCAAGAACCAACGCAAGAACACGAAAAAGAAGAAAAGGAACAGAAATCTGCGGGTAATTGGGAGTTTCATCGCTTTTGATCTAATCACTACCAATCAATATATCAATCAAGACAATACGAATACTATTATTTACTCACTATTACTCTTACTATTACTATTCGCGTAAGTTCCAGTTGACAATTCTTCATCAATCCGATGGCGATCACCACATCATGAGAATTCAGACAGTGATGGTGAACATATAGAGGAGTTATCCTCCACGGATCGTAATCGATGTAGTACTGGTAAGCTTCTGGAAGACATCCCACTATAGCATTCTGACAAATATCCTCGTTCAGTGCTCTTGGATTCCAAGGATTTGCCGGTGGTACCTCCACCAGTGTTGGGAGTGTTTCTATCACGGTCCATTTCAACACGACAAAAGAGCACTTTAACTAGATCCGAGAGTGCTCTAAGTCGACGAGTTAGCCGATATAGTCGGTAAGTTGTTGTTCGAGGATTTTCGGGATAATTTCCAGGAAAAAGCAGCACAATTTCTTATATTTAAATATCTATTTTTATTATACATTTATTTTTCTTTCTATTTTCTTATATTTCATCGGATCATCACAGTTCTCCACGGATCTCCCTCACTAGAGGGATCACAGCCGGTTAGTCGCGAGGCTACGTGACGCGTCCCCGGGTGGCGGATAGGGGGCTAATCGCGGACCAAAAGCGACCTTGCGCTTGCCCAGAGACGCAGGTGGATTCAGGGGATGGACTCCCTGTTTCTGCTGAGCCAGGACTGACTCATGACATCCTTGTATCCCGCACGTCGGTCCGGCCAAAAGCCTGCAATCAAGTGACTGGGAGGTGCAAGGGAGGCGGTTTGGAGTCGCCTCCAACAAATAAGCTCCACATGTCCACACCGGGAGAACGAAAGTTCTCCCAGAAACTCATGGGACTAGAGGCTTGCAACCTGCCCATAGGTTTTAAAATTTTTAAGCAAAACACAGTAATAGAAAAGAGTCTCCTGATTCCGGAGGAAAGCCTGGTACGGTAGCGCCAGGTAGGACGGGGTTGCAGGAGTCATGTAGGCTACCAAAACGGAAAAGGACTAGGATGGCGATCTGTACTTACAACGCACGTACGCTTGCATCGGAAGCGGCCATCGAAGATCTGATGATGCAAGCCAAGAAGATCAAGTACGACGTCATCGGACTGACCGAGACGAGACGACGTCACCCTCTCAACGCCGTGTATGAAACTGGAGAAGAATTGTTCTTAGGAACATGCGACAGTAGAGGTGTTGGTGGAGTTGGCGTCCTCGTCAACACGAGTATGGCAAAGAACATCGACTCTTTTGAACAACTTACGACCCGAATCGGACGTCTGCGGATGAGAAGATGTGGCCCAATACCAGCTTTGACTATCTTCGTCGTTTACGCTCCAACATCAAGCTACGAAGAAGAAGAAGTCGAAGCTTTCTATATGGACCTGGAGAAGTTCTACCAAGAAGATCATGCCTTCTACAAGGTCATAGTTGGCGATTTCAACGCTAAGGTTGGCCCAAGAAGAACGCCGGAGGAACTTCACATCGGGACCCACGGCCTACAATGGAATGACCAGGGAGAGAGGCTCTCCGAGTTCATCATGACGACTAAGACCATCCATGGGAACTCGCAATTTCAGAAGCCCTCTTCTTTACGCTGGACGTGGGAGTCACCCGGTGGAGGGTACCGTAATGAAATAGACCACATCATCGTCAATAAAAGGTTCTGCCTGACGGACGTCGGTGTTGTACCAAAGTTCTATACGGGATCGGACCATCGCCTCCTCCGAGGAAGATTTTCCTTCACAAGGAGAGCAGAGAAAGCCGCCAAGTTCAGAGAGAGAAATCCCAGGACTACCATCAACTGGGATCTCTTCGCTACGTTAGCCGGCTTTTGGGAAGATTCTGCAATGGACAACATCGACGAGGAATATGACCGGCTTGTCGAACACCTTCACGACTGCGCGAAGAAGGCTGAGAGTTTTAAAACCACCAAGAGGTTTGAGAACCCAAAGGGAACAGCCATTGCATCGAGGAGGGGGATGGAGAAATCTACGACTTCTACTCTAATCTATTCGACAGCCATGTCCACTTGCCTCCTCACTATCTGAGGGAAGATGGACAAGTCATTCCAGAGGTTCTCCCGTCCGAAATACGACATGCTATCATGTCGGTAAGAAATCGTACGGCACCCGGTCCCGACAGAATAAGACCAGAACACCTGAAGAGCCTTCCGCCAGTACTCATCAACACCCTGGCGAGGCTCTTTACACGTTATCTGTCGGAATGCAAGGTTCCTAAACAGTGGAAGACCAGCAAGACCGTGTTGTTGTATAAAAGGGAGATCCACATGACATCGGCAACTATCGCCCAATCTGCCTACTGTCCGTCATCTACAAGCTCTTTACAAGAGTAATCCTTAATAGGATTGAAAAAGTCTTGGATGAAGGACAGCCATGCGAGCAAGCAGGGTTTCGAAAAGGATTCAGCACGATTGACCACATTCACACTGTTTCGAAACTCATCGAGGTATCACGAGAGTACAAGATGCCGCTCTGTCTCACCTTCATCGACTTAAAGAAGGCTTTCGACTCGGTTGAGACGGAAGCGGTCGTGGAAGCCTTGGACAACCAAGGCGTCCCTACTCTAGAATATAAAGGTACTTCGAGAGTTGTACAGTAACTTCACGACCGGAATTTCACCATTCTACAAGAACATCATCATTGACGTGAAGAGGGGGGTCCGACAGGGTGATACAATTTCACCCAAAATATTCACAGCCACCCTCGAGAACGCAGTGCGAAAATTGGAATGGGACGACATGGGAGTGAAGGTTGATGGTCGGCAGCTACACCATTTGCGCTTTGCTGATGACATCGTACTGGTAACACCTAGCATCAGCCAAGCGGAACGAATGCTGACCGAATTCGACGAAACATGTGGATGCATCGGTCTTCAGCTGAACCTACAAAAGACGATATTCATGCGGAACGGATGGGTCTCGGATGCCCCATTCACGCTCAACGGAACGAACATATCCGAATGCACCAGCTACGTTTATCTGGGTCGGGAACTGAACATGATGAACGACCTGACCCCCGAGCTGGGCAGGAGGAGACGAGCGGCTTGGGGAGCGTACAAGAGCATCGAGGATGTAGTGAAGAAGACCAGGAACACCCGGCTCCGTGCTCACCTCTTCAACACCACCGTACTTCCTGCTTTGACCTATGCTTCGGAAACCTGGGCATTTCGCAAGCAGGAAGAAAACGCGGTGAGCGTCATTGAACGCGCAATTGAGAGAGTGATGCTAGGAGTATCCCGTTTCACGCAAGTGAGGGACGGGATTCGAAGTTCCCTCCTACGTCAGCGATCGAAGATTAGAGACGCCGCCGCGTTTGCCAAGGAAAGTAAAATAAGGTGGGCCGGACACGTGATGCGCTTTGATGACAACCGTTGGACCAGAGCCGTGAGCGACTGGGTTCCCCGCGATATTAAGCGCACTACAGGAAGACCGCCGACCCGATGGTCAGATTTCTTCACGAAGTCCTTGAAAGAAAAATATGATGCTCTTCGTGTCCCACGCGAAAGGAGGAACCACTGGGCTACTCTGGCACGCGATCGGGACAAATGGAAGAATCACTGGCGCCCGCTCGACCAGTTCGAAGATCAACGGGAGTCAAGGTGATCAAGGTGATCAAGGTGATCACAGTTCTCACAGTTTTCTCTTTTCGTTTAACTTCATTCTTCTTTCTCTGCAGTAGAAAAATTCTTCCTGCAAAACACTGGATTTTTTTTTCGATACTATACCACTTCTGACCAATCGAAGTTTCTCTGAAAAATTATTTGTTGTAATTGTGAAGTTTTAGTAGCATAGCTCAAATTCACACCATCAAGCAAGTGTAAACTTTTATCCTCATTATACCTCGAAAAGGATCGTGAGTGATGTGTTTGTGTGAGCCTTACCAGCTTACATATTGAATTTAGAAGGAATAATGCGAAAACATTTACAGACTTGGGTTTAATTTTTCCGACATACTTTTTCGGATCTTGCAGCGAACATTTTTCTTTCCTAGCAAATTCTGGTTCTGCAATGTTGCAAAACGTTCCACGTTTAGGTCTTTCTTCTCGTCAACAAACAGCGAAAATTTATCACCGGTTGAAAACAAGTACGAGTTTTCGTTTTTACTTCTTGCAGATGCGCGGTAAATGTGATTGAGGTATTTTATTTAGATCACCATGGCTGTCCGTCTCTACCGATCAATTCATCTCACCAGGACCTTCAGGCCCAAGGTCAACCAGTTCAGCCGCCAGTCTCTCTCAACGTGGAGTTCATGGACACAAACTTTCGGCCATCAATGAAGTGAGCGATGAGGACACTCTGCAATCACGACGTGGCTCCGTAATGAGGAAATTGCAAAGATATGATGCGGTTGAAGTGGAGACACCGTTAATTGAGAGGATTAATATCGAAACTGAGAGTTTGGAGAAATTATGGCCAACTGACTCGCCTGAAACTACATCCTTATCACCTCCGGAAGACGACTTTGGCTCAGACCCAAGTCCTGAATCGAATCGGTCGCTAAATCCTGCAAAAATTGACAGCTCGAGGGATAAAGCGACCCCTTCAAATAGATAGGAGTTATTTTCTACTTGCATTTTTCATCAATAAATAATTATAAACAAGTATACTGTTGATAAGTGTAGTATTTTGTACTGAAAGAGGATCAAAGGGCTGACTTGCATCAAAAGAGTTTGAAGATAGAGTAACCAGTTCTAGGATCCGGAAAAAGAAAGAAACTGTCTGGAAGGAAGAGGTGAAACAATTCTCATGCAGTTATAGGTCTACATTCGCAACGCTATACGCATCATTTTCGGTTTTTTTTTCCAAAATTATTCCTTTAAAAATATAAATTTACTGTTATTATTAATCACACAATGAATGAGAACCATTGCTTGTCATGATGCAAGGAAAAAGCCATATTCCAGGGGTACTGTTACCTATTTACCTCAAAACAGGAGGAAATATCTCAGGATTTGAGCGCATCAGATACGAGCGGTTAGGGAGCACCTTACGAAGCTAAAAGTGTGCATGTAAATTGTCTGGCGTTAATCAATCCGATTGGGATGCGCCACCGTGCTCACTCCAATCCAGAATCGTTTGAGGTTCACGAACGTGTAACTGACCTATACAGTGACTTCCGGGGGCTAGCCAATGTGTCAAGTCAGTGTTTTTATCCTTGCAGTCAAGTCTCGTATCAATTTATCGACCCCGGAGGCATGAAGGACTTGGTGGGCACTAAAGCGGATTCGAACCTCCGATCGTATAGACTAGCGGGACCTCTTACTGACAGCGCTACGCCTGCTACGAAACTAATACTGTTTTTATTTTTATTCAGTGTTTGCTTCCAAGTGCCATTGTTTTTATGTGTACTTTTAGCAAAAATCTTGAGCAGTCAATTTAAAAATTTATGCAGACAGAAGAAGGTGCCGAAAATCCCGTAGTCATAGGTGGATAACTCACTCGAAGAAGGAAATCGTTCATAATTTACTTGAGTCCAGAAGAGAAGAGAGAAACTGTATGTTTGATTGATTTCTTTCTTTTTTTTCGACGATAACCGGAATCTCATTATTATCTGGAACAACGTCGAGTAGAGTAAAGTAAATAAAGTAGACAATGAGCAAATAGATCGTCTCTGGGTTTCACGAGAAAAGAAAATTTCAAGAAGGGCTTGGATACTGCATGAACACGACAACCTGGCATGATTCCATACATTAAAGCAGTGGTGAGAGAGATCGACAAGAGGTTCAGCGAAAACAAAACCTGGAGGAGTATATTCATTCTCCAGAAAATTACAAAACGGATAAGTTTGCCCCGAAAAAATTACATCCAACAAAATTTTTAGCCAGTTGTTTATTCTAATTTTTTTCGTAAAAAAGTTTCAACTTTCAGTCTTTATCATCGAAATGGATCCTTGATTTTTTTTTTGAAAAAGTTTTTTGCAACTGAAACTAGTAAACTGAATAAACTAATTTATCTACATTGTCTTCAATATCTTTCACTAGCAAAACAAGCATCAGGTAAAATATTAGAATTTTTATCAAATATCAGGATGAGTTCTTCAAAGGGGACGATATTTCAAGTGCTACTGTAGTTCAAGAATTGTGTATATTTACCGTTGAAGTATTGAGAATGGTGACGAAAAGCGCTGATAAAATTAGTTTTCCATTTTCCATCTTTTTGGAACTAACAACAGTTTTGTAATAAAACACTTAATTGAGAGAGCAAAATACTTTCAGTGTTTAAGAAGAAACAAAAAAACAACAAACAAGAGAAAAGAAATAAGAAAGATTCATTTTTAATGAAACAAGTATAAATATTGAGCCGTAAGTGTTTCATTGGCATTATCATTACAATGAAAATGTTTTCTAAATCAGAAAACAACAAATATAAATATTTTTATATTCAACATCGTTTGATATGTCATATATTGCAAATTACTAACGATTAATGGACATACTGTACTATTTTTACTCGTAACCAGATCTATGATTTCTGGACATTGCAGATCAGTTACTGTTCTTATCTTTCGGGTTGGGTGCGTCCGTCTTACGTCTATCGGTACCGGAGCAGCATCCGCTTCTCCATACATAGCCGTCTTATCATGTATGTTACGTAGACACTGTGCGCTATCAAAAGGAAACGTTAGTTTCCTGAGATAATAGAAATTACCAGTTATACAGTACTTGTCTGGGTGCTCTCTGAGCAAAGGTACTGAATAACTGGTATTTCCGAAGAAAAAAGCAGCTGATTAAAAAAAAAGCCGGATAAGTACTGAAAATAAAGCCAGAATAAGCTAAACTCTACATATCTGAAAAATTGTGAATCTTACTATCTCTGGAATACCTGCGGAAACAGTGTTTTTAGGCATCCTTTAATCCTAATTTTTAAGAGTTGCATAACATTATTATCTGGAGAATGAACATCTAAACAAAATAAAGGGGCGGGTGTGGCGCAGTCGGTTAGAGGTCCGTTGTAGCCACGTGGTCGAGGGTTCGAATCCGCCCCAGTGCTCACCCAGCCTTTCATCCCTCTGGGGTAGATAAATTGGTACCAGACTTGTCTGGGAGGATAAAAGCACTGACTTGATCATCGGCTGCCCCCGCAAGTCATTGTATAGGCCAACACGCGTTCCAAAACCTCAACGATCACGAATTCCAGTAAAACGCGTTGGCGCATCCCAAGTGGATTGATACGCCAGTGACTTTATCCTTTATCCTTTTAAACAAAATAAAAAATAATAAAATAATAATAATGATAGATGATAATAATAAAATATCTAAATTGATACTTTGGAAAATCAAAGATCAGGGACCTTAAATTGATTGCTTCAAATAGTGAAATAGTTAGCAAATTGAAACATATCCTAGTCAAATGTGTTTTTTCTTTTATTTTTTCAACTGGGAATTATTAGCTAACATCAATGTATGTATCGTGTTTATTTCCTAAAAAAAATTAGCAAATTACACATGTTTATTGGAGTTTCAGAACCTATACGAAGATTGCGACGAACAGCGGCAACTGAATGTACAAGCAATCCAAGCAATTTCGCTGAAAAAAAAAAACATTTTTGAGCAATTTGTTTGCATCTGTTTCACACGGCTCCCAAATATAACTAAAAATTAGATTAAAAATTAAAATTAAATTAAAAATTAAATTAGATCAAGCAAAGAAACGATGACGAGAATTGTTCTGCATTAATAGGAATTTCAGGGCAGATGTAGCGCAGTCGATTAGAGGTTCAGCTACCAGCAGAATCGACCAGAGGTTCAAATCCGCGCTAGTGCTCACCAAGTCTTTCATCGTTCCGAGGTCGATAAATTGGTACCAGACTTATCTGGAAGGATAAAAGTACTCCTTGACTTGAAACCCCGGCTAGTCGCCGGAAGTCAACGCTAGACACTTTATCCCTATCTTTCATTTAGAAGTTCAGTATAAACTCCCTTGAAATTTCCACTTTTGACGAAAAATTTTAGAAATTCTCTCTTAAACATAATTATTTTTTCAAATGGTGCCAAACAGCCATATTGTACTACTTCATTTTAATATAAATAAAGCTCAGGAACAATTTTCACCATTCAAAATGATTTTTAACCGATTGTTCCAAATACAAGTCGTTAATGGGAGGAAAAAGATGTAAAATTTCATGTGAATGGCTTCCTTTTTTTAAAAGAAATGTTAGTATGAGCATTCTCCCTTCATTCTGCAACGGTGCAAAAATTGTGCAGTTTGAAAAAAAAAAACTAGAATAGTGCAGGAAGGAGATTATCCCAATTTTTTGAGGTAAGCGGAAATAATAACTTAGTAGTACGCTGTTCTAGGAGAGTGAATTTAGATCAAAAGTGCTCCTAACGAAGTTCCTAAGCTTCTGTCTATCAGTAGCAGATAACGCTGCACCCTTTGTTTTACGTAAGCGAATCGGAAATTTTCTGATAGTAATAATTCTATAAAAGAAGCAGTCACACCCATTAGAAGCACTGTGAAAGAATGTGGTACGTTTCTTCTTTTTGTGTGAATTTTTTCGGTTGTTGACTTCTGTTTATTGGCGTAATTTCCAAATTTCCATAGGTCTGTCATAGTTTTCGTTACGCTCCTCGGCACTGCCGCTGCTACCACTGGACTCGATGCAATTCAGGTAAGGATTTGATGTTACTAACATTTGTAGTCGAACAACAAAAGAGAAGTAAACAGTGAGAAATCATCGTTAAATAACAATATCTTCTGTTTGTTCTTGGATTTCTTCAATCACTTGTTTTTTTCCAAATTATCTACAGCAAAGTAGCATGGACAAACCTTACAGGAAGCGAGAAAATACCGCAAAAGAAAAAGCAAAATAAAGTACAGATGTTATTTGTGCATGGATTTTGTGTAGCTCCTATACTAGGAGAAAAAAGGGTCCAGAATTCGAAGCTATAACGTCCAATCAGGCCGATGGACCTTCTCCATTAGAAAATAGTACAATCGTTGCTATTTGGTTTCTGATCGTTCGTAAGATCCAGGAAATAAGCGAAGGACATCGGCGCGTTATCAAGAGTTTCCAAACATCTGACGATATCAGGTGGTGCCTGCTTTACGTTGAGTGCGAGCAAGGAAAAAAGATGAGAAAGAGGAGCATGAGAAAAGAAGGATTCTTGTCTTTATCCAAGCAAAAACATTTCCAAAGAAGTCACAGCAACATAGTAAGCTGAAGAAATTTCATAATAATAATAAAATTATAATAATTTCCCAATGGTAATTTCATAGTAAACAAATTTCATAATTTCCAAAAGAAAAGAAAGCAAGTTGTAGGCTACAATTTTCACAGTGATACGATTTTCATCATCCAGAAAGAATAAAAAAGAAAAGAAAGAAAAGCTAAGGAAGATAATTAGGAGTTATGAAATTTACATAGGAAATATGAGATAATACGAAATTCAACCAATGATTTTTTTTTACTTTTTTTCTACTAACGAGTTTTATCGAGATAATAAAATAGCCGTAATGTTTTAGTCCTCTCATAAGATCCAATTTTTTTAGTTTAAGAGAGCGTATACAAATATTTCTTAATGCTATTAGGACTAGGAATCATAATGGAAAATAATGAAAGGAACACATAAACAAAATTTCAAATGTTGCCTACTTCCAGCCAATGTCATCCAGCACTTTCACGTGCTTAAAAAACAATGGCTACACTTTCTTCATCGCCAGAGCATGGGAGAGCATTGGAAATTATGATGAGACTGGAATCCAGAACATGAAAAATGCACGTGCAGGTAAGGATATGTTTGTATTTCAGAGTGAAACTTCCCAATCGGGAAAATCTACAAGCTTTTCTTTCAAAATAAGTGCATCTACCCTTTAAATGGATTCGTTTTTGCTTACATGTTTGGGTTCTTTACCTAATACTTTTTGTATTCTTTCTCTTTTCAATTTCCATTATACTATACTGCATCATCTCTAGGGAATACTGTTTCTGGAAACCAAATCTCTTCTGAGATCCCAAAAAAAGAAGTGAAGTTTCAGCTAGTCTTCCAAACTCATCTTGTTTTTGTTGAGAAGCGTTCAGGAACAAGTTTTCTAAGGTGTAAAAAATTATTATTAAGTGAATAATTCCATTAATGAGAGATAGTAATACATAAATAATAATGAATAATAATAATACATAATAATACAATAATAATGGGTTAATAAAGTCAAAAGTGCTGTTCTACCTTGCGACGATGAAGTATGTCAAGTGTTTGACTTAAGAGTATGGTCTCGACGAGAATCTGTTAAAATTACGTTGCGGTTTAATTGGAGAGATGGGACCTTATTCACAGCCTTTTCAATTCAATTTAAGTCAATTAAATACATACAATAAATAAGTCAATTAATTTAATAAAATAATACAATTAACAAAGATGTCGAAACCAAAGAGAAAAAGGGGCATGTCATCATGCAGCTTTGTTAATGATCCAATAATGATAATGAGAATTTCTGGATTGAATAATTACCATTGTGTTAGTTTATTCCGAATATTTCCTATCTAAAATTGAAAATTAATGTTAGAATAAAAGATGATGATGGATTTAATGATGTTTACACTCGTCTGAGCTCATCGCGACCTATGTCACAAAATCGATGAGGAGCTTCCCTTAATTCTTCAAAAATTGGAAAAACTTTCGGGATTCCATAGAACGCATGTGTGCAATGCTTGAATATTCTGAGTGTTTTGTGGAGATTGATGGCAAAAAAATGGAACTGTATTATGTATTTTTATAAAAATACATTATACTAATAATATATGCTATTCAAATATTGTTTCAGCCGGTTGGGAATACGTTGACGCATATATTTTCCCGTGCTTGAAAAGCACATGCGCTGCACCGGCTGCACAGGTATTTCATGGATTTTTATTATCGGAAAGCCCCCAGTACAATGCTAGGATTTTTCCAGGTTGAGGCAACTGTGAATCGTCTCAATGCCGAGGGTGCTAAGTTTGGCATGATCTGGCTTGATATTGAGATCTACGCCTGGTCAAGTGATGTCACTTCCAACAGAAATTTCATCAATGCCATGGGTAACCAACTTAATGTGAGTTCACATGTTTTCTGGATTAATAACAAGCTGGAAGAGGAGAAAAATCGACATACAAAAATTATATCACTAATGAAATGAGTGGTTAAAAGAGATTTATTCTTTTTCTGAACGCCTCGGATCATGTGTTTCAGGCCATGGGTGTGAAATGGGGAATTTACACAAACAACAACAACTGGGCTAACATTGTTGGAATTAGCTGGAACCAATGGGCAAGCAAACCCCTCTGGTGGGCCAACTACAATGGACATCAGGTATTCAGTGTTTATCCAGAAACGAACAAAGAAGTTCACTCACACTAATAAAAATCAATGGATGATATGTTTTCTTAAGGATTACACTAACTTTGTTCCATTCGGCGGATGGTCAAAGCCATCAATCCACCAATATGCTGGAGATTACAAAGGACCCTGCAGTGTTGACATGGATTTGAACTGGTATTAAAAACTATAGAAAGAGATGGAAATTATAAGAGAATAAATATTTAATTGCTTTCAAAGTATTTATTTCTTCTATAATACATTTGATTACTATAAGAGTCAAATATATTATTATATTATCAAGAAAAAAGAAGAAGTACATAGAAGCTTCTAGCTGAATAACTGTACAAAGCTCATTACAGAAAGGAAAAAAATCAAGGAAAAAATCGAAAAATACTACATCATTGCACTAAAGCCGTTTTAAAAGGGATATACAAACATGTGTTTATAGTAAGATTGAGAGAATAAAACCGAACTAGTTCGACACCGAGCACGGTGAAAAGCGTCGAGTAACAGTGCCTTGCATACAAACAGTATATTCTGTGCTTTTTTTCTTCGTATACCCATGTTATGTTGGCAAGGAAGATGGGACGCAAATTTGCGTACAACATATGTGGTGATTTTAATCACTCTTACTGTTCTTCATCCGAATCGATTAGTTGTTGACGTTCGTTCGTTTTGAATGATTTCTTGATTCTATCCATTTTTCCACGCTGAAATCAATACATTTGATCTAACATTTAAATCTTGGATGGTAATGGATTTGACGAGTTTATGGATTCACGTCAATTGTCAAATAAATAAATAAATAAATATGATGTTATGAATACCGAAAAGTAATGAGTAAGAGATTTTTTTGCCTTCTCAAAAAGCATTTTAACAAGAGCAATTTAAAAAAAAACCAAAGTATTAATTCAAATAGATTTAAAAAAATTTTTAATACCTCTTTCTCTTCTTTTTATCACCCACTTTAGGAATTTTGCACTAAATAAAACAAATCAATTACAATAACTTCAGAGTTGTTCCGATTCAGAGTTGATACAAAAACAGTGAGGTTATTGAGGTCATGTAAACGATACTTATTCCTTATTTCATTTTCATCATCATCAGAGGCTTCATCATCGGATCTACTGCTAATGAAGTTGCACTCCTTTTTTTGTAACAAGTTCTGCTACGGCTTCATCATCAGCTCCATCCGACTTCAATATTCACAAAAAAAAAACTTGGAACAATTTTATAAATCTCCGTATATTTCTCTTAACGAAGAACATTTCTTTTTCTTTCCTTTTTTTAGATTTCTTGAATTAAATTCCCACATGATAATATCTTTATTACAAGGAGATTAATGAGGAAATATTAAAAAATAAATTTAACTCGATTATAACATTTGAGTATAGGATTCAGTTCAGCTTACCAAGCGAATATTTTCAAAATATCACTTCGTCATTCAATTTACACAATTGGAATGCACTTTTTTCCCCGCGAAAAGAGCGTTCATTTAAACATCCATTAATTCCTCCCACTCATCGTTTTATGAAAACATTGCAAATTATCCAATGCAAGTGAGTCTGCACCACCCTCTCAGAGAAATCTCTGAGGAACAAAAAAAAAGAGGATTCCTGGGCATGACATTGTGACAGTGCAGCCCTTTATACCGGGGGACAAGCCATTCTAATTGTAGCCGAAACTGGAAACCTTCTCGAATTAGAAAAAAAAAACCAGAAAGGTGTAAGAGGTCTTACAAGTGCGAAACAATGACAATTATAAGCTTCAACAAAAAACGATTCGAATCTCGTTTCAGAACAGATTCACTTTAAAAGAGTTCTTCAAAGAAAAAGGAATAATCAAGAATTGATGGACGGAGGGAGAAAAAAGAGGGTGAATAGCTTTTCTCCAGAACGAACAAGCACAACTGTTGACGAGGAGTCACTTGTTACAAAATAAAGAATTATCTCGTTAGATTAGATCCACGAAGTGGAAAAGAAGGATCCCAGATTCTTAATGGCCACACCGAAATGGAACGCAGGATAATATTAAATTTTAAGTAGAATGAAACTACGATGCTTTTAAATTTAATTCTGTGAAAAATAGCTGAGCAAACTACGATAAAGTCTTTTTTTATATGATGAAACAAAATTTTCGGAAAATTCCCCTTTGCCATATTCGAAAACACAAAAATTTCAAAATTCTTCAACTTTAATAACGAAAACGTGTTCATCTAACTATACAACTGCAAACTTACCGTTTCTTTAAAAATTTTTTGCGATTTCTTCTCCTCATTTCCATCATGTTTTTCCTCTTCCTTCTCTTTTGACAAATTGTTACTACTACCAAATGGTGATAGTCGTCGGACGACCGATGTAACCTGAGCACACGAAAATAATTATCGAGTTAACGAGTTCGAGTTTATCAAAAATATAATATTTCATAAACAATAATTGATATGAAACTTGAAACTTTGTATGATTATATAAATTTTTCATTAATACATGGATCGGAGTATGTTCCGTAATGATAGTTTATTTACAGACGATAAAAGTGAGGTAATGAAAAATTTCGTACATCCCGTTTGCAAAGTAACTGCTCGCGACCGAAAAATTCCCCGGAGCGAACAAGAAAAATCGATACCTTTTTGGAAATATTATTTGAAGCCTTTACTTCTAAGATCATCTTCGGCTTCTCTACTTTTGGGCCTATTGAGGTAGTCTGAAAAGTAGCATCTCAAACTTCACATTGATTCAATTGAAAATAACCGAGGAGAAAAGTACCTTAAAAAACATATTTACTAAAATAAACAACCTCATTCCAGTCCTCTTCAGAGATTATTAGCTCAGGTGGTTCAAAGCAGTTAAAATCGCTAGTTGTTGGGTCCATCCAGCTAGGATTTACTGTAATTAAAGGAATGAAAAAACGCTGTCCATAGTTTTTTTTCACTCTGTCACAGGATTCCTTACCGAAATCCGAATCTTTGCCTTCACCGACAAGTCGTTGTCGTTTGTTGGAGATGTCGTTAAATCGCGAGGTGACTGCACGTGATATCGAATTCATTTGCCTGAAAGTCAAGGTTGCTTCAGGATGAATCGATGAGCTGATAATATAACGTGTAGAGAATACTAAATGAAATTCCAGAAATAAAAGGGATTTATGTGGACTGAAATGACGAATTCTCTGATTTGTAACGATGACTAATCTGTAAATGTGAAAGAATGTGTAATGACAGAGAGAAGGAAAGAAAGAGAGAGAGAAAGAAAGAGAGAAAGAGAGGTGGCTACATTTTAGAAAAATAAAACTATCATAGGCTTTCTAATATGCATATTTGATTAATATTTCTCAAGACCGATCACATGTACTTTTACGTTGGTATTAAAAGTATGAAAAATAAATTATGTAAGTAAGAAAAACACCAGGCAAAATCCTCAAAATCCTCCCAACATTCAATCAATGTCGAAGATTTCATATAAATGTACTCTGTGAATTACTGGATACGAATAACAGTGTTAAACCATACTTGTCAAAGTCAGCCATTTAAAAACATCATAAATATTTAAAGGGTAAAATTAGTACAACAACAGTCTGTCATGGCAAACAGGACTATAAACATATTAGAATTAACGATGAGAAAATTCTGGAACACAAGGAAGAGAATAGGCCTAAATGCTACACAAGTAGTTCATTTAGGCAGAACTAGTTTATGGATTCGCAATTCGAGGATTTACGAACAAAAGAAATATGACGGAAACTGCTACAGTAAAAGAAAAATAGTTTTATTCCTCAGGGGTGATAGAACGTAAAAATTTCTTTGAATTAATTCATAAAAGCTTTTCTTGATAGAATTATCTTAATTTTTTCTTTAAATTTAACTCCGTTACGGTAAAGGCATCGCATGCTTCACCTCTTCAACAATACGTCAGTTATAAAAAAATCCGTAGCGATGAAGTGAATTTTTGCAAAATGTTCTCAGAAAAAAAAACAAGAGAATAGGAGATATTGATCAATAATTTACAACATCCCTCCTCTTCCTAATCACATTTAGATCCTTCCATAAGTAATGAAATTCTTGTGATGTTAACACGAGGTACCGGTTCTCTTAGCCTCTGGATCTTGGAAAAAAACAAATAATCGTTGTTAAATACAAATCGTTCAAATGTATTCATATATGGTATATTTAACGAGTACCTGACGCCCACGCAAAAATCTTCTACAAGGTCGACGCGAGAATGTTGAGCGAGTTTGTAATGAAAATACGGTTCTAGCAAAATCATATGATTCCATTATGAACGCCGATAGAAACTATGTACTTGAAAAAAAACACAGTGAGATATATGTATGTAATAAGAATATACTGTTTAAATGTACACAGTAGATCAGTAACTGATTTTTCCTCACTTTTTTATATAATAGAAAAAATAAAAAGAAATAAAAAAACGAAACAGCAGCAGCTGTATGAGAACGAGGAATTTTGAATGAGTCACGAGAATGGAGAAAAATCTACTGTAGTTAGTATTCATGAGGTGATTCAATGTTCAAACATCAGTAAAGAACTACGAGTTACTTTCAGCTTTACTAGTTTTGTACATATGACTCAGAGTGTTGTAATATTATGTGGAAAAGATTTAAACTAGATAATTTTCATAATTTTTATTGCAACTAATCTCTAAATTAATCCTTTTTTATTTAAGGCACCAGCCAAATTAAGTTTCCAACATAACTATCATTTTTTCCGGCTAAAAAGTAGTTAACAGTACTTGAGCATGAAATAGGAAAATGATAGTAAGAAAAGAGTAAATAGTTCATAGTTAATAGTTAAATTCGTAATTTTTCATTAAAAAACAAATGTAATTTTGTCCAGAAAACCTTAGTAAAAACAAAGAAATGCTCGAGAAAGAAATCATATGGAGAAACTTGGTTATAGTTACGGAGCAACGTTATCCTTGCTCATCAGAAACGCAAAATCCATAGAGCAGCCGAGGTTGCCCAAATAATTCACGAACGTCACGAATGAATAGCTTATGTTTACGTGCTTTCGGGACTTCAAAGCATCCAGGAATGCTCTTTGAGTTGGCGAGAAATACTTGTTTAAACTCTATGAAATTCTTCTGAACAAGTTAGTGTACCAACTTATGAGCATATATTTGAAGAAAAATACGAAAATCACGAAGAATTTCACTGATTACTGGCTATTGTTCAAGTATATCTATAGTTAATTGTATAGAAAAATCCTGGAAAAAGGACGATTTTTAATCTCCGAAAGAAAAAAAATGAATAAAAACCAGCGATCGCATTACCAGGATCGCTTTGTTTGAGTTGCTAAGCATTAACGAATGAAAATACGCTTTAAAAATCGTTGCTGAGGTGACAGACGCAGAATGATGAAATGAAACCAAAATTCAAATGAATTTACATCAATCATTAATTCGTAATTCTATCACTTGAAAGAAAAAAAAATCGTTCAGCCGAAAGAATTCGAGTCACTCGTTCAGCCTAAACGGCTAATGAGGATCGCATCAAAGAGTCAAATCGTCGGAAAACGGCACATCTGCAAGCGATCAGAGCGCATATCCACGAAAGTGGAACGTTTAAAGATGTAGTCTCGTGGGAAAAAAAATCGGTGAATACTGTAGATACCATATGAACTGCACTTTAAGCTTACTAAATGCTGCATTAGAGAATTTCCACTATTAAAACTGAACCTATTTCCAGGAACAGTTAGCGACTAGTTTCTTCTAGCCATTTTTTAGTGGTTTTTTATCAGGTGATTCCAATTAACGTATATTACAATGTATTTCATTCACTCTGTAAGAAGTAGAGCTATTCAAATAAAAAAAATAAAAAAATATCCAACAAAATAAGGGTACATACAATGGATGTGTGCAGTGAGGATCAATGAAATTAATTTGACACAACTTGAACGTGAAACCAAGATCCTAAATAACATCATAACTATTTATTTGAATAACAATCAAATATCGAAAATTCACAATAATTTACTTGTGAAAAATCTGGCAGGAGGAGAATGCTCCAGAACCCTTCCTCTCAATGATATTTAACTTCCTCTCTACCTCCTCCCAAGCTGAAAAGAAGATATTCCTGAAAATGAATGAAAAAAAACAAGACGTTCTCCGGAACAGAGACAAGTGAGAAGGTGTTGAGAGCAAATTCAATTTTCTTGTCTCATTTCCCTCATTGCATCTCCTACTCGTTCATTGGCTCAATTTTCGCTGCCTAAATTATTCGCGAAAAAAAATGAACTACACATACTTCACGTGTTTAACTGAAAAAGTACTGTACTCTCCGTTTTATTCTCTCAGGATTGATGAAGAACGCTAGAGGAAGGACTGGCGAGGAGAAAAATTTAGTTGCGCTGGAATTTACTGAGACAGGAGAAATGATCAAAATTTTCACGAGACTTTTTTAGGGGGATATGGAGCTGGTATTCAGAAAAATCTTGTGGGAACTTTAAAAAATAAAAAATCCCACTTGATCTCTCATCCAGCACGGTTTTCTTCGAAAAATGAAATATCTGCAATTGTAGCAGAAATGCTTTAAGAAATTCTCTTGAGGATTACGACCCTAGATATAGAATCTCCGTCAATGTGTGATAGTTAAGGAATAAGAAAAATAAGGAGGAAACTTTGGTCGAAAATAATTAAGAAAGAAAAAAAAACTTACCGTTCCACTAGAGCAAGGTAGTTTACGCAAAAAGGCTCACACAAATATTTATCGATGTTGATAGAGCAAGGTAAACTCAAATGCAGATCGCTTTTATTGTCTTTGTAAACAAAAAAAAGAGTGTATCGAGTGGAAGATTAAAAATTTTGAACTTAGGGAAATCGGAATCGCTATGGATGCGTCCGTGCACACGTAAAGCACAGGCGAACTGCTTTAACCTGATTCGAAAAAAATCTTAAAACAAATTTAAGTTCGGGTAAATTTAAACGATATGAAGTATGGAACCAGACAGGAAAAAAAAGCGAATATCTATTAATTTATTTTTCTTCTGCTTACAAAAAAAAAGTTTGTTTTGAAAAAAAATCTCACTTGAGCAACTTTTTCCATCATCTACGTAAATAATCTAGTTATTTGGAATGTTTGCGTCGAATCTTCTCACAACGAAATTATATGGATGACGTCAAAATGTGGGATCATTTTTTCACAAGATTTTTTCAAAAGATCATTTTTTTTCTCAAATGTACTTGTCAAAGAATTTAAACTGTTATTTAATAATAACGTTTTGTAGAAGTCGAAGTCCATTTGCATTTCCTAGAAAGCGGTTTTATTTGCTTGTTCACATTAAAATACCGTTGTGATTCCGGTTGTTTGCAAAGAGGAAAAGCGTAGGAAAGACTGGAAGGAGGATTCCATGCGATTTTCAGTTTTCCAGATAGATCTCATTTGGTTCATTACTCTTCTTTAGTAAATAACTGCCTCTGTAGACATATATGGTATCACTGAAACTGTGAAAAATCTAATAAACTCTAGAAAAAGTAACTGACTGGAATTTCTTATCCAATACACAGCTACATATAGCTACATTATGATTGATATCCAGAAAGTTATGCTCATATAAAATGCAGACATAGAGTAGAAACACAGAGAAATTGCTGCTTACATGAATATTAAAATGTTTAAGGATGTTTTCCAATGTTGATCAGGTCTTTTTTTTTCTAAATGCATCATTAAATTTTACAAAGAAACCACTCGTTACAGTATTATGTTATACTGGTTCTCTTCACCATTAATGAACATTTGGAACGAATCCAACGCATTAAATGATTATTGACGACGAATGACGCATATTCACCCCAATTCCCGCTATTAAGTAGTTTTCAGGATACAAAAAGGTACGAAAATGAATGCAGGCAGGAAAGAAATTTTTGAGAAAGCGGAAATGTCCTGAACAGAACGTTTTGTGTAGTTTTTTTGATGGGAACTAGAGAGCGGATATAAAGCAATTGTGCTCGAAATTTTCCCAAAACAGTGCAAATCCACAAAGATAAATATGGTCACAATTTCCGGGACTCAACTGTTCATCTTGAAAATACTTACTGAAGGTTTTACTTCGTGTACAAGTACATCTTTAAAAAAAAAAAAGAAGATGAATAGTATTTTAGCAAACATCGCAGAAAATGTACATATTGTGAGGAAGCGAGCGCCAGGAGGCGAACCTGATGATGGAATGAGCTGTGAGCGCAGTAAAGTAAATAGAAAACGTTTGAGAACGTGATATCTGCCGGCCAGCGAACTTCTACGATGCTATCAGGATTCAACTGGAACCTATGAATTGGTAGTAAATGTAAATATTTACTAGTAAGATATGGTAGTTATTCTGTAAATCTTAATTTGTAAACTTATCAAAAAGCAGGTAACAGCTGTTTAAGAGGAAAGTATTAAAATTCGAGCATTTTCTTTCAAAGCAATCGTATATGCGAAGGAGAACCGGTGCGCGATCCAAAAACAAACGGTGTCTTAGCTCGAAGACAAACGGTTGTTCTAATATATTTACAATCGAACAGCTGTCAGGGAGAAAAAAACGGGCTGCAGTGCAAAATTTTCCCGAACGTTTCTACTGAACGGCTATACTCGATCGGCCAGTCATCAACGAATCAACCACGTAAGAGACGGGAAGAAGGAGAAGTTATCGCGATGAGGGCATACCGGAAAACACGTCCGCTGTGTACATAACGCAATGAAATCCTGTTCGTATGCACGCGTATGATACGATTATGATAAGTAACTTGAACATTTTAATATGAGACAATTTTTACATAAACTTATACCAGTTGCAAGTAATTCGAATACGAGCCATGAGGAATTTTATGGAAGGATTGAGGAGGAGAAAATATGATTGCTGTGCGCACACACTACATTCACATTATATTTGTGGTTGTGTGCTGTGTGTGTGGATGGATGGATGATAATGCGGACTTGCATATAAAATGACGACAAATGTAGAGAACGTCGAGGACGAGGAGAGAGTGAGGTGTGACGGCGATTGAATCCTCTCCTGTGAGCTGGCTGCGCAAACCGAACGTACGAACCCGAAACGACGACGAATAAAAGCCGCCTCTCCGATTGCAGTCAGCATGTGCCCGTCAGGTGTTGAATGACCATTGTTGGCGGACGGGAAATGTGCAAGCATTATTATTACGTTTCAAACTATGATCCATGAATGATGAATGGAATGGAAAAAATCCAACGGGACACTGCTATGCGATAGCTAACACTACTATGACTGTTTAAAGAAAAAAAAAAGAACGAAATTACCTACGGAAATCAAGTAAATCCATTTTTGACGTGGGTAGATCCTAGAAGAAGTATTTTAAGAAATTAACGCCGCCTTCCCTTAGTGCTACATGTTTTGCTGTCAGTTAGCATTTTTAGGAAAATAACTTTTTTATCATTTTCCTTGAATTAATCCAGCTTAAGCTTAAGTAATCTAATCAATGCTAAACATTTATCATAATCAAAAATGGAATTTTTATGAATTTTCAATCTATCGCTGTAGAATTTTCACATTTGAAGATTGTAGTCATTCTTTTTCCTGCAAGTATTGTGCAAGTTTTCAGTAAAAATTCATGTATCATAAATTTTAAAGTCAACTTTGCAAAATTTGCAAAATGCAGTGCAACATCAGTGTAATTTCTTGACATTTTAACAATTTAACCATAATATTGTTAACCGATAGGGTAATTATGGATATACTAACTTATTGATTACTTGTATTTGTCAGTGGATGCAATATTAAGAAGCGGTCGGTTTTTTTTTATCCACATTGAGAGAGTAGAGGGAAGACAAATCTCTTGAAAATAAGAGAAAAAAAAACAGCATCTGTTTTAGAGATGTTGATCCAGGATGGCTGTCATGTCATTTCGGATAAACACCTCTTCATCAACGCCCATTTGTGCAAGCAACGTCAAGTGTTTTGACGAACTCGTAACACACTAGAAGAATGGAACACGATTTAGCAAACGTTGTTTATAGCATCACACAAAGACTGACGAGAAGTACACAAACACGATTTCGGATTTCACTCGGAACAGATCCATGCGACACATACAGATATCGGAGATTTCGCCTAAGGAAACTCCACTCAGTAATACCTCCTCAGATCAATCGCATCGATTTCTCTTGAACCCTTCGAAACGCACGTCGCATAGCGTTATGTAACGAATTACAGGAACACTTTCCGGAAATAGATCCACGGAATGAAGTGGAAAGTAAGTACTTATGAGAGAAAGAAGGGCGAACGATTATCGGAAAGAAATCTCGACAAACTAGCCTGAATTTGATTTTCTTTTAATTACGTACTAATGACGAGTATCACATTTCTGGAAATGAATTCCCGTTGATCCGAGTTTCAAAGGGGTTCTAATAATTTATTTCAGTTAAATTAACCAGAATTTGATGTATATACTCATGACCTTAGTACTGAAAGTTTATCTCCTCAATAAGGAGGTCTAATCACCCTGTATCATGTAAATTTCCTCAAACACTGAGAGTTCCAGAATAGGATTAGACGACTAGACCACGCTGTACTGGACGAGATGGACAAGAATAGCCTCGAAATGTGAGGGCGTTACTGATATTACAGTACCATTGTAACTAGTAGAACAATTAAGATAACTCCTTAATTATTTCTGAATGAGGAATGATGGAGTAATCCTGGTTATCCTTCCCGAAACATCAATGTTTTCTCATACCAAACTCCTAGATCGCTGAGATCGGATCACTCTAATCCATGATGACTGTAGATTTGATACGTTTCTGACTTTTTGGGGAGCAGAACTTTATACATTCCCAAGGAATTTTGATGTAGTTAGACTTACCAGGATCTAATGCTACTCAATTCACGTTTTCTGGATGAACCACGTCTAATCTTCTTCGAAAAAAAAATCAGTTCAAAAGTTGATAATAATTACCGCTTTTCAAGTCTTCTGAAAATTTTCTCCTTCTTAATTTGTGGATCACTCTGAACTTGAAATTTCCTCCTTAGAATCATGTCAAAGTTGAGAGAATCACGCTTCAAATGGCACGCGTATTCTGGATGCTTAAACCGCTCCTTAATTATACATGCACAATTATGCAGTAACCGCTTAGTACGAATAAATTATCGCGCTTAAAACTACATAGTTTGGTATGAATATCCAGAATAACTTTTTGTTAACCTGTACGCTCAAGGATTACGGAGCTGTTGAGGTAAATTTTTTAATTGTAATGCATCAGCGCTTGATAGAGAGGAATTTGAGACCTCTGAGAGATATTTGAGCAGCCTTTGAATACCAGCTATGGTATAGCTCTGTCATTTTGATGTCATAGACATAGAAAAAAATCCAGATAGGACACAGAATTCCAAGAGAAATCTTGTTGTATGTATTTGTGATCATAGTATTGAATGTTCAACTCCTCAATAAAAAGGTCTAATCACTTACTATCATGCTCGAACCCACAAGCATACAAAGAAACTGTTTTTTCGCTTTACATAGAGAAAAAATTTCCTTCTTGAATGATTGGTTTGGCCTCTCAAAAAAATCGAAGCAAAATTGAAAATAATTTGACGAATTGAACAAAAATTTCACTACTTCAGCGGCAGTATATGAAATGCAAATTTTTTTTTTCAACGAACATGGTAAGGAGTCTCCAAAACACACACATTTAGTGTTTATTGATTGGTTTTCAAGCATGTGGACAATGTGCATGCAGAGTCACATTTGCAGTCCTAGTTCATAACATTTCACTAATAATTAACTGATTTTTTTTTCATTTCTGTTCAATAAATCCAAGACAGCGTTATTATGACCACCGCCTGATCAACATGTTACCTATTCCTCACCTAATAATCAGGCAAAATCCTTAGATATAATAAATTTCCAGATAAGCGTAAAACACAATTATACTCGTGAAGATCTTCTTTATGGTACTCTAGCTCCCTAACATGTTCTTTAAAATATCGTCAAAAACCTATTTTGAGGCCTTCAATACAAAAACTGTTCTAGTAATACTCGTAAAAACAGGATTACTCGTAAAAAGTAGCAATAGGGATGACATCAAGATGACCTCTACAGATATCTTAGCATTTTAAAAGTTGGAAAAATTCCTAACAACACAGAATCAGTTCCAAATTTCATCGATTTTGAACGAACTTTGAATTGTTAAGCAAAAAGAACTCCAATGTATTCCATTCCCGACAGGCAGGACGAAAAAAAAGTCGAAGAAAAATCACGATGGGTGACACAGGGCTGTCCTGAATTTACATTAGCGCTTTGGCCAGGATAGTCACCGACCATTAAAAAACAATCCTAGATCGAGCTCAGAATTTGTGATTGAAATAGCATCAGCAGATGACAATGAGGTTGACTAATACCGTTTAATTTTTCTTTAAAAAGAAGTTGAAATCATAATAATCTCAGAAAACAGATGTAATTATTTGCTATTTTTACTTCATTTATACATGTCGTTAGTGTAGGTGCAAGACGAGAATATTTGAGAAGGGGGTCCTTTAAAAAAATTCTCAGGGTTGTTTCTATTCATAACTAATCGAGGCATGTTTCATTAGTACGAAAAATGCAAAAAAAAAATGATAAGTGGAAAAATTAAATGCAAAAACGTTCACACAATCGTGAACACCTTGTTTGCAGGTGGAAAAAGGTGCGACTGAACTAGTTTAGTACGACGCGATGAAAAGATAAACTAACAGGACACGTAAATGACACTCGAAGAAATGCCCTTCACTAATGTAACCAAATATCCCGGAAAAAATAGCAATATTTCCGCCTACAAAGTGTATTTTTGAGGAAAACCTGGAAGAGATAAATCGATATCGGAACTGGAAATTGAGAAAAACTTAAAATTATGATTTGAAAGAATATTTTGTTGAATGACAAGACTAACAGTATTCTCTGTACCGCTAATAACTACAATCGAACGAAATCCCAGCAGAACAATCCAGAAGTTACTCTTTGCAATTATTACATTTCATATCCATTTTGGAAGAGGTAGTTTTTTTTTTTTAATAATCTAATTCGAATAATTTTGAACATTCGAAAGTGAAAGGGGAGTGTAGAAGCTGACAAAAAAAAAGAAGAAAATTTGGGGAGTCTAAACTGAGGGAAACGGTCTCCTCTGTTGGATTCTCGAAAATCACAAAGGTTGAGATTTCGAAAAAAAGATATCGGATGTAGTGGAGGATTGCCCATTGGTGAAACGTTCCTCTCGATCACAATTTCACTGGAAAAAGATACTGAGGAAAATATGCAGGTGTAATTTTATGTGGCAAGTAACGTTCGCACAACATTTATAGAAATAGAAAAGGACAAAAAAAATTCTCAAGGATAACGAAATGCAGATATAATGCAGAACGAAGCGCAGCTTAAAGAAAACTAAAAAATGAAAATTTTTTCCTACACTTCACTGTAAAATATAATCTCTACGATTTTTTAAGAAAGGGAAAAAGTGAAAAATTGAACTTCCAACTAAATACTATTGAAAATGCTGTTGCCACTGATAACAAACGAAAAAAACACTAGGAAAAGCAGTTCCTAAATTTTTTTTATTATAAGTTCATTGGGATTCGTTCTTCACCATTCTCGAAAAAATTGGGTCAGGAAGATATTTCTTTTGAGAAGAGACCAGGTGGCACATAGAACAGAAAATTTTGTAACGTAGACTAATCAAAAAGTAATAAAAAGTTGAGAGAAGTTGCAGAAAAGTAAATAGTAAGAGTAAGTAAGTAAGTAGTAAGAGTTCGGTAGAATTACCAAATATGTTGCACTAAATCCAAGAAGGATTTGTCAACATAACATGCACGGATTAATGTCAAATCCTGAAAAGTATAAGTAAAATATACTTTATTATTAATTAACACTGATCGAAAAGAAGTGGTAGATAATCCTAAAATTCAACACTAGTCAGTAGTTCCTAAAAATCGAGTAAATCTAATAAATAGGTTAAATTCAATTAAAATGTGGATAAACGGAGGAAAAATGTTTTTGAGGATATTGAGAAAGTAACTGATCCACATAGATCTTGTGAAGTTCAGATCGAGGAAAGGCGTCCCTAAATACAAGAGAGCTGATATGATGGCTAAACGAATTAATCCAGAAAAATTCCAAAGTAATCGACTATAGCATAGTTTAGGCGCGAGAATTGGAAGAAGAACGTGCGAGCGTCTTATACGGACCTAGGTCGTGGCGTCGTGTTATTACCGTCGACGAGGTCAGGAGGCGAGGAGGCGGCGGACGTATGGATGGATGCGCGGCGATGCGGTTTTTGTTGATCGCGGCCTGCATTTCCCATGGTCGTCAAACAAAGTCAACATAACATTTGTATGTACAAACAAAAAACCCGAATATTCTAATTTAGTCGTATTAAGCTGACTACTGCATGGATCCTCCGTTGCTGCTCACGTATGCCGTGACGGTTGCGGCAACTGTCGAACAACAACACAACCGTGGAAACGATGGGTGCGTTTTTGTTGTTTTTTTTTCGTACACTTCAGTTTAAAGCCGTTATGCCAGTACTAATGAGGTACTTGAAACGTAATGTGGGCGGAGGTAATGATGGCTGGAAGTTGTTTAGGCCGGTCTGCGGTTTTATGTCGTGAACAAATGCGTGCACATAGGAACTTCACCGAATGTCCACATTCTTTACAACGTAATATCTTCGCTCTCCTCCAAAACACAAGCCGGTCCTGCTTTTATTTTAAAGTCATCACGAATCTGCTTCACAACAACAATCCCAACCATATATCCTGTTTTAAAGTGAAATGTCAAGATATTGTAAACATCTGGATGCAAGATCCAAATGCTCAAGAACGTTTAAATACTGACAGAGTGCTTGGAAGACAATCGTTTGTTTGGTTACGATAAAAACAATAAAAATGAAAAAGTGTTCATGTTAATTCGACAGTGCGTCACGAGCGAAAATCATGAATTTCTGGAAAAATGGAGGTTCAGACACGAATTACGGAGAATAATCATATCATTGCTATTTGCATATAATGTATATTTAAGTAATCAACAAAATAGTAGAGTTTTTTTTTTGGGAAAAGAAAAACAATAACCTACTGATACCAAATATTCAACACCAATCAAGTTAGTATGCAAACTTTACATAGGATGGGGCCAAATTTCGTAGAAAATGAAAAAAAGGAAATGACGGAATAAATTCGATAAGCTCCCATTAAAAAAATCTCATCAAATCTAAAAACTTCATGTAAATTCGAGAATCTTCGTGAAGCTTGTAGTGAATTTCTGAAGCCACAATTTTTTCATCCTCATTTTTTCAGCGACTTTTCCAACTGGAATTTAGAAAAATTTACTGCTCCAAAATTTTTCTATTCCATTAGGCAGAAGATGAATGCACTTAACACAGGCAGTTTTTGCCCTTTTTATTTTTAAGTTACTTTTTCATTTTTCTTATCACGAAACCTGTTTAACCAAATGATTAGAAGAAGTACTAGACAGAGTATGTGGAAGGAATCGAATAAAAAATAACAAACGAATAATAAATGATAGAGAACTTGTAAACAGTACTCAACCATAAAACAGGAATTGTGAGGAGTTAGAAAAAAAATTGAGAGGTCCGAAATCCATGGTGTAGCGATGAAAGTCATGAGAGATGAAGTGTTTCCCCGCCCACATCGAAAAGTTTAGGATGACTGGTCTTCCGTCACATGCGGGAAGCGCTGACGCTAAATGCAGCTACAGTGAAATCGCTAATTCTACGACAGAAGACGAAAAAAATGCAAATCCACGTCTTCTTCGTCTTTTTTTCTTCATAACTCGTCTCAATTTAAACTTTATTCTAAAATCCTCACATCCATAGAATTATGTGGACAAGATCTACTGTCTGGATATAACAAGAGCTCTTGAAATCTACCACTAAAACACTTTTTGAAACAAACATCCTATGGAAACGAACACAATAGCAGGTCTGAGTTCCGGATAATGGCACCTCAAGGATACATGATTTTTGACGTAAATATATTTTTCGAAAACTAAAATGATAGTTGCAAATTCCTAATGTAGACACCATTGCGAGCAACTTCATATCTCTCACAGTTTTAAAATCAGGACTCTTGAGGATGTTGGAAATTTCACTAAAGTAACTTGTTTAAACCCTCGTAAATCCTTAACAAATCAGGTGTGCGTTCCGTCGACACATAACTTTAAAGAACCATAGCCGCAGTGTGAATTTTTCCGTAGTACGTTCGAGTTGTCGTTAGTTTTTAACCTATAAAGATGATAATTTTTCATGCGATTTCACAAAAAGCTTATTTTTTGGCGAGTTATCAAAAATTTCATCAAATATCAAGTGAATCTGTTTTTTTTTTTTTTGGGAGGAGAAGACCCATTGTATAATGTTGATTTTGAAGAATCCCGTACCATTCAAATTTTCATCGCATTTCTCCATTTTCCTCAGTAGAAACCCTCACAAATGAAGATTTGTGAGATTTATTTTCAAGAGGGTTATCCTTATGGAAGAGTTTCCTCTCAACATAACTAATAGCTGTTGACTGTGAACAAAATGTAAGTGGAATCAGATTAACGTTTTTCTTTGAAAAATGATTTTTAACCTTGATTTTCGATGAGACATTTTTTGTGGCAAGGTCCATTTCGAGATCACTGTTATGAATTCGTGCCCCCAATTTTCCACACAATTTTTTCAATGCTCCGATTATCCAGTGAAATACTGCGGCATATTTCGTCTTGTCCAAATCCATATTAACAAGTATTAACAAGTACAAATGTATCATTTGCTGTTCTGTAGCTTTAGGTCCCAGTTCAGGAAAAGAGAAAAAATAATGGAAGAAAGAGAAAAGTGCAAGAAAAAATTAATAATTTGCTTAGGCGAACATAATAATAGCGCAGGATATTTCAAAGCTAAAAGAAAGCATTGAGGTTCAGTCAGAAAAATGCAAAAATTACTACTTTTGACAAGATCAATGCAATTTTTGAATATTTGAAGAATATTTTGAGATGAACATCACAGAAAAGACTTATTATTACTGAAAATAAAAATGTAGTGCCGATTTAGAAACATCAACAAATAAGGCAAGCCGAGTTTAGAATAATATTTATCAAAACTAATAAGGAAATAAAAATGTTCCGGAAAAATTACGCAACAGCTTAAAAATAATAATACGAAAATAATAATAATAAAAATATTTCAACAGAATCATGAGATTCGTTGATTTTTACTTCAGTTATTTGTTGTGTCGCTCAGTTGTATATTTACATTCATTGTTTCCATATGAAAACGAAAATGACAACCACTCAGAAAGAATTGAGGAATATATACAGAGAGAATTGTAAAATCATAAATTTTCCTTTAAATGTTCAGAAATATCTTAAGTGCTGCCGCAAGACACTTCACAAAAGTGCTTTTTTCCTGTTTACAGGTTATTCCTTCCAAAAAGTGCAGTCTACTTTTGAAAAAATTTGCACTTGGACTTGGTTAGATTTCTATATTTGATTAATCTGTTGTAATTTGAAGAAAAAAGCTTCAATTTTTTTCCTTATGGGTTCTGTTTTTACAGTATTAAATCAAATATCAAATTTTTACAGTATTCAACTGCTTTTCATGAAAAAAAAATGCCCGATTAGTTATCGTTTCAATCTCAAATACTTTATTAATGTTAGTTTAAACGTCAAATTTAGATATATATTCGTCTAATGAGTTGAGTGTTCATTCGGTTACTCTTGAAACTCTTAAGATAGGGAAACAGAGAAAAATATAACGAAGAAATGAGGAGTGTTTTGTCCAGACCTCGCGTTCTTCTTGAGGTAAAGAGTGTCGATGATTCAGCACATTTATGGGAAGAAAATTTGAGGTGATGAACGAAATATAATACAAAAAAAAAGGAAAATGAATTGAATGAACACGAGTAATAACACTAGCACATTTCATGCAAAAGAAAACTAAATGGAAGCTTGCTGCAAAGAAGAAATCCATAAATTTGTCTTCCAGATAATTTTTTCTAGACTTTTATATCCAGCTATTCTCATACTACCTCTTAATATTCCATTGTTCAGAAATTAGACTCAATCCAGTCCTCATTGTCTCTTTTGACGATATTTCTCTGACGTATGTACTCTTCTAAAAAGTTCGTTTATCGTAAGAGCTAACGCAAAGGGTACCGATGAGAAAACGGTCTAAAATAGACAAATTTGTTCCGTTAAAAAGTATTTTTAGCATGCATGACTACCACATTTTCAGAAATCAATTTAGCAACCAATTTCAGAAGCTAATTATCTTATTTGTAAAGCTGATTTTAACTTAAGAATTAGCGCCAATAATTTTCCACATAATTTATATTGTTGCTCGAAATTTCGAAGATTAGAAGACAAATCACGTCATGCTGAGGAATTACTCGCAGACTTGGAAAAGATCCAAGAATATAACGAACGGTCGGAGAACAGTTCGATGAGTCGTGAAAGTGTTAAAAGGTCACATCTTTTACACATATTTTTAGTAGTCATGTGTCGCGTTGATAATCCTGGAAAGTTGCTCATTGAAATTTGTTCTTTACTTACTTACTTTACTTTACTTTAAAACGGTTTACTTCAAAACGTGGTGCAGAAATACTTTCGCTAAGGAAACTTCGTCAAATCTGATGAGGAGGCTGTTTCTCAGAATCTCTGTATTTTTAGACATAGTATTTGAGGTTCAGTTTCGTGCCTCGAGAAACGTGTCTTACCTCAGATACAGCACTCAAATTATCGATAATGGATTTATTCCAGGAATACTTTATGAGAATTTCGGCTTTACTTACTGGTGAATATTTACTGCAGTAAAGTGAACCGCTAAAATGTAGGGCTCGTCGCCGTACAAACATTGTAATGCATTGGGACAACATCACAAGGTTTTGACAGCAACAGAATTAGAAATTAGTCACCACCAGAGAAGGTCAAGGATATCGCATTCTTCTGGATGTCGCCTCCACTATAAAACTGAAATCATGAATAGAATTTCGCATGACGTAGTAACATTTTCGAAGGGAAAATCTTGGCACAACCGCATTGCTGGAAATATTTTCAGGATTCTTAAACTAATTACTCGAACATATTTCTTCCTAAACTATACGGAATATGTTTGGCTTGTAGATGGATAAACAAATCTCTAAAAATTGTTTCCGTTTTACTGAAACCATCAGAGGTCAAAATAAAATAGATTGTGTTTTTCCGAGGGCACCGGAATTCATTTTAGTGAAATTCGGAGACGTTCACTAGCCCTGAATTAGAATGTGTTCCATGAATATAGATCTACACATCGCTAAATTTTAGTACAATTGAATAAAATACCACAAAGAAGATTTTTGAAAAATCCCTCTTCTAGAATACATCATAATTTAAAAATATTCATAGAAATTTTCGAGCATTGCGTATAAAACTTTATTACGTCTTAAACATACGAGATCGAAATACACAAGTAATAATGTAAAATGACTGTTGAAACATATAATGTACATGATACAAAAAAATTGCATATAAAAATGACGAAAAAAAAGTACAAGTACGAAATGTCACATAAATGTGAACGAATGAAAGAAACCGAAGATGTACTGGCACGGGAAAACGACTAGATACACAATGAGATCGAAATATTCCAACGTGGAAAATTGTCGATAAAATGAGTGATAAGGAGAAAAAAAAATAAAATGAATGAAAATATTATAAGAATTGTCTATAAATGCTAAGCTATAAAAGTTCCTCGCCCTCTAATCGCATAAGTTCGTTGTAGTACTGGTCGACATCCTGCCATTGTGGTGGCGTATTAGGATCGATGTCAAAGGTATCACAGTGGAATTCTTCAAATTGACCAACAAATGGAACTCCTATAAGGAGAAGAGGTTAAAATTTAAATAAACTTCTACTGAAACGAAATATTTTCTGATGTCAAATAGAATTTTTGACCACGTTCTACGAAATTTCTTGAAATTATTCATTAGAAAATCCCTTCCCCCCCCCCTAAAGAAAACTCTAAAAAATTGGAATGCATATAGAAAATATTCTAATTGCTGAGCTAAAGATAATACTAAAATAATTTGATACCAGGTTATACTTCCGTATGACATTACCCGTTAGTCCCCAGTTACTCTCCTGTCACCGAATCTATCAGCTGTAAATTTCTGTCACTCACTACAAGTATGACTTTTTTTTGGCTCGATTCATAAACAAGCGTTTTGAACTTCTCTAATTCCCAAAGAATATGTAATTTGTGTAAAAATCGTCCACTAAAAAAGAAAAAATAGTGCTAAATTAATCATAATCCCAGTAGCTCTGGAAAGGAAAATACTAAGAATGGTACTAATCCTTAAGCTATTCCGTGATATTAAATTGATTTTTATTTCGGTTCGTTTTCGTTTAGATGATAAAAACCATTAGTGGATCAACGTAAACATTCTTTCTCACTATTATTTACTCTCAACGCAAAAAAAGTAAAAGCTACTTTCTGCTAGTTAATAAGTAAACAATAAATGACTGAAGTATATACTCAAATAAAATCCACGTACCCTCTAATCCATCCAGATCGTAGGTGTTAAAATCATTTTGCCAGTTGTAATCTGACGATAATCCTTGATCATCAGATGAAAATCCAACATCTGAGAATGATGACTCGGAGAAATCCATCTGTACAGACGATCCAGCAGGTGAATTGTTTTCATCTGCAAAAATTTCCAATAAGACAAAAGTGTTAATCCTGAAAGAAGGAGAAAAAACTTACAGTTTACAAGCACTTGATCGTCAATGACGGTTGAGTTAGAGTCATCAAATAGGGAGATATCTGTAATTAGCAATATTGTACTAGATTATTGCCATAAATCCAGTTGTTATCCACTCGGTCCATGGATTAAGAGGAACAAACTAGACTTTTTTTTAAACTAACCATGTGGAGCGATAGGTTTTTGCCGATTTCGAAGAGAATCCATGTATTGAAGAACAGCTGAATTCACGCGAGATGTTGGTTTAGATACGTTTTCCTCGACTTCCAAAAATCTTGATTTATTTTTCTTACTGGAGAAACAGTGCAACCTAAAACTATTACAACTTACGGAAATTTCAGGAAAGGGAAAAAAAACAGAAATTTTTTTTAACTATTTAGTAAATGTAGAAAATTCCACATTGAAACACTAATAATAGCAAATATTCTAACCCTGCTTCATTAAGCGTCCAGTAGGATCCTTTTCCTTTTTCACCGTTTTTTCTTGGTATCCTTTTAAATAGTTGATTGCAAGAGAGATTGTGACGAATAGAGTTCTGGAAATGTCCATGAATATGTACTAAATATAATACAGCTGAACACGTCGGAAAATTCTAGAAATAAATATATTTAAATTTTGAAAAAAAATATGATAAGTACTGAGGAGGAGTGGATCCTATCGGTTGGTAATGGTTCTTTATCACCCTTACGCCGTATTGAATTAGTTACTACCAATGTCCAAGAATACTGAGGATTAGTGTAAAAAGTAGGAAGAGATGCAGAAAAAAACGAGAAAGTATTGCATCATATTATAGTTCAAATGAATAGCTTGATATGTAACTATGTTTATTTTTCTGTAGGTTTTTCTCTTTCTAAGAATTCATCTAAGGATTTATTACAATTTTCGGAGAAAACGTCAACGGAAAATATTTACGGACCACAAATGTACCAGAGGACCCGGTTCATGTGCATAAAAATTCAGTGCGAAAGTGTCGAAACCTCTTTACTTTTATTCATAATATTATTATTTTTTATTCAAAACCTTACTATACTATGTCTTTCGCACAGTCCTAGGCTCTCTAAATAAACTATTCCCTGTATATTTCTCAAAAACAAACTTTCGGGTTAATCAATTTTAATATAATTTTGAATACGTTACTTTTGATGAATATGAAAAGAGCAAAAGAAATTATTGTCATTTCAGTATTCATGCAACCTTATTTTGATTCCTGAGGCTAGTTCTAAGACAGTATTCAGAAGTACTGATTATAAACTAGTGTAATGCATTTCTGGAACCTTGTCCAGATCCTAATAAAACAATCTGGAACAGTATCTTCACAGCACGACAAAATACTAGAAAAATTGTACACAATCTCTGAACCCGTAATAATATCGCAATAACGAAAATTGACTGAATCAAAGCAGTAATTGTTTATTACAAATGAAACTCCATAAATAATGACCGATAGACGGAAAGAAAGCTATATTGAAAATTTTTGTGTGATTTCTGCTGTTGATAATCCTGGTTCAATGTTGCACGAACACGAAAATGAAACTCCTTTAATTATTGGAAAAGAAAACTGACTTTTAAGAAATTTTCCAGAAATATTTTTCCTCTTTTTCACTTCAGTTTCCCACCCAAAGACTTTCTTGCAGTTTTCTTATGGTCTAAAGTAACTATCAGGGGAAACATAATAAATAAGATTTTCTTAATGACAAATTGGACACGAAAAAAGGTTATGAAAAAATACGCAGAAAATAGTTCCTATAATTCACTTCGTTCGATCAAAAAAAAGGTGAGAAATTATCTACAGAGAATGTGAGAAAACTCTGCGAGAATTGCACGAAAATGTGAACAATGTTCATCTGCAAGAAACACGCCAATTCGAGTATATGAAGACCAGTTCTCGCGTCACCGTATAAAATAGAAATTTCAGCTGAAAATTATTGCTTAGACGTTACCTTCCAAGGCCCTTTTGAACTCCTATAATATGCGTATCGTCTGGCAGCATACTCGTAAATCTCGGACAATGTAATTTTATCCACTTGGCGTTCCGCCATTGCATCCATGATCAGTTGAGCGTAGCTCAATGGCGGTTTCATATTCGTTGCATTGTAATCGATTTGTCCAGTCTGTAACGTTATTTAATTCGAATATTTCCGGAAGCAAAAACGTCATCGTTGATCAATAAGAAAAAAAGGTTAGCGAGAAATATTGAAGAAATAATTGTATCAATATATAGCAACCACTTACAGAATCGATAACATGTTGTATAGGTTGACAGGATCTCCGTTTCTTCCTAGTGAACGATATGGATTTCTAAAATAAAATGAAAATTAAGTAGTAAATAGAAAAAGTATGCTTTAATGAGTTTGTTGGATTACATTATTATCTGTTCCAAGCAAAAATACTACTATTGCACTAATCAGTAACAGAGTTAATGGTTGATCGTGTACATGAATAATGTAGTGGAATTTTAGCGGTAAAAAAACATATGAATTGACTGAAAAATGTTCCATAACTACGTGTCCGGTGTCCTTACAACCGACAAAGCAATTATAGGAGTTTAGCGAAAAATTTTATTTGAAAAAAAGATGCAATCTACGTGCTAAACGCACTTATATTTGCACTTTATGGTTACGGCTCCATCGCAATCTGTTAATCACGCTTGAGCTGCTAAGATTTCAAATAGCACCATTAGAAAACGGCTATAAAAGCCGCTTTCATTTAATTCCCAATAGAGATTGTTGGGATTTTTTTGAGAAGATTCAGGAACAGATATCAAAAATTGGAAATTTATAGTGCAATTTTTATAAAATGAAAATACTGCAAACTAGTAACCAGGATAAGTAAACCAAACAGATGTAGTCAGCCTTGTATAATTCTTTTGTGGCTGACTTTAAGAACCAAAAGCAAGGTTACCTTCTTAGGGGCAAGAAGAGTGGGAGATCCGGGAGAAGCGGCAATGTTTAGGAACCAATTCAGGTCGGGCAACCGATCCGAATACAGTCCCACCATGATTCCTGAAAAACGCGACATCTTAAGTATCTATTGTTTTAAAAAAAAATACGCATACGACAGCCACGAGAATCCGGTAAAAACCAAATGGTCAGCGACGAAATGGCTATAGCGGACATTCGAAAGTGGATTGACTGAGGCGTGCGGAAATTGGGTCGAGAGATGATTCGTTAAGGCGTGGAGGGCAGGTGCGTGTATGTATATATGCAGCCATATGAGGGCTACCTCGGGGGCTTTCTCGATGAGGAGGCTGTGAGGCTCGTTAACGTGCACCTGTCAGTGAGATCGGCCTTAGCGTCACGGCGCCTTTCCATGTCTCAGTCTCACCTGAATAGGAACGACCGCCGTCGACATCGCATCGCATATGCGATAGAAGCCCCGCGACTAGCGCTAGCACATGGTCGTTAGGTCAACAGCAGCTACGAAATTACTCATTACGAGTACGCAAGCCGTTAATGCCCTGATCGCACACCTCAAATGACTACCTCACAATCGTTGTCGATGCCGCTGCTTGCTTCTCTAGTTCCTCGTTCGCTGATTGTTCGTTGTAGGGGTACGGCAATCAACGCCACATAATCCTCTCATTCATATACGATTCATAGCAACTACGCTAAACTCTTATAGAACCTTTTAACATCATTAGTATGTTACGCAGGTGTTCAGCACTAACTTATCCAGCCTAATTGGTTTCAGAGAAGAGTCTTATTAGCTGAACGCTTCCAATTTTGGTATCCATGTCATAAGACACACAATTTAAAAAAAATCTTCATTTTAGGAGAAAATATTTCCTCACCAAAGATAGACCTAGCAGTGTGAATCGGATGGAGCTTTTTCTCAGCTAAGGGCCGGTAAATAAGTGAAATTAATGGAGTCATATAAAAAATACAAAAACTCTAATAAAGATTGACCTCCGTAGCATAAGTACAACGTTGTGATCGTTCATTATCATCCTATTTGCCACACTCTGAAGAAGTTTAGAAGGGGATTTATGTTGTAACTTATAACTCACCGCTTTTGATCTTTCAGGATTCGGTTCGTTCCTGTCATTAGATATTTATTTTATATGAAAAACTGCGTCCATGTCTATGTACCATAAACAACTCAGCTTCGTCACGCTCCTATGTTCTCCTTTAAGACAACCACGGACAGTAACATATCCGATAACGAAATTAGTAACTGGTAAAAACATGAAAAAAGAGAAAACTGGAAATAAGGCTGAACAAAAAGAAAATGGTAGCTTTATTCAATATTATCTGGCTTTCATTCATCATTTTCGTGGATAACGTGGAATTGGAAAGGATTTCATGACGTTCCACTTTTCGAAAGCTTTACTCTCTGAAGTAAAATCGAACTCATTAAGATAAAAGATGTTACCGCTATTGAGAGAGCAGCGAGTTTCACAAGTTTCCACGGCCAAATTACTTTCAAAAACATCTAGCACTTACTAGAAGCCAGCACTGTTAAATAAAAAAAATGTTCGAGTGAAACCCATCAAATTATATTTTCAATATTGTAGTGGTTGAATTCGATATAGTAATCTGTTTTGAAAAAAAAATCCTAAGCCGAGATTAAATTTCGGAAAAGTTGCGGTTATACGTAATTATTTCTGGAACAAACAAAGTGGTTAAAAGAATAAAATATAGATCAATAAAAGGCATTTAATTTTGAAAAAAAAAACAAGGTCGAGAATAAAATGTACGAAACGAAATGAAAAAGCGAAATAAATTAGCATTGATAGGAAAATTAATACAAGTACACGCCGCTAGCGGGCAGCACCTTAGCTGAGAAATTACATTTGGGAGCTTTTTTTTGCACTCTTTTTTCGTATCTAATGGCGAGGAAATAAGTTCAAGTCGAGGATTGCATAAATCATTATTAAAGTATGAATAAGACATGGACACAACTCTTGCCGTTCCATTACGCGTTTCCGTCTTAATATTGACGACCTAATAGGCAATGAAATTAATGTTTCTTAACATCGAGGATATTATTCATTGCTAAAGAATTTCGGAAAAAAAAAAGATTTTTAGAGCTATAGGAATTAGTTATAGACCAGTGAGGACGTCATGTTACCTCGCAACAACTCTTTTATGGAAGAGAAACGACAAATCACAAATAAAACACAGTCGTTGTGGTATCGTATATCTGACGCTCTGAAATTACAAAATGATAATCGATAAAGAAAAAAAGTGATCCTAAACAGAAAACCAATCGAGAAAACGATTTGGTGATAAATTTTACAGTTCTCATGTTCAGCATTCAAACAAGTGGCTAAAAGTGCAGTAATCCCCATATTTACGCCCCTATTACCATTGTACATAGAACCTAAATTATAGTTTAAAAAAAGTGATATGAAATTGTAACCTAAAAATCACCTCAACACCGAACTCAAATCCATCCATTTTTTCTATCGACATCCGCAAGGAAAAGTCACATCAAATTCCAACAAAAACATATAGGTCGCACGGGAAAAGTCACTAATTGCAATTAGTGGGCAGATAAATCGTTCCAATACGGATAATCTCCGACGAATTGCTGTTATGGACCACCTGTCATCCATAGAATAGGTTTAGGAATAGTTGATAAGAAATGGGTACCCATACATGTGCATGACTACGTAGTACTAACCATCCGACATCCGTAAATAACTTTGAAAAAATAATGAACTTAAATTAACTATCGGGAAAAGATCTTGGCAAAAATCGGGCACTTTCTCAACTGCACGCATACTATTTCAATTAGTCGTGTCTGGGAATTAAGGATATGGAAGAAATGTGCTTATCGATGTTGAGGATTCGAAAAAGTCCACGAAAAAGTATCACTACATATCCTTTGCCTTTTTATTTCAACATTTCTAATTAATTCTTTTATTATTCTTGCTACTTGCAACTCTATGCTATGATCACTTTCAAAGGATTCTTCATAAAACCTCATAGAACATATTATTCCTTTCGAGAATCAATAGTGAGGTGAAACCATGCGGATTGGTCACCGCACCTTAATTATACCTCATTAGTGGTGGTCTATAGGTGGCACGAAGCCATCAACAACGTTTTAGGATTGCCGTGCTTCAAGCGCCGACATAACTGGGGATGGATGACACCTATTTACTGCAGTAGTGAACGATTCAATCCGTGGATCCTTCAAGAAATACATTAAGCTTGGATGAAGATGCTATTGAAATGGAAGATAGATGCGGAAAAAGGGGAAAAGATCCGAAAAATGGTTTCAAAAACCATAATCCATGGATTTTCTATTTAATTTCAAGAGCTGCAATAACTTCCTACCAGAGGCTCATTGAGGCGCATGAATTTTAGATGATCAAGAAAGTTGTTATCTGGTTTCTGCTCAAGAATACGAGACGACAATTTCACTCTGGAATTTTCAGTCATCGATCATTTTTTTGCGAGATGGCAGTTAAATAGGAATTTCACTTTGAATAAAAGCCGCAAAATAAAAGTAGTATTAGAATGGAAGAAAAAATAAATGCGTTAGCCTCAACAACTACATAATGTGTGTGTGTGTGTGTGTTGCGGATTGAGCAAAGCCTTTTCGAAGGTGAATGGGCGCGCAGCCGTGCACGTTCGTGCAAGGCATTCTAAAATGAACTTTACATAGCATGAATTCACATTCCCAAAAATTCAAGGGAAAAGCTTATTGATGACCGTAGATGCATCGTAATATGCATAAAAGAGTTGGTGAAGCAGAACATCTTCAGAATTTGATATTGAAGTCCTCCTTCATCATTGCAACTCATTACTATTTCTCGTGAAAACTCGTGAGTTGCTAAACTCTCATGCGTTGAGTATCTTCAAATACGATTTTTTTTCTCAGGAAAAAAAATTCATAAGTAGATGTCTGAAAATACAAATATGACTGGGAATTGATGTGTCTCTATCGCATCCAGATTTCAATTTATATTGGGAATTAATACAAATAATTTTTTTATTTTTTTTCAGATAAAAGCAAATCAGTGATTGTAATGTATGCACTGGAATGTTAAGCAAGGTCAACACTCGAGAGGTGAGAATTTATTATAGATGAGAAGGATGTCGGGAGTGTTCGATATAACCCAAAAGAGCAACGATCGAAGAAAGCATGAATTTAATTTTTAAAAAGAAATTTTTGGGGGAAAATATAGCATTTAACAATGATTACATGTTTATTTCAAACTCCATTACTTTTACTGCTTTAAAAGTGTTTTCAAAGACGCTTAAGAAAATGGAAAACCACAGAGAAGATTTTAAAATTTTTGCACCTGAAAAGTAAAAACCGTTTTTATTTTGTTAAGTGAGGGACAGTGACTGAGGCAGTAAGCGAGGTGTTTACGCGGACCGGTGGTCATTCGACTCGGTCGAAGGCTCTCCGCTTCCGGACTCCATCGAAGGACACGTAATTGCAGCCACCCACTTTCGTGAAGGAAATCCCACCTCAACCGATACAATTTACATTGTTGCAGATGGAATTCGAATAAAAATTTGATATTTTCACTCTTTTGGTAGTTGGATATTAGATACAAACCCGTTTTTCTTATTACGAGAACACCTATTTAAACTACAAATATTTTACATTTTATATACATAGCAGGTCTTGATAGTGGTTCAGTGGTAGAAGGCTCGCCTGCCACGCGGATGGCTCTGGTTCGGTTCTCGCAGATGGAACATTTTTCATCTTTTATAAGTGTTTTCGTGACACACAAACAAACTCACATACACGGACTAAGCGTGTTATTATATAGCATCATGCCCCATGCTCTTAAGGATTTAATAGATTATCAGGAACACCTTTTTTAAATGATTCATGGATCTTGAAGGAACCTCGTAAGGATTAGAACAAACGAATCTGATTGGAAATCACTCGATATTATTGTCCTCTTGTAAATAAAGAGATCTAGACATCTATCTTTTTTATGTTTTCAGGGAAAAAAGTTATAGTCTGTACGCTACTCAAAAGATCAAATTTGGAACAAAGTTTCTGGAACAAGATTAGCAACATTTCAGAAATTTGCTTCAAAATAAGGATTACGGTTTACTTCCGGCCAATAAACTGATAGATTAGGAAGAATATCTTCGCAAATTTATTTTTTTTTCAGGTAGTTACTTAGTTATACGTTACATTTTTTTGTCGGCAGAATGAATGAAGGCTTCGTCGTACTGCGGCATAAAAAGTATGTAGACTCCAAAAAGTACATTGAATTATTTTTAAAGTCAAGAAATGAAATACAAATAATATTGAATACAATAGAATAATATGAAATATAAAAATACAATTAGTCCCTTGTTGCATTCATTCCATAGACAAATTAATTAAAATACGGGAATGCGAAGAAGAGAAATAAAGAATGAAACAGTAAATGTAAAGAAGAATTCAATCCTAACGTTAATATTAGTACATAAAACGATGTAATTACTGCGATGTGACCTAGATGTGACTATGATGGGACCTTTTTTATGGCGTGGAAAATTTCGTTTCGTTTATTAATCGATCGACAGACATATGATCAATTATCAAATTTCACTGCTCTCTGTCATTTAACGATTTTTTTAAAATAAAAATATTGTACTGTTTCCGGTAGCACATAGTGAAAAGTAATTCAGCATGTAAAAAATTCAATTGCCAGAATAGATGAGAAAATTTTCCATAGAACCTCAATGATAAGTAGATCACAATTTCACTCGCAAAACGAATGTCCCATTTTCGATCTACCGCGTGATCAGTGCGCTTAAGTCGGCGATTACCACCCAAGTTGATCGAATAACTCGAAAAAAAGCGAATGACCTCTTCTTAGAAATAAAGCGCTACAGTCAATGGAACTTAAGGGAATCATATCGTTACTTTTCTCAAAAAAAAAAAAATAACGATGTGAAACCTTGCATAATTTTTATAGCACAGGTAGGTGATAGACAATTTTTGGATATATACTTCCATGGATGAAGTACTTACCTACCGACCTAATTAAATTTATGTGAAGTCAAGAAATGAAGAAATTATCTAGCAATATTTAAAGAAAACATCCCATTCGATTGATGCAAATCACGATTGATCGAGGAGGATCATCGTGTTTCCTGCGTGAGATCATGTCATTAGTGAGCTGGCACACATTGTATGGGCGTACAGTACCTTCACAAAATCATAGAAGGACTCTATGGAGCACTTTTTAATGTGGGATTTGGTCAAATTTGCGTCTCTATCGTTCTCGTGCAGCTCCGACACCGACATCCTGGACCACCTACGACCGCAATTGCACCACTTTGATAATTCGAACTAGCAATTCAGTCACGCGTAAATCGGAATCGAAACCTACATGTGCTGCATTTTGGTTTCTAGCCCGATTTTCAAATTTACACTGAAAAACAGTCATACAAATAGGAATATTTAAGCACTACCTACATCACAGGCGAAATAACTACTAATTAAAGCTGTATATTAACCAGTAATTATAATTTTACTATTATTTGCTCACATTTTACAAGCATGATCTCATGTAAGACGTAGAAGAAAAGGAAAGATGTCAAAAGAAACTTTTTGGATGTTGGAAAAAAAAGAAACTATCCTGATTTTGGACAGCAATGAACGAATCCAGGACAGCTACTGAAAATTTCATCAGCGATTGTCCTCTCTTCTGTTAATAGAGCACGTATATATTTATATTATTGCAATTTTTGAATTAGTAGACGGTATTTCTCCTACAGGAAGGTGAAATAAGAAATTTTTAAACTCGTATCTTTTTTAAACGAACGTCACCACGTCAGCTGCTACGTTTTTATTGTCGCAAGCTTATCAACTCCCCATTTATTCGCATTCGACATTCTAGACGTCGCTTACTCATTAATCCTTCTATGATTCTCAATGAAGAGTCAAATAAATCCCACAAAAAAAATACATCCAAGCACATTTTTTCTTAGGATTTACTAGAACAATAGCCGTGTTCTTGCAGCGTTCTTCCGTGTTTACATAAATAAATGATATTATTAATAAAGAGAGAAGAACTATAAGTACAGTAAATCGGAAATAAGACTAATTTCCCGCATAACTCTCTTTGACTATGTATGAAAAAATTCTTCATAAGCTATATAAACTATTCAGTATTCCAGGTAAAACCGTACTTGCAAAAACACAGCATAGACGACTCTTATAAGAAATTAATCACATAAAAAAAAGAAAAAAATACCATTAACTGTCAACTGTTTTTAATCTTTCTTTAACCGATCGATTCCAAAATATCCTTAAAATTTCAGATAAAACATGGGAAAATAATCATAGCGAGATACTATCTTCCATGCTAGATTAAACAAAAAAAAAAACGAATATCAATAAAGTGAAATGTATCAAATACGCGAACCAAAGTAACTCGTACGTAAAGAACTGTGGCAGCAATGGTTTCTTCACATGGTTGGCATGTGATATGAAGCGCGGTAATCAACCTCATTCATTCCTCTGTTATGCTCAACTGTTCGACTCGATACTCTCCTAACTTTACTCTACTATATTAGCAATCAGACTACATTATTTTCATGTTCACACACTTCTATACGTAAATTAATTCCGAACGTATTCATTCGAGAAGAATTCAATTCTTACTACTACAATTTTTCTCTTATAATTATAGCAACTCCGAAACAGTAGAAATATTTCTTTCAGAAACTTTCAAAATCCCATTGTTAACTTCTACAACGTAAATACGGACAATGGTGAACGGTTTTAAAAAAGATTCACTGTGAATGGCATTGTAAAATTTCAAGATTTATTAATAAATTATATGAAATGTTGCATTATTGAGAGACTTGAGACGTTATATTTGTATCAAAATGTAATTAAAGGAAATGCAATAAATACAATAATCCTACTACAATCTTATTACTTGCATATAACGAGAGAAACCATATGACTGAAACTTATGAGCTTCATGACAGCGTGATATAATTTTGTGGCCGGTCGTAAACAAGTATGTGAAAAACTAAGAAAAGATTCAGTGATTATTAGCATTGCTACTGACGTCATCAATCAAATTCTCTCGAAAAAAAAATATCCTCGAAACAGATACGGGGACTATGTCGGAGCGAAGAGTACGAGATGATACGTTCATCAGTTGAACATTTTTCACGCTGATTGCGTACAAAAATTGAACAAAAACAAAAAATTGAACAAAAAAAACATTGAACAAAGATTTTCTTTCTCACATAACATTCAAAGCATTAAAAAGTGAAACAAATCTCATTAATTAATTTGGCATCGAAAGAACTGGAAGTTTTCCACAAAAAAAGAGAAAAGAGAAGCTCTCTAAGTAATGGCAGTGTCTTTTTTTTTTTTGAATACAGTTATGGTGACAATATTTGTTCTCATTCGAGAACAATATTGAAATCTTTACTTCACCGCCAGTAAATTTCACTTTTTTTAGATCAAGAATTATCTTATGAAGCAAGTCATCCAGGAACTCAGGAGAGAAACTACAAAATTAAGAAAAGAGAATATTTCTGAATACAGCTGAAATATGTTTTGGCAGTCTTTCACTGCTCACATTTAGCTGAGTATGGGATTTTTTTCTTCGAGGTAGGGAGGGGTGGGGGGAGGGGGGATTGATATGACACGACAACTTCCCTGAAGTGCACTTTTTCTGATATGACTCCCATAATTTGTTGCTGGAGACAATCGACTGGAATAAAAATTATCCATGTGTCCAGAAAACTAAGAGAAATCCCTAAAGAACTGGCTATTGGAGTAACTCTTCCTGTAGTTCGTTCTCGGAATACAACAAGTCGGAAGAACTGACGCAATGAGAACAAACAGTCCAATGCAAGATAAGGCAACCTTCCACCGAAAAAAAATCCGCACAAACATATCTAAAAACGTCGCCGTGGATCTTGGAGAACCATTGCAGGTAGGTCCCAAAACGTCTCCCCGCGTACGGTAATAGCCCGCGCTCGGCGGAGCTAACGCCGTTTCATTCCTCACGTCATCGATCGACCTTTTCGCTTGCGAATCATAACCATAAAGAAAAATTAGAGTCAGCAAATGAGTACGGAAGTAGTCTTGTATTGAAAGTATGTTTTAAGAGTAGGAGAGTGACTGTTGATTTATAGTAATCCAAAAGTCCTGGATCAGAACGTTGGGGAGCGCATTTTGTCGGTATTAACTGGTGATGTCCATTTTGAGGGGTTGTCTTTCTTCCCGCCTCTTTCTTGATGTTCTCCATGATTTTTTCATGCTGCCACATGCATGCGATTCATGAATAGTTTCCTGGATGTAGAATTAAAGGCTTAATAACTTAGTATTTCGAAGTCCGTAATGTAACCATGAGTCACTTATGCTGCATGTGTGCGTGGATTTCTCCGGAGATTTCATTGCTTTCATGGGGTTTCTCGTGCCATTGGTGGTACATTTTCATTTCCGACTTTCTTAACATGTCAGAATATTCAGCCGGGTATTATAAGGGAGACCAATGCTATGGGTTCGTGGCCGTCCCCTGAGGAGGTGGCTCGCCACGGTCTTCGGACCGCTACGGGCCATATCCTCGAGAATATCGGCTTCTCATCTGTATCCGGTGAATCACTAAATGTTCTCACTGATGTAATGCGTCGATTTATGGTGGAATTGTGGTCTCGGAGCAAGATGCTGGCCGAGCATGGTGAGTTTTTTGAATGCTCAATTATCCAATCATTAGTTGTACGCATTTCGTTTTTCTTTTTTATGTTTCCTTTTCTCTCTTTACATTATACTTTTCCGCTGTTGTGTGCGGCTTCAGTGCTTCCTAATTTATCATTTATTGTTTTGTTTTGTTCCTTTTTTAATCTTTCCATTCTGTCGAGCTGTGATCTCCAAAGGATGTTTGTTGAGAATTTTTAGCGTAATTCGAACTGATACATTTGCTATTTTTGGCAGTATCTTTTGGGCCTTTTGCATCACTCGCTGCAAAAAGCGAAAATTTGTAAATATCGAAGATAAGAATTTTTTGCATCAGTATGTTGTTGGAAAACTATACGAGTATCGTGTTTTTAGTCCTCAAGATTTTTCCCTGACACTTTGCTCTGTTGATATAATCGGAAAAGTGCATCAACTGAAAGAAACTTATTTAGTAAGTTACTGTAGCAGTGAAAGCAATTTCTAAATTTCGCCAAGCGAGTTTCATCACTTTTAATTATTTTTCATTGCCTTTCACACTTCGATTTTTTTAAAATAGTTAACCATACCATAAATTTAAAATGTTTGACTGACGACCTTCATCTTAGTTGGTGGGAGAAAACTGAGGAAAGTTATTGTCTAATAAATCTTCTTTCAGCTTGTCGAACAGAAATAACACCGGATGATATGAATCTTACCTTCAGCCGATTAAAGTTTTCAACTGTCGAAATGCGCGATTACCTTTTGCAAGTGGGGAACGTTGGCCAGCCAAAACCAGTAAGGATATCAATTTTCACTAGTTTTTTTTTCTTCTTTTTGCTTCTCCACATTTCTTGATTACACCCAATGGTCAGATTTGGGCAAAAAATTGCAGTGGATTTAGTTATCCTAACTTTTTTTTCTCTTTTCAAGTTATGCCACTTTCCTGTTCCACACCCAAATGCGAGACCATTGTTTGCACCTCAACCTAGCGCAAAGGAGCTCGAGGTCAGTGATTTGGTTGTGATTTTCTTTCTTTGTCGGTAGTGTGGTTTCTTATAAGTTCAATTCAGGACCGCCCTGCTCACATCCCTCCTTACTATCCGGCAGCACATCCAGAATGGACATCAGATGGTAATCAATATACATTCTTTTTCTTTGTCTTTCATTTCCAGGTTAATTTTTGTAAATCTTTTCCAGGTGCCGATTACCTTGCGGTAATGAAGCCCTCAACTTCAGTAGAAAAGAAGGGGTGAGTACAGTCTGAGAATATTGTAATTCTATTTATTTCACCATCCACTTCTTTCTTTAAGAGGACCTGCTGACTTTCCCGATTTTTCGAGTATGGATGCAAAGTGTCTAGGACTTTTACGGCGTGGTCATGAAGAGCCGTCTTTTCTGGATACCAGCAAAGATCATAGTTCAGCCACTGGTATGTTATAGAATTTGTATTCAGTCTATTTTTCATTTTATCAACCTATTATGTCGGTTACCTTATACCGTTTTCGAACTCTTTCGTTACTTAGCTCTTTAATTCTACACTATTAAAGCATTTTTTAACTTTTCAAATTCATCAAATGCATAAGAGCGCTCAGTTCTAGTGTGCTTCTAAGACTTTAGGAGGTTTTGTGTCATCTTTTCATTCGATATTGGGCCCTACTTTCACTGGTTCCAGGAATCCGGAGTAGTGCAAATCTGTCCTCACTGAAGCTTCAGCAGAGTACTAGTAATGAGTTGACCGTGAACACCTCCTCTCCTCGTAAGAAGACAAAGGGTAGTAGTAGCTACGTGAGTTTTCTCTCTTTTCATACATTATTTTCCTTTTTCTTTTTTTCTAGATTTCTTTTCAAACTTTCCTTTCTTCCTGTTTCTTTTTGTGTGAGAGAGAGAGTTTTGTGTTAATTTAGAAGGATCTTCACAGCAACTATTCCCCTTCCCCCACACCTTCACCGCTGTCTGCACACTTCAAGCGCGCAGAACAATCCACTAGTAGATCTGAGGTAGTGTTTGAATTGGTGCAATAAGGATTCACACTTTCCAGTATGTCATTGCAGTCCCCGTCCTCACGTTTGACTGTAACGCTGCCTCGGAAACAGGATCAGAAACAACCGAAAATTACACCTACGAAGGTGAAAAAGGTGAATTATTCTACTTTTCCCTAGTCGACTTTCAATACTTTACGTTTTATTCCATTAGCTTGTTCCTGCATCCTGTGCACAAAATTAGAAAAAAAACAATTGAAGTTTTTCTTTAGGGTTTTATTCCTGAAATGGGCACGCCAAGCACTTCTCCAATGCCAAGGCTTGAAAACCAGAGCGCAGGTTGGTTTTTTTTTCGTACAAATGTAGCACATTGCTTCTTTTTTTTAAACTATTTTCTTGTTTTCCTTGATTCTTTTTGCTTCTTTAACTATCGACTGTTGTTATTTTCTAACAAAAATCATTTCTCCAAGAATGTTTTGTTCTCTTTTTTTTGTGGGTCATGAGCTTGTTGTACTTCGACAAGTTCAAGAATTGCTTGTGCTTAATTTTTTTTCGACCAGTTGGTTCTTAAATTTTTGCACCTATATGCTAACACTTCTTGTTCTTTGCACCAGATTCGCGGGAGTGATGCTACTTTAACTCTTTAGTATTATTTTAAATTATTCTATAAACGTATGCTCTTTTACTCGAAGAAATTCTGTTGTGACCCACAGATTGAAGATAACGTCACGTGCATAAGTGTAGAAAAGGCATTGAAATCTTAACGCAATCAGTCGACGCTTCTTTAATGTCTTCATTGCCAACAGAATCTATGTTCCAGCTGAAAGCGTCGTGCAAACCCAACTGGAAATACATTCTGCAAGGAATTCGCCTGCTCCTAAGTAAGCTAATTCTCCGGCAAAATGTTCTGCTTTTCTGTTCTTCTATGTTGATCGTTTAGACCACCAGCTCAGCCTGCACAACATCCTATCCCAGATCCACCCGAAGCAGCTCTTGCACTGCAGAGGTAGTTCTGTTTACTGGTGTTCTTATTGTTGCTTCGGAATAATGCGAGATAATCCTTCTCTCAGTATTCTGCTTGCGCATGTGAAGGAAGAAGTCACGAAGGAGAAGAAGCAGCGGGAGAAAAAAGCAAAGCAAAAGGACAAGCGGAAGGTATGCCAGTCATTTTTCTTTTCAGTGGATTCTCTCTTTTATGCTCGAATTTTCCTCCATATACTCAGTTCTGATATTAAAGATTTTGAAGATAGGTTTGTTATCTGTCCTCTCTTGAACTTTGTATTCATAACGAATCTGTATCTACTACGTTACGGACGAACTCTGACTGAGATTTCTCTTCCATTTAAGTTCAGTAGTTGTAAAATTAAAAAAAAAAATCTGAAAACGTCACGTGTTCTGGTTTTTTTGGTAAAATGTTGCAAATTTACTTTTTGCAGAAGCTTCAGGAGGAGCAAGAGCTGCTTCGGAAGCAAGAACAAGAAGCCCGAGAACGTCAACTTCTTGCGGAGCAGCGCCTTGAAAAGGAGAGGGCTGAACAGCGACAGGCAGAGGAGAGGGCTCGCTTGCATTTACTCGAGCTCGCCCGTGATACAGCCACACCACCAATGAGGCAAGAAGTTCCAGAAGGTTCGTATTTTGTCTTGAAATTTTGGGTAGCATTTATCTATATAATGCTACGTTATTAGCTTCGCCGAAGTCGCTGAAAATTGTCATCAGTAATCCTCATAGCGATTCGGCTAGTTCCGCGTTTTCACCACCTCGTGAGTATCTTTTATCGCTTACTTCTTCACCTATGACAATGTTCTTATTTTTTATGGCAATGTAAAGTGTACCTCTTTTTGGTTTTGAGCAACCTTTTCATTTCAAATAGATATTTTTTTCCTTGTTGGATGTTTCTGGACTTCAAACACCCTAAATAGATAATTTCTTGGGGGGGATATCTCGAAAACATTTTCCTTTCATTTTTCTTCATGGAAAGGATTTCTGCGATACAGCCAGATATTCAGGCATACATTGATACATCAACACCCTCGTCGCTTTTTTGAATGCGCTAGTATGAGACGGTCTGTTACACTAATAGTGATAAATATCCGTGTTCCTCAAAAAATTCACTCCTGCGGAACGTTACTAGATATGGCACAATGAGGGTTTACTGTTCTCATTTTTAAAGCTACACTATGAAACACTTGTCTTACACTTGCCAAATTGAAGGGAGTCTACATTTTAACGTTATTCATATTCATTTTCAGCGCAAACGCCACAGATGCCGCTAGATGCACGAGTCCCTGGAGCGACTCCTTCTACGAGTAAGTCATTATTTTGCTTGAGTTCTCGATAAAGTGATTAACCATACTCAAAACGGCTGCTTTTTAGTTTTCTTGCAGAAGAGTAGTTTTAACGATGACCACAACTTTTGGACGTAGTCATACAAATACAAGGATCATTTAGTTGAGCTCGATTTTTCTCGTATTTACAGTTGACCCTCATTACGACAACGACTCTGATACGATACCGTTTTTCGACGACGCTGTTCCTGCCCCCACTGAAAAAGTACCGGTACCACTGGAAACAACATTTCCACTAAATATTAGCTTGGATGACTCCATGTCTCAACATCACAAGAAGAAGAAGAAAAAGGATAAGGAAAAGGTAGCGTACCAGATGTATAGGAGCATACGAAGGGTTTCATACTTACCGTATGGCCTTAGCGGAAATATATGCAGCTAGGGAATGACTTTTCGGAGGAGATATTTTTTTCAGGAAAGAGAACGATCGAAATCACCTCATAAGAAAGAAAGGAAGAAGGATAAAGAACACAAAAAGAAGAAAAAAAGGAAAGAAAGAGACAGAAGTCACGAGAGGGAGGATCCTGATCAAGGAGAGCAAAAGCAAGCAAAAAGCAGCTCCTCTGCAAAAGAACGTGAGTTTATATAGGAATTGTTCGTGTCTCCAAACTTTTCAACTTTCTTCGCTCTAGCTTGCTATTTGTAGAGGTGTTAATGAATTTTCTATTTAAGCAGCGCACGAACCAAAATTCACCCTTAAAATTCGCATTGGTGATCAGACGTCAACTACCGAGACAGTCACTGAGTCCAGCCCTCAGCCCGAAACCGTCAAGATCAAGTTCAAGAACTTTCCTACGTGAGTTCACCACAAATCTGCGTCCTTTGAAGTTGGTATCTTAACATGGCTTAGGGTTATGAAAATCTCGAGCTCTTGTGTGCACACCCATTGGATAAAATCCGCAGTTATCGAGTTATGAATGTTTCCCTCATTTTCGCTAAAATATAATAATGAGGAATAGATTGAGTATAGACAAGCTTTTGGTGTGAGTGAGCGGAACGTCTGAAGTTCCTTTTCTTCGACACTAATGCTGTGTTATCGTGAGGCTGCTTTTGGAGTGCTAGATTTTTCATCCATTCTTTTTATCTATATTTCATCATTCTCTCGAAGGATTTTTTTCAGTGAGGAACCAAAAAGGGAAGAGCCGAAAACGGTGCCACCGTTGAAGTTGGGCTCCTTATCAACACATAAAGAGGTGAAAGAGGAAGCAGCACCTCCTGAACCAAAACGCAAGTTTTATACGAAAGCTGAGGTTAGTTCTTTGTGTCATACTTCTATTTTAGAGAATTTGTGTCCTTTGTCTCTGCGGGCTTTTTTAGCATTTTCTCAGAGAATAACACCGGCCAAGATATGGTGACACGCCGCTGCATTCCGGGTGATCCGGCTACCAGTGCCGGCTCGCCCTCTGATTGCATTGTTGACCCGCTAACTGCGCGCAGCCCTGCGATACTCACTTATATTTGAAGCTCATAGCATCTTTCTTTACTAGCTTTAATTTCAACTAATCTCGCACTTACAACGAAGTGATCTGATTAAAGTATTTTTTCTACTGATGTTCACATCTATCACTGTAAGACAGAAACAATTGTACATGAAAATAACATCCGAGAAGTTTAATACAGTTTCATAAGTATTTATAATACAAATCTGCATGATCAGCGTGTTGATGTACAAGATCATACTGTGTTGGTTCGTGCCAAAAGAGTTCTTGCTAGTTGTTCGCCTATTTTTTCCGCTTTGAAATCAACTTTTTCCAAAAAGACGTGTAAAGTTCAGATTTCTCCGTATTCGGAATTACATTTGAGGTCCATTTTTTCACTTCAGTATTTGTGAGGGGTTGTTGTCGTCGTTGAATAGCTTCTTAATTGTTGTCAATTTTCTAAAATATGAGAATATAATGCACGCAGAGACCGTGACGTGCGTAACTGCCACACGTCCACCTTATACTAACTCTACATATCAGCTAGCATGTCCGGGGATTGTAAAAATAAAATAGAGTTACCGATCCCGGAATTTCGCCAGTGCTAGCATATCATATAAAAGTATAGGATAGGGTATGTATGGTTAATTTAGGGAAAAGAAAATCTAGTCATGCTGTTTATTCTTTGCATCTTCGTATGAGTTGCGTTCGTTTCCGATCCGTAGGCTATACACGACGCGTTGTGGACCACCAAGTCACCTTCAACAAACTGAAAATAGAGGACTCTTCTTGGTGACAAGTGGTAACAAAACCATCTTGGTACCTCTCATTGGTCTCCTTGAAGTCGACATGGAAAGAGACTGCACTTGTACGTCGGACCGCTGCCCTGCGAACTGTTGCAAGGAATAAGCAGTTGCCTACTTCTATCAGTTACATTCGAGAACTCGGACGTAACTTTATATCCTGACATAAAATTTTGATTATTTTTAAATATTATTCCTATTATTATTATTACAGATATTCTTATGTGTAATAAACAAATATTAAGTCGCGTCAGTTCTGGACGAAAAAAAAAATATTTTTAAAAATACACATCTGAAGAATATGTGAAGAGATTGTTGTTTGAAGAAAACCTTTCGAACACTGTAACCTGTGCCTCATAACAAATAAAGAATCCATGCTGTCACGATCCCACTCCGATAAGTGATCGATGTTTATATCAGTGGATATCTGAGTGGGTTTCTTGCCTTATCTCCGCACGCAACCGCACGCACATGTTATTCCATGCTCTATCACCGTTGTTATGTTAGGAGCTGTAAGTAATGCCTATGCGTGGAATTACTATGCGGATCGATCGATCTGTTATTATCGATTGTTCCGAATCTTTTGAGTGATCAGGTCAGCGCTAGCATCTGTTGCGCTCGAGATAATTCGAATTTTTCGTTTAGAAATCCATGAAAGATGGTAGAATATGAGATTTTTTATAGCCGATCATATCGTTGCAAAGCAACTGGTGATGAGACGCTTTTGGTAAAAAAGAAAACGTTTTGAACGTTTTTAAGGGTAGAAGAGCAAATTTTTTAATCAAGATGATAAAATTTGGTGAGAATATGAAATGGGTACTCTTTGCCTAGGTAGTAAAAAGTTACTTCGAACTCGAGCCGTGTATGTAGTGTATACCACGTAGGATTGTTTCTTTACAGCAGTAACATTGGTCATTAAGGTTAACTGATTATGTCTCGGTGTTATTCTCTGAGAGCTTAGAAGAAAGTGTGCTAACATAGCAGATATGCCTACTGTATTGAGAAATGTCCTACATTCTAACAATCTCCAGCATTTTTACATCCATCTTTGTGACTTGTGTGTGAATGAAAAGTGCTTTGCATCAGAAACTTCCTCTCTTTTTTTTGGGTGTGGCTTCTTTTATTTCTTGTCACAACGGTTTCTGCACGTTTATATTTGAAATACAAATACCACACTACTCTGATACAAAAAAAATCCTGAAAAGCAACTGTTTTCAGCTTAAAGCACCTCCTCCTCCATTCTCAAGCTTCTCCTCAGACAAACATTCTAAGGAGGAACGAAAACGGAAGAAAAAAGAAGATGAAGAGAGGAAACGTGAAAAAGAAGAGCGTAAACGCCGTGAAAAAGAGGACAAGCGGCGCTTTGAACAGGAACGCGAGCAAGAGCTCGAACGAGTTCGGGAGAAGGAACGAGAACGTGAGCGGGAACGAGAACGCGAACGGGAGCGTGAACGTGAACGCGAACGGGAGCGTGAACGCGAACGTGAACGTGAACGCGAAAAGGAACGAGAGAAGGAGCAGGAGCAAGCTGAACAACGGGAAAAGGAGCAACGAGAGAAGGAGCAACGTGAACGGGAGAAGCAGCGACGCGAAAAGGAGGTTTTACTACCGCCACCGGTGACGGCGTTTGTTAAAGCAGGTTTGTTATTTCGCTTTCATACTGTTTAGATGAGGTTTTTGTACATTGTATCCATCTTGGCAAGCATCCGTGTTCCTCTAGTTTTCGTAAATGCCGCTCAATACAGAGACGGGGGCTACATTTATTTCTTCAGTCCTTTTTTACCCCTAAGCTCTATCAGATCAGCAAATAAATGAAAATGAGTAGGCACACACCTATTATAATGAAGTAACTGTGAGAGATCAGTGTTATTTTTTTCGTCAGCATTGATTAATTCGATTAAATGAGTGCTGCATACTTCGCTATTTAGCGGCACCAATTTTGTACGAACTGTGCATAATTTCCCCGCAATTTCGTGATTGTTCTCTATTAAATCTTGCCGTCTCATTATTAATTTCTCTATATTTAAGAAAAGAAGAAAGACAAGAAGAATAAGGAGAAGCGCCGGAGTAAAGAGGAAAAGAAGAATCCGGTAATTCTTATGACTGTTCAGCTATACTAACCGTTCGTTTGTTAACTCTGCATAACAATTGACGAAGCTAGATAATCTGTGGATGCGAAGACATTCGTTCATGCTTTTTATTCAGGTTGAAGTAAGTGCTCTAGCTCCGGATGACATTTCAGAAGAAGGAGATGATGATGGCTCGGACGTGGTTCGTGTTATTTTTTTTTGCGTATCTTTCTCTAATTTCATTCTTTCGTTGAATTTCAGGTGTGGATATGTCCATCGTGCTCTGTAGCATGGACCGAAGGAGCTACTATGGTTTGCTGTGATATGTGCGATAACTGGTTTCATTGGTGAGTTCTGTTTCCACTTTGCAGCTTTTTTTTTAAATATGATTGGACGGCATATAAGTATCAGTTGATTACCGTTTATGTCTTTGTAACCTGCATTTTGCCATTTTTTCTAGCGTGTTCATTCGTTGGATTCGTTCTCCTAATCTAGGAAGTGATTTTTTCACCAATTTCTTAGAAATCGTGTGTGTTATTCTATGTTTGATGGTCTGGCTTGAATGTTCAAGTCTATATTCGCTAAAGAATTTAAACCAGCTTTCTTCTAATTTCATTTCTCCTAGGCATTGTGTTGGCCTAATTGTTGCCCCACCGGATGATGTACCGTGGTTTTGTCAGAAATGTGCCGGTAAAAAGCAAAATGAGAAATCGGGTAAGCGCCCTGGAAGTAAGCTGGAAGGGTCTGTACGAAAGAAGAAGAAGCTGCCGTGATTGCCATAGTTATTGGTGGTTTTCAGATGGAATTCTTCAAAATCTGGTCATTTTCTTTCCTAGAATTATAAGTTTTGTTATTTGATCTCAGGTAGAGGTCGTTGCTAGCATAATGTGATATGTTTTAACTGTAAATGATTCGTGTTCTAACTCGGCATTTTAAGAGTGATAGAGCTGCACGATACTGTTAGTGAAAAATATGGTTTTATTATCGTGCAAAGCCTAAACGTTTCTCCTGTTGTGATACTCGATATACGCTGTTATAAGGTTATGAGGTCATTCGGTTTTTATGCTCAAATTCGTTTTATTTCAGTATCCTTAGAGCTGTTGAACTGTTTGAAATTATGATGTTCTTTTATGACCTTCCACGATGCAGGTATCATTTGTATCAAAGATTTTCTGTTTTATTTAGAGAATTTCTCATAAAGCATGGCATTGCGACTTCTGCTTTGCTTTTCATCTCAGCGTACGCGCTGAATCGCGCACAAGCAGAGACTCATATGCGCTTACGGCTAACTGTTTGACTCCGCTTGTCTGCCTTTCCCCCCATGCTGCAGTGGTAAGCAATCAATAGTCGCAGCTAGCCTGTGTATTCATTCTATAAACGTCGCTAGTATTGTCGTATATAGTCGCATCCTCATTTTTCAATCCTCTACCTTGATACATGTCGTTAATACCAATGTTCGGTCTGCTCTTTGCTCTGCCTTTTTGCTTGTTTCCTTGTTCTTTTTTTCCTGTGAGACTTCAGATGACCGTTTTATTGTATAATAATGGTGTTCGAAGTGCCAAGTCTTCTTAATCCCGATATGATTGGAGGCACAAAAACCTCTGACGTGTACCCCTGTTTGAGTTAATACTATACGTTTTTTTTTTTTTCGAGGAAGAAATGTTCTGTAGGAAACTTTTTGTTCTGGTTGATTTACTGTAATATAGATATTTTTTTAAACGTAGGATTTAGTATTTTTCATTAGTGCGGATAGTTTCTGGACATGTATTCATGTCTGACATTGAACGGATTTAAAGACCATTTGAGACGCATTAACGCATCGTTTCATCGTGTGACCGATTGAGAAAATGCGTAAGATAGAAATAGATTTAGTAAAGTGGAAATGGAAGTCACTTTGCCTGTGTTGACACGGGATTGGAAGGTTTATCGAGTGTTGCGTTTTCTTTCAATTTATGTGAGTGAATTCCTTGAGGTATGAGGCGAAACGATCCAGCCTTCTAACCTTAGCTTCTATTGTGGTGTTATGACATGTTATTCAAGTGGGACAAGCTCCTAAACGGTAATTTGCTTTTATTAAATCAAGTACGTGATAATTCTTGAAGAATATCGATCGAATATCAACGAATATTGAATGTCAACGTTGGGATGTGGCGGATTTCATTATGGAAGCCGATCTGTACAATATTGAATTCTTTCTCTTACCTCATTCAAGCAATGATACCGTAATGCTAGAGTTCGGATCATTTATGTTTCATCCTTTATTTGAACAAAGGTAGAATAATGTAAAGTGCTGGATTTTACGAAGTTTTTCGTCTGGTTTTGTTTGTGTGGAATTGGTTTGTGGAATTAATTACGTAGGCGTAGGAGACTACGAAACAACGCAAAAATACTCTTCTATTATCAGGTCTGATATATTTTTGAATTTTCGTTCTTTCAAAATAATATGAAGTTATTGCTTCCTATAACAATATTTGTTTCCTGCATGAACCACCAATTCCAGAGGAAAAATGAACATATTCTATTTGTAAAATTAATTATGATTAAGCGCGGTCCACCAACCAGTGGTTTCTATTATTATAAATATTTAATTATAATATTAGAAATCAATAGTGAAGATGATTAATTAGTAGATTAGTGGAAAGTAACGTTATCAATATAGAAATCTTCTTGATTGTGGAAATTCTTACTGCGAAGAAAGAGTGAAGTTCAAAAAAAAACTCAGAAGAACTTGTCACCCGTTTAGTTGTAAATCAATGTGCGAATTATTTTTTACATTCAACAAGAAATATCACAATATCGGTACCATTGGCTCTTCGTCCATGTTTTCGGCCTTCAGATGTTTATCTATTTACATCTAATAATAATAAAAACACAAGGTGTAACTGGTTTGTTCATGGAATATGTCAGACCGATTAGTCTCTATGCAGGTGAATCGTTTGAGCAGCAGGTGCATCAGATCCTTTGAACCCAACGATTTCCATGAAGTAAACAAACTACCGTAATACATGTAATATTAGAATGAAACCGTAGAAACGTAAAGTTCTGTAATATGAGCTGTTTGTGATGGTTGATACTTATATTTCTGGGAAAAAAATGCACGAGGATAATTTGAATTCAATACCCAAGGTGTATGAGTGAAAAAGAAGTTAAATTTAATGATTCGAAGTCTCTGATAGAGCCTGTTTGGAGTTTAATTTTCTAAAAACACCAGTAATACTGTAGCTGAAGCTACTTTCTATAATATAATGCTTTTTGACTAGAATTTTCACGCATACTGGACTTCTATGCTGATGTAAAGTGCATTTCTGGGGACTGCTGTACCACCTCAAGGACATCGAAAAGTTTCCGGTCCCTTCATATCGTTTTTTTTCAAATTATTCACGCATGATTGCAGATCCGTCTGCAGAAATTACGTATCCTACATGGTGACTGCCTTGATATTTCAGCTGTTATTTTGAGAAAGAAATTCGATGCAGAATATTCAAGGACATAGCTTCATGGATAAATTTGGCTTGCAAGCAGTTCCCCTCCACACGTCTAGTGCAGCCAAGTTTTACGATTTTTTCCCGTCAATTTTTTTTTTAGTTGTTTTACATGAGATATACGTTTATTAGATTGAAAAAAAAAACTCCTGTTGTGTAGATGAGGTAGTTTGGGCAGGTCTTTTTATTTTGTTTTGAAGACTTGACACATTTATGGATTAGGAAAGGAGAGTAAAATCTTTATTTACTCAGTATAAGCTTTATTCTCTGAAATTAAATATAGACAAAAACAAATTCAATCACTGTCCTCAAAATATTCTAACATTTCGATTGTTCTAGTCTCTGTCTCCGTAATTGTGATCATGGCAGTATATTGACGAAAAGTCCATTTAGGGTTTGATTCTTTATTTTGTGTTTTATTTTTTTTTTGTTTTATTTTGTGAGGTTAAATTCTCAACCGATGTAGAAGGGTTCTTCTAAAAATTTCGCTGTATTAGATTTTCCAAATAAATGCATAGATAAATTCTCCACCTTTAAGAAGATTATTTATGAGAAAAAAGAAAATACAAAAGCTGGATATAATTTTTTAAATTTCTATAGCCTATAAAGGATAAAAAATCTAGCGTTAATCAATGCGCTTGGAATCCGCTACCACGTTCACTTCAATCCAGAATTCAATCCTTGAGGTTTACGAACTCGCGTGTAGCCTGTACAGTGACTTGCGGAGGTTTGCTGATGTATCAAGTCAGTGTATTTTTTCTCGCAGACAAGTCTGGGATCAATTTATCGACCTTCGAGGGATGAAAAGTGTGGTTGGCACTAGGACGTAATTGAACCTCCATTGGACATTGACACAGCGGAACTTCTTACTGACTGCGCTATAGTCGTCCCATCTACAACTTTTATCCATGAAAAATAGCTACTTTTCCAAAGTTTTTGCGACGATTAGTACTCCTTTCGTTAAAAAGGGGATGATTTCCCAATTTTTGAGCAAGTCCAAGCAAATTGTTCAATGGATAGGAATTTTTATAATTAACGAACAGGCCTATGCTATTTGTTGGAGTCTGTGATGTCCGAATTTTGTGAAATAGAACTGAAGATTTTTTGTGAAGAAAAATTAAAAGTATACATATTTCCCTTAAAAAGGAAGATAGAATTTGATAACTTTGCTCTTCACAGACCCTTGCATATGTAGCTCTAACATGCGTAGGTTTTTCGGTCATCCAAAGAATTGACCACTCTCAAGGATACAATTTCAACCAGTAAAAAACAACAATATAATATTACAAGTGTGTTTGCATAGTATTCATGGGCGTTAACAAAAGCGGTTGAAGTGGATAATGAAAAAGAATTATTTGCAGAAGTGCATTGGATTCTATAAAGTCTGATAGTTTCAAAATATTAAAGGTGAAATTATTTCTCATTATATTTATATATAATTGTATGTTAGAGATTGTATTGCCCAATTATACGCTTTTTTTTTGCTCCAGAAAAATCACCAAAAATGAAAAATCAGAAATGAGAAACATTCTAAAAAAAACACACACAAGATTAACTCAATATTTTCGAAATTACCTCTTTTTTCGAGGTTTTTGCTTAACAAATAGCTGTATTCCCTTTATATTACATAGATAAAAACATATATTACATACATATTACAGAATTCATAATACTTTATCGATTTCAGAGAGGTAAAAATTGCAAGGAATCTGTCTTTTGTTGTTTGAGACTAGATTTATCTCATTCAGGTTCAATTTGAAATCCTTCAGCTTTCGTATGCCTCACTTAAGAATGTCTCAAGGCTCACACAAGTAGTTATCCATGAATAGGCCACACACACATTGTTCGATCAGCCCCTTTGCACATCGGATGAATGCTAAACTCACAGTTGAATGAGAGAATCATGCAGCATCCGGTTGTTTACGAGGCAGCTAGAAATTCTAAGCAAATATGGATCTCTTTGAAGAACAGGGAAAGCGTGGATTTCCATATGTTCCTGCAAAAACTATGTTGATTACAACTTTGGGAAAGTCATCTGACTTTGTAGTAATCAATATATCTATTAGAGAAAATCTTAGGGTTTAGATACACTTTCAGAATTCTATAACCGGGCTTCCATGATAATTATCGCGGCTGTGATCGGTGTTTATAAAGGAGGCATCCATAATAAAATCACTCATGTGGATCATTATTGATTTGGACTTATTATGTGGTTATTACAAACTGCAAATATATAAATATATATTTATGGTGTGTTGTAAATTATAAACTACAAATTTATTAAAATTAATGTGGAGCAGAACCCTTCCAGGATAGCTAAATCTCTTCCAGAAATTCACGTCAGAATGGCAGAAAGGAGGAGTTAACAGGATTACCGCCTCGAGGAGTAATTATGTGATGTTTACGTGTATACGTAATCATGTGTACAATTCATAACGATTCATGGATTGCTGCAACTCGTCCACGGAGCATTTGAGATTGATGCAAATTCGTCCACAATTTGACAGTTGTTCCTCGGCTTGTCAAGATTTTTGAGGGATTTGCGGTTTGTTATTTGTTTTAGCCTTGCTTAACGTGTCAATATCCGTGGAAACGTTGTTACTGTTTACTTTCGAGCTTTCTTCATGGATGTTTCACGTTGACTGAAGCAGAATTTTGTCATTTTTAAGTGTTTTAATTACGATAGAAACGGTAAAAAGATGTGATACTGCATTTTCTCTTATGGGTTCCAGTGAAATCGTATGTAGGCGTTTCGTTTCTCGTACATTTGACTTTCATCCAGAACAAACATTAATCTTACGTTATCCAATGAATGCAAAAACTTGTGTCTTCCATTTCGTTTGTTGAGAATCTTTGATTGAAACATTGCGCAAAAACCATTCAACCATATCGAACATTCAACGATGAATCATTGTGAGAATGTGATTTTCGCTTAACATAGTCATCCAGAAACCAGCTCTTCTATTTTATGAAACATATACTGCAAATAGATCACCAGTTATGACATTATTTCGATTGTTTGGATTTACTCATCCGTTTTCCTTCCGTCATCATTTTCTTTTATCATGTTTGGTTGTGGTGACGATAAGTTTCGGTGAGTCAGAGTTATGACTATGCTTGAATTCTATAATAATTTTCCTGCACCTTTTACTCGCCTCGTAATAACTCATGCGTTCAGTGAGCTGAGAAAATAACGATTGTGTTTATGTTCGACTCCTTTGCATGTCTTAGTAGGCGAAGAGGGAATTCGAGTATTATGCTGTTATGCTGAAATATTAGCTCTTGAAATAGAATGGCAAAATCCCTCAAAATTTACCTCCCCGGTTCAAATCGTCAGTAGTAGCGCTTTTGAGTTTTGATATGAATGTTCTATTACAATTTTCATATTTATCGTTGAATCCACTCTGGCAAAAGTGTGCTGTACATATCAATTTCCCTCAACTTCTCAGACTCAACACTTAAAATGGCTGAATCCGTAGACGTTACCAGCACTATCCATGCTAAACTCAATAAAAATCAAGTCTCACAACTCTTCGTTAATTTCTTGAATAATATATTTTACATTTTTCCCTTTAATGGATTTCCCCGCAACATTTTTAAAACAATATGACATTTATACTACACTCTTCAAATTCATGTCATTATTATATAGGTGTAGTGTAGAAATTGATTCATAAATTATAACGTTATTATGGAACGAGAGTCATTTCCCTTTGAAGTCTTTTCAATTTATTTAATTCCCGTATTCTCCACCATTGATATTGATCTTCGGCGCCCTCTTTTTAAAAAATGGATATTTAGAAGCGAGGGAAGATGTTTGGATGGATCTGAGGACCAGTTCTCAGATAAATTTTTGTGGTTTAGATCTCATTTTCAATGTTTACTAAACTACTTGGTTCTTTTTGTGAAATAATCGACTAATTACATTTGTTGGATTTGTTCGTCGTAGCAACATCCGAACAAACTTCTAAGTCGTTATTCGAGAGTTGACAGAGATTCCTATTCTCATTTATTATTTCTTCCAGAAATAAATCTGCCAACTACCGTAGGAATGAATTAATATCCTACGATTTCAATTACAATCACTTCGCTTCAAACAATTTGCGTTTGCAATTATATGAAGCAATTCTACGATTCTGACAGAACTGATTTGATCAAAAAGAAAAAGAAATCCTTGCGTCATTACGAATTTGAGCGTTTTCCATGCATGATTACTTCTGAATGTCGACATGTAAATCGTTTATCTCACTCTTATTTTCATGTAAAAACAGATATTGTCTTAAATCGAGCGAATACAATTTACGCTTTAATTTTGAGGAAAGTTTAAGAGAGGGCAACGTACTACTTCTGTCATATTACTGGTACAATTACGTTGATTTATGCGATATTTTACCACAGCGTATTTTCATATTATAAGAGGCTCCATTACTGAGGGAAACCACTCATTTTTCAAGCATAACTAGGTAATTTTTTTCTCTATGGGCTACCGACATGCGAGAAAAAAAACTCAAATAGTTTTCTGTTCTACTTTCGCTCACTGCAAAATGTTCGATAGAAATTTGTGTTAGTGTTGTCAGTGGCGAGGAAGCACTTGAGTGCGTAAACTTGTACACTTGTCATCGTGTCATTCGGACTAGATCCTCAAATAATGGAAAATTCTCAGTCATGCAGTCTAACTAGATTTTCGTTTTCTGGATATTGAAAGATTTATTTGCTATACGAAACCTAAAATTATCTTCTAATATAGATTTTTGTGTAATAATAAATCAATGAAATTACTCTGGAACCCATAACATTCTGAGGAAATCATTACAAGCTTTATTCTAGATTTATGTTAGGACAAAAATATCAATTAATTTAAGAACTTTATAGTTTTCCTCTAATTTCAGTAACATGCTCAAATTCTATTCGTTTGGAAACACTCTATTTTTATAGTTTTTTTCCTCTTCCTTTTAGCCATATATTTTTTTCTAAACGCAATATCAACCGTGACATCCATGTATGCAACAATATGTGCTTTATTTGAAATCCTAACAAAAACAAATAGTTTAATGTAATGTTTATATTGTTCATTTCGAAACTGTGAAGATTTTTTATATTAAATACTTACTCTCGGTCTGTTACAAAGTGGCAGATATAGTGATATTTTAACTGTAATTTTAATCTGTGACTGTTAAACAATAAATCGCAAACTTGGCGTCAGCTGATCCAGAAAAAAACTAAGTCCTAAGTGCTCCAAAAAATTTTACTCTCTGTTTACCTTTATTTTGTTCTAAAAATCCTTGAAAGTCGCACTAGAACAATTTCATTTGCATTAAAGCGAGCAAGTGTTCGTGTTAATGGAGCAAATTTATGAAATCTTTAAAAATAAAATTTTATTAAAGAATTTATGAGAAGAGAAGAGATTTGAGGTGGTCATTTGACAGTGCTCCCTTAATTATTCCAGAAATGGTAATATATCATCCTTAATTTGTGATATGGATTACAGCTCAGCTGCTGATTTCTTGTTCGTTGAGTTATTATTGTAAAATTCTTCTCTCTTTATTTTGACACCAATTTTTCTAAACCGTATTCTACCTCACAAAAATGTTTTGTAAGAATTATGACGTCTGATTAGTAATGAAATGTGTTAGAATTTTTTTTTCTAGTGGAAGTATTATAAATGAAAAAATTTTTTCTAGTGGGAATATTATAAATGACGTTAAGCGCTGGAGAAAATTCAAGGATGGGCGTTTCTTTTCGTTCAATGCCGCCTCCGATATCGTTGTATTCAAATAAATATGATATATATTCAAATATATTCTATAGTACAACGTGTACACGTTTCTATCCGTTCTTGTACGCTATGAAATTGTAAGATTCCAAAAGTTATCGTAACTATGGCGCCATTGTGATGTCGTAAAATTCGTATTCCATGGCACGATTGCATTTTAAACGTTTTTTTTTTCGCCTCTCCTGCACTACGCTATTCCACGATGCTCTTTTCCTACTCTCGAAAAAACTTGTGTTGGTTACGCACAATTGTTTTTCGACCGTCTAAAAAAAACGTATTTGTCTCGATCTCGTGTAAATATACACTCTTTTCTTCATCAATGAACAATTTGTTTCTTTTTTTTCATTCATTTTTCATTGAAGACGTTCCATCTCTGAGACCGGTAAGGAACTTCCGCCGAGTATAATCGATATGCGCATACATAATTCACTAATTTCTTTCTGGATATTGCAGCTTATGAATTTTTTTCTCGCTGAAAATCTACAGCAAGTGTAGCATATTTTTAAAAGATGGTTCATTTCCTGACTCCGTCGAACTCCTCCGAACATCTTAGCTTCATTTTCTTTAACCGTATTCCATCACAACTATTTAGATCCCTAGCTTTTTTTAGCATCGTCCTCCATACATGAATCGAAAACTTCGATGGTCGGTTTGTCTCTTCGACGCCTCCTAATTTTTCACGTCCTTCGACGACTAATCACTCTTTTGTCGGAAAAGTGTGTGATTCGGGTGTTTTTTTTTGTCCTAATGAGAAATAGCCGATTTCGAGGTAAAAATTGATGTTAGTGGGAAATAAGTAGCCGTCAACGGACTACGAAGTGAGATTGTATTGAGTGAGTTTAATGAGGATAACATGGGTTGCTCATATGGCGAGTGCAGAAGTCGGAAACATCACGTCAACAAAGAAAAACTTCCACAAATCCATCATATTCGATTGACGGCTTATGCACATTCGTTTTTGTTGTAATGTTTTTGAAGAGTTCTGAGTTTCCGTATGGATTTCTTTCTGGAGGATTTACTGATCAAACACGAAAATGACATTTTACAATGTGAATCCTATATGAAAAATTGTAAGATCCTTATTGTTTAGAGCGATTAGGGCGAGAAAATATTCTGTGATAATTGTTCTAATGATTTTTTTTTCGAAATTTATTCCCCACGTTACTGACATCTGTTTACCTGTCGATAGTAGAAAACACGGCAAAGGTCCTTCGTTAAACATTTCTGGATTTTTGTTACCAACAATAAATAAGTCGGCAAATCAAAAGCAAAGCTGGTTTTTCTCAAAGTAAAACTTCAGGATGAGAATCTTCTGCCCAATTTAAGAATTCTTACATCTTTGACGGATTTTGAACAAAATTCTCCAGTATTCGTTCACAAATTGTGCTCTAACTAAAGGAGCATAGTCCATAGAAGCTTCCATAAAGTCAAACTTTAAGAAAAAGACTAAAATTTAAATTATACCGTTTCTTCCAACCTTTTTTTCGTAAGATACTAGCATATGCTTTTCGTTAGAACATGGTGAAACATTCGAGTCATAGGAAAAATGGAATACGATAATTTTTATCATATATGTTGTAACATATTTTATAGTAGAATATATTTATGTTTATGCTTTTTATTCTGGAATATTCCTGTATTGACTTTGTCGAACTGTCTCTTTGATGTTTTTGTGCAGAAGTTCTTGATCCCCGTGCATCGAATTTCCCGTTTCAGTCACGTTTTCGTTGGATGTGTCATCCGAATTGCATAACTAAGCATTTTGAAATGGAAACCAATGCACTTTGGAAATAATGACAGTATCCTTGCACGTGTTCGGATGAAGTCAAAATTATGTCGAAATTCGAAAGAGTTGCGAGGATCCAGAATCCACCTACGTTGCAGTCTACTGCAATTTGCGTCAATCGTCGACTTTTTTTTGTCTAGAACAGATGACAGCAGTCGCTGTGTATATCCGGAATCACCGGTAATTTTTTTTGAGTTATCTGTTTGTTCAGGAACATTTCCGTTCGAAAAGGTTTTGTTCTTAGTGGTGGGAATAACCGGGCTAATAATTATAGTGTACTTAAAACACAACTATTGAGTAGCGTTTTTTCCATTTAAAAGAAAAAGAGAAGTAAATGGTATACGGTAAGCAATCTTCATAAATGCTTCTTTTGCGTGTTTCATTGTTTTAGTTTAGGATTGAATTTTTTGCCCACTAGAAAATAATTCCTAAGTGTGGCTAATTTCTTCCATTGTCGCGTTTTGGAAATATTGAGTTACTGTCAAGATCCATATTTGCCAGTTTTTATATGTAAGAGCAGTCTGGATATTTATATTTACTTCACATATTCGTCGGCAAATCTAAAGTTGGAACATCCTCATGTTGAGTGCCACAGAGTGATGATCAAGTTCTACTCTCATGTACGCGGATAACCAAGGACACTTTTTCTTTTGCCGCAACAAAACTTGCAAACGTGGACGTTTCTAATCGTTGGAGGATGTGAGTGGATCTTTTAGAAGTGATTCTCTTCGTGAAATGAAAGTACCCTGATTAATTCAGGAACTCAGTAAGAGCAACTTTCCTCCTCTTTTTTTGGAGCACTTCAGTCTCTAAGGGAATTTTCCAAGAATTTTTTTCGAATGTGCCTGTGTTGTTTACGTCCATCCACAAACCTTTCATACGTTGTAGCTGGCAGGCGTAGCTGATGAGGATGGTCCAGCTTGTCGGAAAAGGGGTGGGCTCGTATTTCTGGCCTCATTAGCGCGTCGATGGCGTGAATACGTCCGATGGGAACTCGAACAGACGACGAATGCGTGCCGCCGGCGACGCCCATGTCCCCGTCGTGCATAGCCGAAAGGGAGCGCAACCCGCACTTTACTCGACATATTTGCATTCGGCCATCGCCTTCCCCTTCCACGACCCCGGCGGTTTTGCGATGGTGGTCCCGCCTCCACGACTCACGTCTGCAACGCTCCATGCCTCAGCGTCTCTCTCTCTCTTCCTCATCCTGTGGTTTCCATTCTCCGCCATCCGCTACGCTCTTTCCTCTAGCATGACTCCTTAATCACAATCATTGTGATCGCGTCAGCTCCCGTCTCCGCGCACTCTCTGATCAGCGCCGACCATCTCTAGTCCCTCACTCGTTTGCGCTCTTTCTGACGTTCCCTCCTCCGTCGCAACCACCGCGCTACCATCACAACCCGACTCTCGCCACTATCAAGTTCTCATCTCTGGCCTATCAGCGTTCATATGTAACATTTATGTCCTTTACGGTCACCGCATAGGCTTATTTATAATATCTAGCAGATGGTTTTTGGCACATTTGCCATGGAGTAGGATTCTTTTCTTCTGGTAGCACACATCTTTTCACAATATCGTTTGTTGTTGGTTGGTTGACTGGCTCGTTGGCTCGGCTTGAGGTATTCATAAATTTCTTGGCTCAGTTGCGTTTGTTGTGACGGCGCTGCTTTTGAGAATAGCTTTTGAGTTTATGGCTGACAGATAGCTATGTGCATATTTTTTTCTTTTACTCTTTTATTGCGAGTAAGCGAGGAATTCTGATTATATTAGTAGCGGAAACGTATCACATTGCAACCACGAAGTTTATGATCCGGAAAATTTCCTCAGAATTCTTCTTCCTTCTTTTTTGTTTCGGATTCTTGAGACTCGTTTCGAGAATGTGTTGTACTTTCGGCGGTATAGCTATAGAATTTATGTAATCCTATTTTTTCCGGCTAATTCTCTAACGCATACATATAAATGAGCCCTTAAGGCCGTTATATGCACCACATCAACCTCTTCATCACGTTCAAGAGGGCTGGCTTTTCATCGTTCGAACATCAACGGCTGTCCGCAAATCCCTGCATGACCTCCATGAGAATCGAAGGACAATACGCCATATCGTGGTTTGCACTCCGTCCGTCGTCACATTTACTATGCGTTAAAGGTTATACTAGTAACGAATCAATATCTTCCATACTAACAACTCTTACACCAAGTGTGGTCGATAGGTGTTATGGTCAAAATGTTGTCAGTTTCGATTAATCAACGACCTGCATCACTAAAAACGTCGCTATGACCTCGAACTCTTCCTAGATTCCATGATGAAATTCGTATAAAGACTATTAAATGATAAACATCATTTCGATGTTTCCCTTCTCAACCAGTTCGTTCATAGACGAATTCTTCTGCTTTAATCGTGAGCATTTCGTGAATAATAGATGTGAAGCAGGAGCACACACACACACACACACTCCACTTCACCTCCTGTTTTCCTCACTTATTCACGAGCTCAGCGCTGCTCAGTTGCATTTAAGCGTAACAACCTCATTCCTCAATTTCTACGATAGAATCGTAGTACTCATCATCGACCTTCATACTCATTTTGAGCGGTCCCTGATTGTTTTTTTGCTTTTCGTCCAGAAAAAAAAAACGCTGTGTCGAAAGGCAAGGACAAAGTGGTTGTGTCGCAGCACGTCGTATGCTTTTTTTTCCCTCACGAGTTCGATAAAGTTAGCGTTCATTCGCACACACCCACATGGTACTGAAACTGATGTCGAAACGGATTGACTACGACTTTGGACGGATGATATTTTGTTGACGATGAGGCACGTGTTGACATACTGTGATATTTACGTCCGTCATGTAAATATCGCAGTGAAATGTCAATTCCTAAGGAATTTGATATTTTCTGAATAGGTTACATCTTAAACAAAGAATTAAGAAATGCTAAGAACTATGAAAGTCAGTAATGTGTCGCTAATCGTATATGGTTACACCTTATCGCAACGCATTCGAATACTACATGTAGAAATTCCCGCCCAAGATAGGAGACAGTCGTTCCAGAATCGTGATTGCAAATCCTAGCATGGGTCGACATTGTAAATATGATTAACATGGGAAAACGTCGCTATTGAAAACATAACACCTGTCAGTTTCTAAATATATAGAAGCAATCGTGGAATGTAAAAAAATTCCAGGAAAATCCCCGAATTCATCTCGTTCCCGATAAGTGTGCACCCTTTGCTGCCAAACTCGTGAGTATGTCCGAGTTCGGAGGGCCAGCACCGTTCCGCTGCGCTTCCATTTCCGCCATGCGATGAGCGCTGGCTGTAAGTGAGTGTCATCCAGCTTGTCACTCGAAGTTGTACGCGCATCGTGGATAGATAGTGGAGGTGTGACGGAGGTTTGCCTATTTGCCAGGTGTCCGCTTCCTCTACCTCCCGTTCAGAGCAAACAATCACATAGCGTGAGTGCGAGTGGAAAGCGCATTATGTGCAAGGAGAGGGCCGGGGGGTCGGCGTGGGCGGTCCCTCGCCCCTCCGATTCTGGTTGCGTCCGTCTCGATCGATCGTCTACGTTACTATCATCGAGGTTCGACCCTCGAATTCGACTTATCGCGCTCTAAATCCCCTCACTTTCGTTGAAATCCCTACTAACTCGATGTCTTGTCGGTGAACAGGCTTCGTCAGTTGAATCATCCCGTTGATCGTAAATCCTCGTCGCCTCGACTCACCAACTGACATGTCAGGTTTACCTCATCATGTGGCTAACGCCGTCCGCATAATACTGTGCTCATTACATGACGTTCTGCAATAAATTATTTTCATTTTAATTTATAGTCCATCTTTTACAACCAGTATTCTGTTCACGATACGCTTATTTCATAATATCCGTGTCTTTGACATCCATGACTAATTCCTCATTTTTGTTCACCATTACTGTGAGGTTGATGTGTTTTTTTTTCCGTAGAAAGTTTCTATTTTACATTCTTTCATTGTTATTGTGATCTGGGTCCTCTGTCGTGGTGAGTGAAATTTCTGGATGTTCTGCTGAAAGGAGCACAGTATTGTGCTGTGGCGAGCAATCCTCTAAATCAATTTTTTAAAGGACGAAGACCGGTTCATGCGAATTGTTCGAATTTCTGTGACTTTCCAAGGACAGAGGTAGCTGCATCAATCATTGTTTTCAGATTGTTCTGCTTTTCTATCATAATTTTTTTGAACGGCGAATTCAAATCCATTCCCTTTTCTTTCAGTAAATGGTCAATTTAAAAAAATACACTTTATATTATATATTATATTTATACTCATATTAGTGATAAGTAGTTAAGCCTCATATGATTAGGAATGATGTAATCCGTTACAACTTTCAAACAATTTTCATAGTAAACGTTTCCACTAACATTTTGGAATAATTATCTGGACCATCCTGAAAAAGAGATAATTTCTGAAAAAGAGATAATTTTCTCTCCAATATCAAGATAATTGCGTTGCGGCGTGGATAATATTCGTGTTTTTAGAGTATTGCTCAAAATGTTCACCATTTTTATTAGTTCAACCCAACAAATCGTGCTTTGCATTCGAAATGAGGGAATTCTGAGGAACACCTCATGAATATTTCAATACTTCAGTTTACTAAGCATCCCAGATTGTCTTTGTAGGAACTTTCCAGTAACTTAGGATTATCATGAGAGCTAGCTATGCACGAGTGGAGAGTATTTCAAAATCGAGAAATGAAAATGTTCGAATTTATGGGAATGCAAGGAAATTTTGTCGTCTGAGGACATTCTGATGGAGAAATCCAGTGATTTTTCTTTGCAGTTTCCAAATCGTTTACTTTTTTTTTTCAAATGTTTCTGCACTTCAAATTTGTATTGTTAGTGTTGTACATCTGTGTGCATACGTTCGGATTTTTGTTGACAATGGTCCCGACGCTCTATTCTACCATAATATTCACAAATATGACCTATAACTAACTGTCTTATCAGTATTCGATGCGTTATCAGGAATGTTGTTCGAGTCGTGCGTAGTCGTGTTCCATTAGATCCAAGTATTCCGACCTCGTGACCTCATCACCCCTCTCCTTCCTCTTTCTTCTCACATCATTCAGATTCATTTCATGCCTATCCTTCCTCTTCAAGGATTTCTCTTGACGTTGTCTCCTAACGCGATAAGCTTATGCAAATTTCCTGCCTACAACGAGGAACACGCCTCGTATTTATGGATACTTTATCCGAGCAGCCAGCACCGCGTCATCGCACACGAAGCGCGGCCCTCGTCCGCAATTATCCGTAGGCCGAACGAACCAGATTCGTTGTGTGCGGCCTCGAAGCGAATGTTGTTTTTCACACCTCAGAGAACTCACCTCAGAGAATGGAATCTCTTCCTCTTTTTTTCTCCTACGTCTTACCTGGCCTCATCCTTCACAATTGTAGCGTAAATCATTCACCTTTTTATTCGGTATTATTCGAGCAAACATCTCTCCTTCATCCGTCATTAATATTCTCTTTCTCACATACTAACTAACCACGTAGAATTTCGTGAATTGTTCAATTCTTTGTGGTCGTTTTGAGTCAGACATTTGATGCGCGCAGGTGCGTTCCGGAAAGAACGACAATTCATCATCGACGACGCCGGAATTTCTTCACATATGGATTCACATCGATGCAGATGGTTGCTGTGGTTATGCTATACGTCCAGGTGTCGATTGAATTTCTCACTAAATCATTATGTAACGATTGAACATCTCATATTCCTCTTTCGCTTCACCTCAATTTTCTTGTGTAACTCTCTACAGAGATCCAGATTCTAGTGTTTGTCCAGAAAGTTAGATCGTATTCTGTTGCGATTTTCATCGTCGTCACATACTTCATTTCTTCGTTTTTAAATTATTCCCTGTTGATCTTGTTTTAAATCCCACGTATAGCGAAGGCCAAGCGACTAATTTGATTAGTGAATCTGACCCGTTATACAAGTTTATCATTTCTGTCCCTGTTGATAAACATTGTGAGAGATTCAGGAAATCTCGTGGATTATGTAATCATATTTTCGCAAAATTACACCATATTTCCGAAGTACACAACGATTGGATCGTGTTCGAACTGAATACTCTGGATTAGCTTCATTACATCAACCACAATATTTTTATACCATTACAGTGTGTTCATACACGTGCTACAATCACTTTTTAAAAAAAATACAATCTCTCACTTTGGTTTTCGACCATTTATTCGAATTTTGCCCTCAATCTCCGGATTTAGAATCTTAGAAAAAGTTGTTCAACAAAAATGAAAAAAAGAAAATTAATGAATTCATCTGTATTTATTCTCTGCTCAATTTGCGTGATGTTTTTTTTTTCTCCTGTTTAAATTGAGCTCATCAGTAAAACAAACAAATAATTCCTGTGATCTTAGAAATCTTCAGATCAATCCATATCTAATCGTGAAATCCTGGTTTGATAGAATTGTTTTTGTTTTTTTTTTCCATTTTGATACGCTCTTCTAAGGACGCTTTTTTTTGTGAATTCGTGCAAAGCAAAACATCCACTTCTATTTTTCTGTTTTTTTATGAACTCTCACAAAAAAAACATCCTTGAAAGCCTACTTAAATGTGTGATTCGACAGCGAAAAAAATTTCCTCTCTCCTGCAATGCAAATTGAAAATGATGCATTCTGGTATTATGTATTATGTTCTTATCTTAGTGATTTCGACCTCCTCCTGGATGCAACGACTTCTGGAGAATTTTAAACTATTTTTCCAGGACTTTTAAAAGTTTTTTGGGATCGATTTTTTTGGAAGAAAATTCTGGTAATGAAGCTGGAACATATCTGTGTTTGAAAGTTTGCATCCTTGTTCCTGATGCCAATGTAGAAGTTGTTTATAAATTAATTAGATATTTATAGTTTATTAATTTATTTTATGAGTTACGCTGAGTCTGGAAAATTTTCTCTAACATTAGCACAATATTTATACTTCTTTTATAGCGTTAATTTTCTCCTTTTTTTTCTGATTGAAAGATTCTATCGTTGGATTTGTATTCTGCTCTTTTACGCCAATGTAGAAGTTGTTTAAAAAAAAGGTTTAACAGCGCTTCATAAGGCCAGACAGAATTTAAATACAAGATTTATGTAAATTCAAAGAATTAAAATGGTTTTGTACTATGTTTTACAAAACCCTTTCATACTAACCAGTCCTCTTGTACAAAAGTCCGGATTATCGTTTAATGACCAGGGGAATTTTCCAAGGAAAATTTTCATCCTATATCTTTTAGGATAACTGAGCCTGTTTCGATTATGTAATTCCACTTATATATTTTGTTAATATCATAGTTCTTTGGGATTTATGTTATTGATTGTTTGTTTAATTTCACATCTTAAATGTGAATGAATATTAGAATATTCTATAGAAAAAATATCCATTAAGGGCGTCTGAGATGGATTAAATGGCCTCTTCTCGTTCTTTTTTTTCTCTTCATCATCAAAGAATGACGTGAAGAGCATTCCACTTCATTGTTCGGCTTTCTAAGTAATTCCCGCAGCTATTTTCTATTAGTTTTTTTTTGGATTTTTGGGGTTTCTCCTATTTCTTTCTCTACTCTTCTTATTCATTATACGGATGAATGCAGTAGCATAGGAAAAATTTTAATATTCATGCAATAACCAAACAATTTAAGGATGAATTTTAGGATTTTTGTCTTTTTTTTGGGATATTTGCATCCCGTTTTGGGCATTTTATCCATATATCTTCACAGTTAAAATTAGGTGACAATTTTCTTTTAAATTAGTCATTTATAGATTCTTTTCTATTGTTACAATAGTAGTAGTTATTGGAATGTTGTAATATCGAACTGATTCATCGTAACGCTACAATAAAAACGCGTACTCACACATACACACCCGCATACACTCACAGGGAATGATGCGTTCAGGGTTCTGGATGTTATTTAAAATGTTTGAATTCGATGATTCAACGTAAATGAATCACATTTTACGCTTTTATTTAGTCGAGAAAACGACAATCTTGCAAAGAAATATGGCAGCATTCTGGTTTCGTGAAAACTAATGCGAGACATTCACATTCCCCGGAGAATATCCGGGAATTTTGCACTTCAGTCTTAAACGCGATGGACGCGAACGATGAAATACTAGAAATGTCAAATGTCAGACGACATTTAATATAACTATATTCATATTCATATTTCACGCAAAAACACATCTCGTATGAATCATTTGATATACATTCCTCCAGTATAGAATAATTTATGGATTTCGAATTCTTGAAAAAAAAAGAAAGATGGATATCTATTAAGAGACACAGATATTCAACTTGTAATCGATTCTTTACTACACTAACTCGATTCATAAAACATATAGTAGTTTTTATACAGTAACCGTACAGTAATTTCCATGAATATTTTGTGATATTGATTTTAAGGAAATAAGCATAAAATGAGTTTATAAAGTCAAGATGAATAAAGTTCTATGCGGTTAATTTCCTTTTCTAGAACAAATGTCGGCCAAAAATCGCTCTGTCTCTCTCTGTGCTATTTTCTTTATAAAATTCATTTCCTCTTTGTTAGGAACTAACAAAACTAGTTATTTATTATCGTTTTAATGGAAAGCTAATGTCATCGCGTAACTTTATTTCGGTTAAAGGTTAACCATGACGGTGAAAGGTTTTTTTTTTCCTGGAATTGTGATATAAGAAGAAAATTAACATTGCGTTATAAAATGAAGCGAATAAACTTGTTCATCGAGGGTTACGATCATTTCCACAATAATACTGTTCGAATTTGTTTTGTTTGAGTTTTTTTTTTGCTTTTCTCCTCTAAAATGAGACCACCTAAGCATTGTTAACTGTGGATTTATTTCCTTATTTTAGCTTCTTAAAAATTTGGGGAGTTGCTTACGAAAATCTAAAAAATCATTGAGCATCGCCTTAAATTTTATTAAATTTCTCCTGGAAAAAAGCTTTAAAAAATAGATCCATCTTAACACAGTTATTATGGATCTAACTTACTATTTATTTTGAATTAAGTACACTTATTTTGATGTTAGTGAATATAAATTTCCTATAGTATGGTTTTTGATGTAAATAATTCATGTTTTTACTAGAAGTTTCAATTTTATGAAAGTTTTAAAGATTCCTTAAGTTTCTAAATCCTTGGTTCTTAGCAGTTGTGGATCCTGCTGGAATGTAGCGGGTTCTTCTGTCTTGTAGAGTAATTTTAATTGTTCCAAGCGTTAAATATGACTTCGATTACTGTAGATCCACTTAGAAGGGTGATATCCTACACTAAACGTCGAAGCTGCAACTATTCTAACTCTCAAAATATTCGAAATATTTTAGTGACTCATGTCTTCTCCGCTTTTGTGTCGTCGACACGAAATTCCCCATGTGATAGTGATTTTAAATACTTTTCTTCATGTACTAAGGGTAATTTCATTGTTTTCACATTCATTCGAAGAGGAATTTTCCAGGGAGAATCATTGATTAAGGGCTGAAAAAACTACTAGTTTAACTGGTTTATTATTTCATCATTTTTTTATTCGAGTTATTTTAAGCCTTCTAATCCAAGTTTCTATTGTAGAAGGGAATAAGTAAGCCATTCTTAAAATATAATGGAATTTTTCAAATTTTTAATATATGTATGAAATGATTTCCACGTTTTTAACGATACAAACATTAGGAATTGATCTAAAGTTTATGAATGACGACGAATATTTCCCGTTTCGGAGCGTTTAATTCCAGAATTTGATCGAGAATGATGAGTTGAAAATGACGACGGCGAGTGCTTGCGGTGAGGTCACAGCGGCGGTTGAGCGAACAGGCTTGTGTAGTTTGGTCTTCTTTATAGGGACGGCCTGACTAACTGAATGTGTCTCTACGCGGCATTTCCCCCGGCCCCGTCAGCGCCCCCCCCCCGTCCCCCGTCCCGCCCGCCCCCGGTCCCCTCCCTTCCACGCCTCCCCGCCCCCATCGATGAGGCGTCACAACCGGTCTGGTTGGTTAACCGATGATAATGTGATTGATTTCTACAGCACCTGCCACATTTCAACACTCACAGTTAACTTTTTTTTTATTACTCGAGTATGAAGGGGGAAAAAACAGTTGATCGGATCATTCCTCGTCTCCGAGTGAACGTTTGCACCATTATATGTATAGGAGATTTTATTTTGTTCAAAGTTCGATATGCTCTGGTTAATCTGTCAAATCCAGTCAGTTCTCGGTCACTTCATCCAGTCGCTCGTCTAGTGACGTTTCTACCCATTTATACTTTTCTATATCCCACTCTTTTAGCGTAAAATAATGAGAATTTTCCCTTTTCTTCCATCGTTGATCGTCGATGTGTTGCGTTTTTGTCCTTTCTTTACAATCACCTGCTGAGAAAAAAAAATCTCGGATTTTTTTTTGCATTGCAATACCTTTTCTCATTCAAAAAATATGCAAATGATCCCATTCGCATGGGATCTGATGAATCTTAATAATTTAAAAGTTGTTCATATTAAAAAAAAGACTTGAATAAACAAATGTCTTGTGTTTACATTTAGCCGAATGTGAACATCAGATTTTTTTTCTTTGAAATCAAAAATCTTCGCTCTCTTCATCGTAACATTAAAACTATTGACAACTATTTTACCAGTATGACTGAATATGAGTATGAGTTGATGATTTTTTCCGTTCGAGTAGGAAATAAAACGTTTTTTTTTTCAATATTGATAACTGGATTCTTTTGAAATTGAACAACAAAAACATATTTTCAGCGCTTTTCTTGCGGTTGATCTGAATTTCATCCGGGAATCCTAAACGGCTTATTTTTTTTTGTTTTCTACACTATACTTTCTTTGAATATCTTGGGATGATGTATACTTATTTATCCGGTATTCTATCCTACATACTTTTATTCTTCTTCGTGGATATTTCAGTTGACTTTGCTGCCATGTAGCTGTTATTTCCATCTTATTTTTTGAAAATTCTATTCTTATGTTGAAATTGCAGAGTTAAGATGAGAACTTCGGTTTTCCTCGCATGTCTGTGACTCAGATACATTCTAGGAATTCCATAGTTGCATGTGTTTTCGAGTGGATTCAAAAGAATATCTGCAAGTAACTCAATCAGCACTCAATTTGTGTGCATCTACTTCAAAGGTACTTCTTTCACTGAAAAATCTAGCCAGTTACTCTATACTGGATTGAAGATAAGGTTTTTTTTTTGGGTGAAATTTGAATTCAGACATTTATTTATTTTGTGATTAACTCTTACGTTATTTTACTCGTTATGCTAGTAATTTACTCTTAAAATTCCTCTCTGTAATTGTTGTCACAGACAAATATTAATCGAATTTTTTGCGATATTTAGTGTTAATTTAAGATGTATTATAGGCAATATTTTTTTTCTAAAACTTTGCTGTTTTACTGAACGTTCGCAGAGGTTTTATGGAAGTTTTCGGGATGGATTTCTCCTGAATTTCTTGCTCGAAAATAGCTTTGTAAATGGCTAGATGTACTTGCACACGAAATTCCAGCGAAACGTCCATATATAATAACGGACGTCGCTTACAAATCATAACTTAAGTTTCGTTTCTTCATCCAGCTGTTAGCTGTACTTTGAGGATGTTGTTTGTTCGATTGAAATTTTCAGTTCGAATTCTTTTCGAGGGATAATGTGTACTTCTGATAATTGTTACAGTGACTTTCTTAAGGTCGTTTTTAGACGTCATTTCTAATAGTTGTAGTTGTTTTTTTCACTCTCTAATCCACTGTTTTGTTTATTCGTATTTTTTAAATGGATATTTGTTGGTAGTAGTAGTTTGTCGTGACATCTGCACACATCCGAGAATAGTGTGCGAATTCGATTCACAAGCTTTTGTTTTGACGAGCACCGAGTAGTCGTGCTTGTTATCCATCTCTCTTCCACATGCAGTAGATATCGACAACTTTTCTCCGAATACTTTGGATAGTCGTCAGATCCGGTTCGAGAGCTCAGCTGACAGCAGCTGACCACTTTGCAGTGACGGTTCATCACGTCAAAACCTCTGTCTCTCGTCTCATTGTCATGGTTTTATTGGATTTGTCGGCTCTTAACATACTCTTTTCAAAATTTGAACTTTTAAATCATCGACGTGAAATTCTAGGTTTTAAAGTGATATGAAATTTTACTGAAATTTCATTTAACCCACTATTTTTTTTTTACTTTTCTTTTATCTTCCATCCATCTTCTTAGGAAAATGTGTTTTTTGTCGCCTACTCAGTTCGAATAATTGCCCACTTTCACTTTGGATTTCATCCTGATTTCATCCTAGTAACAGTTACCCAGTTTTTTTTCTCAGCTTCGAATGATCCCTTAGAATAAATCCTTGAATGAATGGATAATTCAAGTGAAACGAAGAGTTACAATCGTGTTTTTCATACTATTGAACATTTTCAAAGAAGTGTGAATTCCTACCCGTCCGTTCGAAATTCCCAACTAACATTTCCCTTCTTTTTTTACTGGATGCTCATCTTTCATGATCACGCATTTCTCGGATGTGAATCCGTATTAACTGCTAAAACATACAAGGATTTGAAAATACGACCTGGTGATTATCTCTTCCTTAGCTGTTAATCGGCCTCATGGCTGTTGTTACGGTAACAGAGCTAACGACGAGGCGTGTATATATGTGCGCGTGTGTGTATGTGTGTGTGTGAGTGAGGCAAGTCTCCCTCTCTCTCTCTCCCTCCGTTCACTTACTCCGCCCAATTTCTTTGCACACTCTTCATGCGTCTTCGCTTCGCTGTAGGTGCTCTTTCTCTTAAGAGATTTTGTCCTCGAATATTGTTCTTGTAGTTAACACTACTACAAATGATTGAACTTTTCCTGGTTTCATGGATATTATCGTGCTGCTTACGCTCACGATATCTGTCCTCCTTTTTCGGCGCATTTATTTCGTTTCATTTGTTATTGGCTCAATAATTATAGAGTTTCTTGTCGTAAATGTCGTATATAAATATATGTTTATTGATAAGATGTATTTTTATTTACAATTATTTTAGCTATGACGGTGGGTAACCTGCTGGTCGTCAGCTTGTTAATACCGTTATCGACCACCTCGTATATAAATGTAAGTTATTTACTGTATCATTGAGTGTTTATTCACACATTCACAAACTGTTGTTTAGTAAAAAAAAAAATTCAGAGGTGATCTATTAAAAATTCTCCCATGAAAATCCTTCTCCACTGCACCTGTGGGAACGGGGGCACTCAGTGGCCCGCTTATTTCTGGACGTTCTATCTTACTTTTTTCTCTTAGTGATTTTAGTTTACATGTCATAAATCCTCTAAGACTAATTGTTAGATCTTTGGGCCCCGATTGATTTGCTTTCTTACTTCCAGAAATAAGGGTGCCACTGAGTGGCTCCCTTACCGAAAATTTCTTAGAGATCAAACACGTCCCATTTGTTCCGGAATTTAACATTTTTATAATAATAGAAAGGTCTTCAAATTACTCTCTTTTCTCTCATTTGTGTTCCACGAAACATTTGGCCGCATAAAAACTTCAAGAACATTTTTTTTTGAACTCTTCTTCAAAATTACTGCAAAGACCTCATTTTGCCGACGCACTTTCTTTCATTTTCAGCTAATTTTGAGAAATTTTCTGGCGTATTACAGCGTATTTCGTTCGAGCAGAAAGTGGGATTTTTAAGCCTTTTGTTAATTTTGTTTGAAGAGCCATTTCTTTTTCGATGACATTTTTCGTTGACATTTTTTCTAATTGAAGCTCTTGTAAACGAATAGTTGTGAAATACTATCGATTTCGCTTGGCAATACCTCACATATACCTCATTTCACATTCTGCTCTGAGTTGTTGAAATAACTGATCAATATGTGGATTAAATAGAATTTCCGTTGAAAATTTACTTAGTGAAAATTTTCTGAGCGTTCGTGAGCTTGCTGTTAAGTTATTTCTATCATTCCTTCACCATCGTTTACATCCATATCCAGGATTTATCTAGAGCAAAAAAAATGAAAGCTTCACGCTATCACATTTCGGACGTATTTCAATAGGTAGCGCTGTGCATCTTTCATTATCCGAGAACACGCAATGATATCGAATGTCATGGACAATTTGCTGACCAGTGCCAGCATGTGGAAATGTCACCGCAGCTCTAGTTGGCATGTTAGCAAAGGCTGGCGAGTTGGCTGGATGCACATACCGAAAGCGCTTGGATTTTATTACACGAGATGGAAATGGCGTTGATGAAGCCACCGATTCACGCTTCAACAAACTTTATCAAGCCTATCCAACGTTGCATCATCGCGATCGTCGGAGGAGCACGAATGAACTCGCGATGTCGACGATTGTACGCGGGGAGCGCATAGTATTCGACTGAAAACCGTGATCACATTTGATTTCGACCGCGATTCATCGTCGTTTTTTTTTTTCTCGTCGTCGTTGCGCATCGCGTTCTCGGAACTATACACTTGCGTCGGCTCGCCCCATCGTCAACGCGCGCCCCATAGTTTTCCGGTTTGACGCCACGAGCGATCGTGATTGAATAAGCCGTCGCATGCCGCGGCATCAAGGATAGCAATTTCCGTTTACCGCCCCGATACACAACGTGCACTTTGGATAATTTGCCACATTTCGGGCGTTTCCATGCGAAATGCTTGAGCGAGTGGTTAGTCGGTTTTTCCTCGTCTCAATACGTCTCGAATGCGCCTCAGTTGCCGCCGCTCAACGCTTGGGAATAATTAGAGCACTATTTCGCTGGATGTTCGGAAACTTTGCCGTTTCTGTTGTTGCTGGAATTGAATGCCGATACAAATGGGCGGACAAGAAAGCTGCAATGACTGTGTGTGGAACGTTGCAGAACAAACAAACCATTCCTAAGCATGTAGAGTTTTATGGAAATCCTAGACATTCTCTTCTTTTTAACATCGCCTTGAAATGATTTCTATGGGGTGACGACTTATATTTGACTATGAAACTAGTTCAGTTTCCCCGCACGGTGCGCGATTAAAAGCAAATAGCGAGCTAACTTGATACCTTTGGTTGAGGTATTATTCCACATGTTTTTCTGGATTTTATTGTAAAAATGTAATATAATTTCTCTTAGCAAATAGTTAAGTAAAACCTATGAGAAAGGAGGTTCAGTGCTCTCTTCAACTGATAGGAAGTACTCCTGTTGTGATCCTAAGGTTTGTTCTGCTGTGAGTAGTTTCGTCAAAGTTGACCTCTGAAGTGCAGTATTTTCCGATGAAGAATGTTCGAAAATAAGCTGCATTAATCCTGGAAAATCAGCACTTGAACAGAGCTGATGGGATGTCAAGAGATTGAAGAACAAAACTTTCGGCAACTATTTTAACGGAACGCTAGTTAATTTGATCAACTTGTAATCAGGAAAAGAAAATCCGGAAGACATGGGCTTTGGATACGATTGGATATTTGAGATTATCAAGTACAAAAATGCCAATTGATATGCATGTGAAATATTTGATGTAAAATATCATACGGATTAGAAACTGAAAGAAGCAATTTTCGAAAAACACTTGCTAATTTACACCTTGATCTACTTTATTCTACTGATCTGTGTTAGATAAATATTGATATGGGACCACTTTCCTTGTTGAAAATTTTATCTCTCTCTTGAAAACTCATATTTATATTTTAGGGGTGGTTTTCACAAAATGTCTTGTATCACGCATCAAATTTTAATTTCTTCTACTTTTTCAGGGTGTGTCCGCAAGCGTTGACGGATCGTCCACGAAAAAGCACGAAAAATTCGTGCCTCTTGTAGCATTTGAATGTGGTTATCGCAACAAATATATGAGTGAGGATGGGATCTGGATTAGTGATGAGAATCGATATGCAACATGTCTGAGTGGAAAACTAGACATTTTGAAGTACTGTAAGAAGGTGAGCATCCTCTTAATCTCAGGATTATTAATCTTTAAATCTACATAGTAAGGTTATTAATAGCTAGGTAGGATAGATTAGTATGTATGTGTGTGTGTGCAAAATTAATGGATTTCCTCTTGTAACATCCGGTTATTGAGTTGGAGTCCAGCAATTTTCCCGTTTACTTCGTTTTCTTCAATGCTCCAAATTGTAATATGGACATCCGATGGACTATCTACAGATTATTTGTTAGTTATCCTAGAATTTGTAGAAGTATTAGAACTATTAGGTAAGCTACCTAACGCAAATGTTTTCTTGAAACATTCGTTATCCAGGACGCTAATGTAGTTGGCTTAGTTTTTCTAGTCCGGATGCGTAGAAGACGCCAACATTGCTGAACTGGAAGTGAAGTGAACGCGCGTATATCCTCTAGGGAGTAGTCTAGCACTCGTTCCTCAAGTCCAACATACCACACACACCACACACACATACTCACACTTCCATATGTCCGTATATCCAAGTTACGACAGCACATATAGGGCAATATGTCCATATATTTGGACGAGAACACAAACAAAAGAATTTGTACGACCACTTCAGAACAACAACAACAACAAAATATAATAAATTACTCGTACTACGATGTGAAAATGTTCAACAACCAGTAAACGATGTGAGTTGAAACCCCTGGAGATGTGATCCGTTGCTCAAACATCTGTCAAAACGTACTGCTTTCGTGCTGACATGTTTGTTTCTGTGAATTTTCGGTGATAGTTAAGTCATCAGTCAGTGTGACTGAAGAAAAATGTTTGCAATCCATAGAATTCGTTTCAAAGAGTTCCGTTGTTTGATGCATTCTACATTTGTCGATTCTCAAGAGATTCATATTCCAGACACTACACAACTCTTAGCCGTTTCAGCCGCTATTTGACATGATCCGACTAGCGTAAGCATCCATTAAAATAATCGGTTTTTTTGCTACGTAGATTCTAGACCAGGAAATCCGTGAAATCCGTTACGGTATTATTTAGTAGCTTCTATTTTTTCCGTCATCAGCTATGGATTTCCCTTTTAGGAATAAGCCAGCGCCGTTTGCTGCAAAATTGAGAAAAGGTACTCGAGGCTTTTTCGTATGTGCACAAGACTTAGCAATTATGGAAATGAAATGTAGGATGCATTCAGTTCCAGAGCCTTTGCAAGCATCCTTTTCACGAAAGCTCTTGAATTATTGAAATAGGCTGATTCTCCATTCTCCTCAAAATATTTTAATCCATTATGAGGAAAAAAAATTCTTCCATTAAGTTCCAAAATGTCGTTATACTGCCAAGCACTTTTTTTGTGTGGATACACTATAATAGCAGCTTAGAATCCAGGCATTCGATGATTGTCTGGTTAGGAATCCTGGCCATAAATGGCCTATAAACTCGGAAAACCGGTCACTTCCTACCGTTTTTCCAGTGTTTACTACGTAATTGGCGTCATTTACTCTCTTTAAGAGTAAGTAGTTTTGTTTTTCTCTCACGCAGAAGGTTACTGTCTTCAAAGTGTATCCAGAAAAAAAAATGTTATGTTTCGAAGAATTCATGGAAATCTGAAAGGCAATCGGGGGCGGGAGTTGAGTGCTGCAGAAATCCGAGACAATAAGTCGATCCCAGCAGGAGCACTTCCTATAACGAGCATTTTATTGCTGCCTGAATGAAGAAAATTGTCGTTTGCAGCGCTTGCGAATTCCGTTACGTGCACAATTTTTACGCCGGGCTGCGTCGAAATTCGTCCACTTGTCATTTTTCATTTGTATTTAAAATGGTGCTGGAAAATATTTGCACGTGGTTTTTATATCGTGGAATTGAGGGAATTGAGAAAACCTGCTCAAAATCAGTTTGATTTGTGTTCAAGGGTGTGTTCCTTCTACTTCTAGATTTTCTTTCTGGAAAGATTTAATCCAACAACTTTGGTTTTTAGTAAGAGTTTTAATTCCGGATTATTCCCTTTCGTATTTCCATTATGAGTTCGTTTCCAAGCAATACATTAGGATAGGATTATTGCCTCGTTAACTGCATTTCAAGGAGACTTTTTGACTGTTAGAGGTCATGCAGAATCCAGAGATTAGGGGACGTGAGCAAAATGAAGGGACAGCTCGGGGAATGGATGGGTTTCAATCAGAAAAAAGTGATGGTGTCGTTTTCAATTAAAAAAATTGCAGTCCTAAGAATGTGGATCGTTTTAGGCTTATCCGAAGCTTAACATCACAAATATTGTCGAGTATTCACACGAGGTGGCCATCGAGAAGTGGTGCCGTGAAGAGGGTACGCCATGCAAATGGACGCATACAGTACGACCGTACCAGTGCATAGGTACGTACATTCACGTACTTATCTGAGATAACTACATCATAGTGTTAAAAATACCAAAATAACTCATTATCTCTTTTTTTCTAACGGAAATCCGGCGCAAAGAACTCAGGCAACTACTGTACTTGAAATTTCTGCTATGATATTATGATCATGTGACTTTATTACTAGTTGTTTTTACATGATACCATACAGTTATCTCCGCTTTTTATTTATGATTACGTAAAAATATTATCAGACCGGAAAATCCGTTTATTTTGTGACTCACTTATTTGATGGAAAAATGAGCTGTGGCTGTCATCCACGAATACGGTGGTATTTTATGTTTGGATTTACACTAAGCGGATAGGGGTTGAATGAATGAGAAATTCTTTGAGAATATGAAAATTATGCGAAAATGAGAGTGTATGCGACTGTGTTTTGATCTACAATGATTTTTTTTTTACAATACAGTCATGTACTGGTATCATTCTTAGTGTAAGCCTGAGGAAGTTCTAGAAATATTTCCAGGAAGTGTTGGATTTTTCTTGACTACAATTAGGTGAAATGAATTTTTTTAGAATATTTGAGTGAGTTTTAACAGTGAATGGATCAAAGCATTTCAAAATCCATAAAAAAACTTCTGGTTCTCCTCTTTAAAGCGATTTTTCAACGAATGCAGTCCTTAGCGAACGTTTTGATTGTGTCTGAGGGCTTCAGCGGTCTTCTAGCTTCCCACACTTTTTTCCTCATCCTATGTTTGCGAAAAGTGCATACGGTATCGTCGAGCAATCTAACACTTCAATACGAATTGCAACTTTTTTCGAATCTTCCTGCAACCTTTTCGATCATTGCAATTCCGCCATATAAAGTTCCCCTCTGGGGACATTTCGATCTCTTTTTTTCACTCTTGGGAAGACTGGAAATGCACAGAAATTTTCAAATATCTCATATCGTTTTTCGTTTTCTCTTGTTCAATACAAAAAAAAAATAATTGACTGAAGCGGTTCGTAGCCTTTTTCTCTGAAAAAAAAACTTAGTCCCCGCTTCTATATTTACGCTATTTGTACCTTACCCGAAAAAAAAAATCCAGAATTTAAAGTGTACTTGTACTTAAAATATATTCAATCACATATTTATGTAGAAATATGCAGCGGAATATTTTCAAATTGTGCCGACAAAAACACCCCAAAATCTTTGAGTCATTTTTTTTTTTCAAATTGAAAATCTCCCTTTCTACAGACCTTGTTAGAGATTTTCCACTATTTGTTTTCATTCCTGGTGAGCTCAACAGCCATGTCATTATATCCAGAAAAAAGTCAACGATTGCACTGTTAAACTGGCTGCATAAGTTCTTTTTCAGCTGATCAGCTGTTTCTAATGCTTTTCGAACATGTGTTCTTTGATAAAAAAAAAGATGACGTTCTTGACGAGAATTCAAATTTTCCATGGAATTTGTTAGAATTTTTAAAAACAAAAAGAGGGGTTTTTCAAGTTTTGATTCTGTGATTAATATAGACGACGATTTTAGATTGTAGGATCTATGTGTACACCAAGTAAAGCTAATTCCATTTTTTTTTTGGATGTATAGTTTTCAGGCTTCAATTTTTCTGAGTAATATGCTCTATATTCTGTTATACACTGTCCAGATCATCCTGAGAACACGTTTCTCTTATGTTCCTGTAAAAGATGTCCCTTTATTTCCCTTTTGCTCAGTTAGAAAAATTAAATAAAAATAAATAAAATTGAATAAATTAAATAAATTAAAGATTAATTGCTGCTCATTTTGAACAATAGCAAGTTTTTTTGTTCCGATTTTTAACATATCCAATCTTAATAATTTGGAAGTGAAATTTATAAAAATCCATAACTTAGAGGAGCTTGCTTAGCCTCACAGATTGCTAGTTCATTTGACTTCTTCGAACCGAGAAACTAGGCTAATTATCGTTGTCGTTAGAGCAATTAGAGCCGTAGAATTCTACTATAGCTGCTGGTTTGATGCGCAGCCGAGTGTCGTCAAGAAATACTTTGTGGATACTCGTTTGAATTATGAATATGAAATAGGCGAATTCTTCGTACAATCGAAATCTCCGGGAAAAAAACCCATTCAGGATACTTCAATCTCTCAAGAAGGAAGCATTTACACATCGATCATCTTTGCTTAGCGATGCTCAATTTCGTGTCATGTCGTGCCATATATAATTTTGGACACCTATTATTTATAGTTTAAGGTTATTACATAAATAATCAAGGTCTCTACTATTAGATATACTAAACTAAATGAAACAAAAAGTTCTTGTCCAATTTGAAAGTATAGTAGTAAAGGGTTGACGAATGTAATTGTTGTAAACATATTTGATAGTGTCTAACCACTGACTTCATCAAATTTGTCCAGAATTACCCTGAAATCAGATATGACAGAATGTGAAAATATTTTGTTCCATAATAAAATTAATCTCCTAGCTCTTCTTTTTTTCAACCAACAAAGTGCATTTTACTTAAAAATTACATATTCAGAATGTACTATGAGCATATGTTGGCGGTATTTTCACAGCGAAGAAAGGGATAAGTAAACGAAAGCAATCCATTTTCTTTCTACGACCTCCGTCCCAGTTAGGGATTATGGTCGTATTCGTCGGGTGCAGACCGAATGAGTGTGTTTTTGACAGCACTACATCACCGATAAAACGCAACGCGCTTTTCTCCGGAAAAACTAGCCATTTCTGGATTGAGAGGATTCGAAAAAAAAAGACAATTATCTAGGGACGAGACGATTAGGACTAGTGCTTTCGTATTAATCAATGATTCTCTGGAAATATGCACTTCACATATACGGATGCACAATGAAATTTCGCTATAAAGTGTATTTTGAGTAAAGTGTTTGGGATAGACCTTGACAGATCCGTGGATATATTCCAGAAGAGAGAAGTCGAACGCGTGTCGTGTTCGCGAAAGTGTGCTTCTCAGATTATTCCATTATTCCTATAATATACTTCCCTTTGAAGAGAGAGGTGATGTAAGCAAAGAAAATTTCCAAACATATTTTTTAACTCTGGAAATTCACGTGGTAACTATCACCCAATTAAGTGCAACCAATAATCCCGCCCTACACCGTTATTGGCTGGCAACACCTTAAGTCTATAGGCAGCTGTACCTCTCAGAATAATTCTTAAAAAGTATTGTTACTGAAGAAAGAAGGCAGAAATTCAAAAAAAAGAGCGAAAAGAAGCTTGTACGCATATTCTCCTTTATTAATTGAACTCTTTCAATATAGGGTTCTATTTAAAAGTTCAGCAATCAAAATTTTTCATAGGTGTAACGGTCATTCCTATGACAGTTCCGCAATATTTCCGAAGTGCTTTCAGTTCTATAACTCAAAATTCCTTTCGAAAATTCTTAAGGCAGATTTATAATAATTTTTGTTGTACCTCTCCCCTGAGAAGTTCTTCTAAAAAAACTAAAAACTCAAATAATATATGTCTAAAAGTTCCTTATCATCGAAAAAATTCCGGAAGAAAGGGAGATTTTTGTCCGAATTACGCATCTTCGGGCCACTTCTATTTTAGATCACATCTGATTTTTGGACAAATCGATGTTGGGAAAACGTCGTTTCTTTTCTTCCAAATTTGAGGAATAGTGTCATGATGGATATTTATCAACATTATTGAACAGAAAAAAAAGCACAGAAGTTTCTCCGCTCCAACTTTTTTTTTGAATCGAACACTTCCTGTTTGCCGAACAAATGTTTTCGAGAAATCACACAGCGCATAGAACCGTTTAAAGTGTGAGCGCTCAGAAAATCCTTCAAATGGTCGCCTCTTAGAGAAAAAAAAATCCATCAATATCCATTGTTTTGCAGATGGTGAGTTTAAGTCCGAAGCACTGCAAGTGCCCCATGATTGCCGCTTCTCGCACGTGAACTCGGGCGAATCGTGCAATGACTATCAGCACTGGCGAGATGAGGCAACAAAACAGTGCTCAGCTAAGGTATCCATAGTATCCTTGTTTTGTTTATCGCATTTCTAACTACTTGTACGTCCTAGATTTTCAACGGAAAGAGCATGACTGTTCGTTCGTTTGCCGTACTCGAACCATGTAGTCTGGATCTTTTTACCGGTGTCGAATTTGTCTGCTGCCCAACTGTCGGTACGTTTCCCCGACGGTAGCGTGCGCTCTAATTTACACGAATCATATGATGTGTTCCATTATGGAATGCGGGAATTTCTCGCTCTATCCAGCGTTGTTTATGATGACCGTTTGTTTGTATTCACCACCGGTGATGGGATGGTGTGAAAACTCGTCCACAATCGTAACGTATTAGTTAAATGATGTCATAATTGGGAACTTTTCGTGGTTATGGGATGTATACGGAAGAAGTTTGTTCCGTGTGCCGGGACTAATAGGCAAACAACACTCGAACAACACTCATTTCTAGCCGTACACATACGAAATGAGGTCTGATGCCTGAGGGTAGTTAGTTGAGCTTTAGTTGAGCGGATGAATTCAATATACACGAATATTTTATGGATTCTATATGGGACAGTAGGGCTTCACATGTGGACTCGTGGGATTAATGAAAGAATTAGCAGCAGATGGAACTAACCATACACGATCAAGTAGTGGAATAATAGGTTTTCAGACAAGATTACGGCTCCAGCCGTCGGCGCACGAACAATTGAAAAGGCGAACAAATTACCGTTGAAGGAAGAGGAGGAAGATGACGATGAATACGATGAGGAATATGATGACAGCGATGAAGGTGAATAGGCTCTTCAGTTTCATCCGGAAAATCCGCAACGTGGAATTTTTGCTTGGAAGTTGTGTTAATTGCAAGTAGTTTTCTGGATATAAAGGCTTGCTAACACATCTTCACATGCTTACGAGTGTATTGGAAAATTTCTTTGCCAGAAAAGTACCCCTTTTTTTGGAATGTTAGAAAAAAATGTAAATATTTCGAATATACTTCTTTGGAGGAAGAAATCCCAGAAGTTTGTTCCCGCTCACAATCAATAGAATCTAAGAACCACTGCATAACATCTACATGTTCCTAAGTTAACCACATTTTTAACTTCACAAGAGCATATAGGCTTACAAACTGAGGACATCCATAAAATCTGGCGATATCCATGAAATGATGTCTGTAATATTTCTTCCTTGAGTTCATCCTCTCCGTTTTTTTTCAGACTCCTCGGACGACAAGTCCTCGGAGGGTCAGGATCCATACTTTAAGAATAAGGATCCTACTAACGAACACGAGAATTTCAAGGATGCCGAAGAACGTCTGGACAAAAAGCACCGCGAAAAGATCGAAAAGGTCAGTTTAGCGTTGGATTACTCCACTTATTTATTTCTTATTGCAGGCACCAAATAAGTAAACTGAATATTGGCGAAATGAATAATAATTAAGTCAACAACATTATTTCCCATCAATATTCGGGAGACATTTTGCTCATAATCATTTTTTTTTAACTTGGAAACATTATTTGAAGTCGATAATTTTCGAAAATGTATAGTATTTATTAAAGGTTATGAAAGAATGGGGAGAGCTTGAGGCTCGTTACCAGCAGATGAAACTTAAGGATGCTAAAGGAGCCGAGTCCTTCAAAGTTTCCATGACGAACCGTTTCCAGAAGGTGAGAGCGACGGGATTGTTTTATAATATTTTTTCCGGATAAACAAACGTTTTAGTGTTTCCCTGTGCATGCGATTTGTTCCTTTCATTCTCATTATTCGTAGAGAATTAATTCTGGTAGGTGTGAGGTCTTCGAAGAGTTACCAGACCAAGGCTACGTTTTTTTTAAGGAAGGTCGTGATCATTAGGAAGATGAAAAACTCTGTTTTTCTGGAAAGAATAACATTAGAAGCCGATAACGGCATAAGTAATGTGCTTCGGAGCTCTGTTGTGTAACATTTTACTGCGAAAGAGGACGAGTATCGAGTTTTATGAGATCTTGGTGTAGAACAACATATTGTTATGTATGATGAGAAAATATATAAGCAGATATGAGGTTCGATTAGAATTTTTTTTGTTGAAAACGAAATCATCATTTTCGACATCCGAAATGAACTGATTACAGACTGTTGCCGCTCTGGAAGATGAACACAAACGCCTGAAAAAGCAGCTTGAGACCACACACGAAGAAAGAGTTCAGGCAATTCTCAACGAGAAAAAGCGAACGGTTAGATTTATCCGGTCTTTTCAAATCCACTTCTTTCTTCCTTCACTAATGATCCTTAATGTTGAATGTTTTAAGGCAACGCATGACTATCGTCAAGCACTTGCAATGCATGACAAATCCGCCAACAAACATCACGTGCTTAAGACCCTCAAGGTTATTTTCTGGATTCATTAGTTTCATTGAATGTGACTCACAGTCATATGCGTTTTTAATTCATGATCTCTGTAGACATACATTCGATCCGAGGAGAAAGATCGTATCCACACCATTAATCGATACCGTCATCTTCTTCGTGTTGATCAAGCCGAAGCGGCTGCATTTAAACCGACGGTCCTACACAGACTGAGGTACCGTACAGCTTGTTTGTACTTGATATAGTAAGATCGAATACATATTGATCAAGATCTCTGACTGCAGATACATCGATTTGCGTATCAATGGCACATTAGCCATGCTTCGCGACTTCCCAGACCTCGAGAGTCAAGTTCGCCCAATTGCTGGTGAGTTAAATCCTTGCACTTTGCAAATTTTTTCCCGAGAACAGGAAACGCAAAACGAACGGCAGATTTCAAATTGTGCACGAGTGTAGATTATGGAAATTCGTTCACGTAACGATGTTATTTTGAAGTTTGCCAGGATAGCTTATTTTGCATACAAAGTCAGAAAAGCATAATTTGTTCATATGCGCTCCGTTTGGAGGATCCATTGCATTAAATCAGCTCAATTGACTTTCTTCCAATTTTATTCCTACTTATAGAAAATTTATCCTAATTTCAGTGGCGTATTGGTCTGATTTCCGACGTGAAAACACGCCAGAATTATCGGATGCTGCAATTGATGCATTGAATTCGCTGGATAGTGATGCGAAGAACAAGAAACTCGTGGATTTGTACAAGGTATCTGGACGATTTTCATCTACAGCTAGTGTTCTTGGCTTATAAATGATTCTTTTTCAGGAAGCTTATGAGAAGCTTCATCCTAGCGCAAAACTAGACGTTAAAGCACCACCAACTACGCCTTCCACCACAACGACGACCAGGAAATCCACTGAGGAGCCGGCAAAGGTGAGATTTCACGCGTAAAGGATGTGATTATGAACATCACGGCGAGTTTAATGGATTTATAGCTTCTATCCGAGGATTCTCGTGATTCCGAAGAAGATGATGATGAGTATTATGAGGACGAGGATGATGAGGAAGTGAAAAAGAATCCAATTGTCAAGAAGCCTAAGGTACGTAATAATTCTCGGATTGTTACTGGATTTTTGATAAATAGGTAATCCCTAGCAAATAGCTCTATACTTTTGTTTCAGGTTATTGAAATCCAGCGAAAAGAGGAGGTCAAGAAGCCAGAACCTCCTAAGCTGATCGAGAAATCTGTGCACACTGAGCCGCTGCCAACTGCTGACGACTCGGATTCAGATGAGAGCGATGAGGATGAGGTAAGCGTTTTGCGGTTTGCGTTGATCGTTGGAAGCCTTGCTTAATTTCCATTAAGTGTACGATACACGCACTCTATTTAATATCTTTCTCGAAAACGTTCGACTCAATCCTTACTTTGACATTTCAGGATTCCATTAAGGAGCTTCGCGTCGACATTGAGCCGATCATTGAAGAAAAGCCGGCCTATTATCGCCAAGAGAAACTCGTTCAAAATCAGGTTTGTGTGGAATACTTCTCAGGGAGCTACCAGTATTTTCCTAGTATTGTAGCATTGCGTATTTTCGCTTACCTGAATTTTGCAAATTTTCCCCCGCTTGATAGGTAGAAATTCAAACATTTTGCGCTTTTGGAGTTGTTCTATTGCTAAGGGAAATCCAGGCTACAAAACAGCACATCCTTATTCTGCGTACAATGCTAAGGATGTTGTTATTTTTTTTTTCCAGAAATCCAGCTACAGTGAGAGCGGAATTCTCTCATCATCTCAGGCTGTATTTATGATTGGAGCAGTAGCGATCGTATCACTAACCATGTTGGTGGCGACAATTGTTCGACGCCGACGAGCACATCATGGATTTATTGAGGTGGTTTACTTTGAAATTTTTATATAAAAAAAACATAACAAAAATTCCTTTAGAGCATTCAGAAGGAACGTGGAATAAATTTCTTTTTTTGAGGTGGATTAAAACATATAAATTGCTAGGATTATTGCCTCTATTACGAAACGAAGGGAATAATTAGACTTCAAGGATTTAAGCAAGTTGCAATCGTGGAGAATTCAGAGTGTTGTAGACTCTAATTCTTGACATCTATGAAACGATCGCTTGATCCACGATTTTTCCCGAAAAAATATCGTAGAATTTATTTTAACTTATTCATGTTTACTTGTAGGAAAGGTCTAGCACGCATATATCGCATACTTTTACAAATATTTTTTAAATATTACTAAGTAATAGTAAGATGAGTTTAGACAGGATTCCTGTATATTACTCCTATCTTCTATATGTAATTAAATATATATATATATATTAAATTGTAGGTTGATGTCTACACTCCTGAGGAGCGTCATGTGGCTGGAATGCAAGTGAATGGCTACGAGAATCCGACGTACTCGTTCTTTGACAGCAAGGCTTAAATTCTCATTTGAAAAGAAAAAAAAAACAATTCTCCATGTATGATTTGCACAACATCTCTCGTCATTTCTCTTACATTAACCAGCATTCCCCCGTTTTAATACTTTGATTTTTTCATATGTCATACACACACACACAGAAACAATCTCCGACGGTAGTTCGATGAAATTTGTTCGTCGTCTGTTGATGACGACAACATCCATGAACTCGTCGTCCTAACATCGCGCTCTCTCGCTCGTAGCTCCATCTTTTGATCGTGTGATTGGCATTATGTCATTTGAACCCATAACCCAATTTCATCACTGTCATTACATTTCTTAATCGCCCAGCTATTTGTATCTTTTTTTTCTTACATTTTAAAAAATAACACTAGCCCTATTTCGTCGTTTTTTTTTTCTTGTACCCATATGGTGCATACCCAAAATTTATACTGGTTTCGCGACATTTTTGTACGTCGCACGATCACTAGGTTACTTCGAACGTTGGGCCCAAAACGGTACGTAAATACAGAAAGCACACACACACACATACATACATACACAACATAACACATACACATACATACACGTATACACATTCTCTCTTCCTTTACAAATGTGTCGCGGTCATACTTGTACAGTTCAGATCAAAGTAATAATTAGTATTGTGTGTTGTGTTAATGCAAATCGAGGACAACAATGTTGTGATTGATGATGTTTGAATTTGACTCTCGCGGACGATGATGAAAATGATCATATATTTTCATTTTAATCTGTTTTTTTTTCTACACTGTTGGTTTGCGATTTGCGAATTTTGTATTGTCGTTTTCGCACACGCGCAGCACCAAGTGATATATCTATATGTCGTATATTAATTTGTGTTTATGTGTGTTTGCTCGTCGTCTACACATTGATATGTATATGTATTATTTTTTCTTCTCTGGAATTCAATTTTCGAATTTTTTTCTCGACACTAGAAAAGACAGGCTTTGTTCGTTTTTATTTTTCTCACTCTCTTCATTACACACTCACCCCATACGTATATTCATTCATTTAGACACATTTCAGCTTGTGTTGTTCGGCGTTTTCTCTACGAAAAAAAATTGTAGCGATAAAATTTCCTGTTACCTTGTTGGACATGTCGTTTTTTTTGGCATATTTCAAAATCCCAACCAATGAGAATTATGTACACCTGGAGTGAGAAAAAATGGAAGAAGAAAAAAAAACGTGGAGTATAGAAATAGAAGCAAAGTGCTTCATAAGTGCACATATAGTTCCACGTCGTCCTAATCGTGTTCTTTCTCATCGTTGTGTTTGCATCGATGACAAAGCGTCCGTCCGTCCGTCCGTTAGTTCTCACGATTTGCATCCAGTAAAATGGTGCAGAGGGACGTGGTGTGGTGGTGGTGGTGGCAATCGATAGCAGATTTATATGTAAAGCTTTTACTGGAATGAGAATGCATTCTCATCCAGACGTGCAAAATTAAAGGTTACTGCAAAGTAATAAATAATGGTAGGGGGAAAAACACACACACAAATCCTAAATGCTCTTCGAATACTGGAAACAGCGCCAGATATTTGCGACGCTTCATTGCATAATGGAAAGGAGGAAGCAGGGAGGGAAAAAATCCCAGCAATGTGTTTTAAAAACATCATTCATAGCATAGAACGAGAACATACAGAATAAAATGATTGTAATTTTATCCGGAAAAATACGGTATGTGGAGGAAGTTTCATTAAAACTTACTTTGTCCTAAAAATAAATCCAATTTTACTTCTTATAAATTAGCGTTGAATATATGGACTCAGTGAAGTTGAGTTTCAATAGATGCTAATTAGAAAAAGTTTGAATTGAATAGATCCTTCGTGAATATATGAAGTATGCATCCAGGAAAATTAATGAGCTCTTTTCCAAGTTCAATTTTGAATTTTTACTGCTAATGATAATATAAAATTCGCTAAAATTAAAACTGCAAAACCTTGAGGGTGAAATGAGATGTGTTCGGATGATACCTGAGTTCTACTTCTCGCCTCTCGGGATTTTCTTTTCGATTACAAGTATGAAGGCATGTATTTAACAGTTATGAACAATTTGTAGTTTAAACCTTGAATCTTTACTTCTTTATATCCTAGACTCAACTGTACTCAAGTATTGAGGTGAGCTGAACAGTTCGGCTCCAATTCTATTATTTACTCCGTCTGAGGTTTCCAAAGAGCTTTATGCTTAGAAAAAAAAAACTCGAAGATCCTCATCATTTGTTGACTAAACCATAGACAAACAAATCTAACTAAAAATTTCCTTCATGAGCATCCATCGTCTCATCGAAATTCTATGACGAAGGGAAAAATCTCATTTGAGCGAGCTTAACCCAAATTCACTACTTTTCACCCACACAATATTGATGAGAGTTTTTTTCTTCAAATTGCTTTTAATAAATTTACTTTTATTTTTGAGTTCTTATTACATATTTTTCTGAAGATCCAACCTGGTGGAATTTAATAATCCATGAAAATTGGATCAATTCAACGCTACTCGTATCCTTTTATAGTATAGAGAACATCGCAAATGTTGTCCGACTGTTGCAAACCACATCGCATCCGCATAAATGTGGATATCTGCTCAATTATTTAGTACAGATCTCATCACGACTGAACTGAACAATGCATGACAAATGCATCACTATTTGCTTTTGTTTCAGGGATTCACGTCCGGAAAACTATGTACATATTGAAGATTACTGATCAAACACGATGCTAGACAAATTTTCGACGAGAATAAAAACTATCAGAAAATATTGAAAAATTCCTAGCACTAAGCCAATTATCCTAATTTAAAGTATTTGAAAAATAAAATGATCAGAATCCATTTGTTGCTGCTTGCTTCCAGAAAACCGAGGCAGAAGAAAAAACTTTAGTCCTGTGTACGTAGGGGAAGAGCGTGCTGTGAGGATGTAACCGTTGGAACCAAAATTAACATTATTCTGTGAAACTGTAATTAAAATTAAATATTTACGTTTTGATCATTTCCTGATCACTCTGGATTCTAACGGTGTTTTTTTTCAAGATTACCGTGATTTCTCATTTATTTTCATTAATTTCTTACTGAACAATTGAAATTTATTTTGGTATTTTTATTTGCAGGAAAAATACTTCACCTAGTAAGAAACAGTTAATGTGTTCATAAAACAACAATTATTCAAAAATATGTTTTTAGGATAAATAGGAGACAGGAATGGTCAAGGAATCTCAATTCTAGGGCTTAGAGTATTCTATATACATGTGACAAATATAAAAATCAACAACAAAATATTTCAAATGAAACAAAATTCGAAAGAAAAAATGATATTTTAAATCATATCCTGCTCTGTTGATTGAAATAATCATCTTTGCTGACAATGTTTGAATTCGCAACAGGTGGCGCATTGTATATTTCGACTTGTGGATTTATTGCTGTTGTACGGTACACTTGATTCTTGTACTGTTTACCAGTGAAAGGATAGTTCTAAATGTATCATCTGTAATTCTTATACTCTTGAGAAAAACGTTTGAATTAATAATATTTTCATTGTTGAATTATTAATCTTATAGAGCAAAATTTTTTAATCCCTTTGAATTATTCTCGCGTTATTTTGAAATAATTCTAGAAGACTCGAGAATATAT